>NC_044984.1:85713910-86032544 GCF_008728515.1 Papio anubis | reverse complement strand
TTCTCGAACTCCTGACCCCAGGTGATCCACCCATCTTGGCCTCCCAAAGTGCTGGGATTACAAGCGTGAACCACCGTGCCTGGCCTCCATCAGTATTTCTTAAACTTTAATTTGGAGCCAATGCCACTGTACACACAAAATGGAAAATAGAAAGGCAATGGGTTTAATTTTATATAAAGATAAACTTTTTTAAAAAAGGATATTCTTTGTTCTAAGATAATATTCTTTTTAAAAAAATATATAGTCTTCTGTGCAGTGGTTAAAACTGTGATAGAAAACTGCCCTGGGTCGAACCCTAGACAAATGTCTTAGCACTTGTGCAGTCTTGGGTAGTTCCACATCTTTCTGGACTTCAGTCTTTTCAACTGTAACATGGGGAGACTATCATTAATCATACAAACTGTACTAAAGATGAAAAAACATGATGTCCAGAAGTTGCTCTGCTGGCTGCTTGATTCACACTCATTAGATGCCTGCCTCCCCTCTAAAAATATTTACTTTCAAGAAACGGTGGTGTTGGTAGAAATAACTTTACATAGTTTATTTTACTCATTTAGCTATTATCTGGATTATACATTTACATGATCCGAGATGCAAACAGTCCCAAAAATTTCCACCAGGTACCACCAATTCTTCTTCCCTGAAGGCATCAATTATTATTGTGTTTCTTTCACATACTTTCAGATATATTTTACGCCGATGTAAGCAAATACATATAGGTGTATATATTCTGCTACTCCTTTTTTTTTTGCTCAACAGGTTGCATGTAATATTTGCTGTTCTATAACTTTTAAAAATAATATATCTTACATTTCATTTATTATAGTATATAAAAAAACTCATCATTGTTTTTATGTATTCTATTGCAGTCTATGTATTGTGTTCTATTGATATCAAGTGATGCTATCTTGTTAACTAGTCCCCTGGGTATTTAGTTTGCTTTCAATATTTTACTACAAAAATCAACATGCAGTAAACAACCTTGTTCATTTCATACATCTGTAACATCTGTAGAAAAAACTTCTGGAAGTAGAATTTCTGGACAAACACAAATTTATGTTTGTAGTTATGATTTTGCCACATTACCCTCTATCGATGTTATGCCAGTTAAAAGTTCTAGTAGCAATATATCCACGTTCTTGTTACTCCTATCTTTCATCAGTATGTTATCATACTGGTTGATCTTAGCCTAAATGGAAGGTGAAAAATGGTATCTCATTGTCTGCTCAGTTTATACTTCCCTCGTAAGTAATATCAAGTGAGTTTTTTTCATGTCTGTATGTGGTAAGCAGGATTCTAAAGGTGTCCCCCTAAGATTCTCATGCCTGTTGTAAAGAAAATAAAATCAAACATGACTTCACATACTGTTGTGAAATGACTTTGCAGATGTATTTAAAGTTACTAATCAGCTGACATTAAAATAGGGAGATTATCCTGGAACACCTGGATGGGCCCAATCTAATCACAAAGTCCTTAAAAGCAGAACAGAAAATGGAAGAGTCAGTCAGAGATATGCAGTAAAAGAGGAACGCAAGAGAGAGGAGGCAGAAGGAGAGGTCAGCGAGACTTGAAGCATGAGAAGGACTCGATTGGTCATTGCTGGCTTCAAAGACAGAGAAAGGGTCCATGAGCCAAGGAATACAGGAGCCTGTTGAAACTAAAAATAACCCTTTGCTCACAGTGAGTAAGGAAATGGGGACTTTAGTCTACTTGGAACAGAATTCTTACAACCCGTTAATAAACATATTTAGAAAGGGTAAATAAAAAGGGTAAATTTCAATGTTTATCAATTTTAACTCAATCAAGAAAAAAAGGAAAACAGTAAAATGGTATAAAATAAAAAGGGTAAATTTCAATGTTTATAAATTTTACCTCAATCAAGAAAAAAAGGAAAACAGTAAAATGCATTTTTTTTTAGGTTAGGAAGTGATAAAACATATTTTTCAACACTCAGGAAAGAAATATGAGACATGAATTTTTATATCCTTCAAGTGTAAGGCCATTGACAACCAATCAAAGGAAGTTTTGAACAGGCAAGCCCCCTGAGAATATCATTCCCATGAGTATTTGCTCAGGAATGTAGTAGAGAATAAACTTCTGCCACAACAAAATGACCAGAAAAAACTTCATTTATGAGGTCTATGAGGTGTGAACTGAAAATATTTAACTGTAGAACTGAGACAAAAAGAGGAAGATACACTTTGGCAGAATAGTATATAAATATAATATGCTTTAAGAGTAAAAGGTGTATTTAGTGCATTCTTGCATTGCTATAAAGAAATACTTGAGACTGGGTAATTTATGAAGAAAAGAGTTTTAATTGTCTCACAGTTCTGCAGGCTGTACAGGAAGCATAGCGTCTGGGGAGGCCTCAAGGAACTTTTACTCATGGTGGAAGGCAAAGTGGGAGCAGGCACGTCACAGGGAGAGAGCAGGAGTGAGAGAGAGTTGCGGGGAAGGAAGGTGCCACATACTTTTGAAAAACCAGATCTCATGAGAACTCACTCACTGTCATAAGACAGGACCTGGGGGATGGTGCTAAACTATTCATGAGAAAACTGCCCCCATGATTTAATCACCTCCCACCAGGCCCCACCTCCAACACTGGGGATTACAATTCAACGTGAGATTTAGAGGGGACACGTAACTCAACTATATCAAAAGGCATTATGAAACTAACAAAAATATGAAATGAGGAGAACTAATGGAAAGTCAAATTAGCTCTCCGATATTTTCATAGATTTTAATAGGGAGTATAAGGGTATTAGCCGAAATTCACAAATGCAGCAGTTTAGTATACTTAGGAATGAAAATATTAAAATTAAAATTATATCAGTGGTTAAAATTGGAAAATGAGAAAGAGGAAAGAAGAAAATAAATAGATATTGCCTAATTTCAATATTGCTTATAGTAAAAACTAAGCTTCCAAAGAAAGAGGTGACTTAAGGGTGTTATATACAGTTATTAATATAAATGTAACAACTAGAGAAAAAAGATATACTTTCTAAATATCAAAAGAAATACTAAAACCACAGAGAATTCAAACCACAATATGAAAGACATTGAAAAGATAATGTGAAACAATGTCGTAGAACTAAGACTAAACCAATCACTCCTATCAATGTGAGCTTATTGAACATATTAAAAGAAAAAAATTCAGCCGGGCGCCGTGGCTCACACCTGTAATTCCAGCACTTTGGGAGGCCAAGGCGGGCGGACCACGAGGTCAGCAGATCGAGACCATCCTGGCTAACACGGTGAAACCCCGTCTCCCTTAAAAATACAAAAAATTCTCCGGGCGTGGTGGCGGGCGCCTGTAGTCCCAGTTACTCCGGAGGCAGGAGAATGGCGTGAACCCCGAGGCGGAGCTTGCAGTGAGCCGAGATGGCGCCACTGCACTCCAGCCTGGGCGACAGAGCGAGACTCCATCTTAAAAAAAGAAAAAAAGCCTGTAATCCCAGCACTTTGGGAGGCCGAGACGGGCGGATCGCGAGGTCAGGAGATCGAGACCATCCTGGCTAACATGGTGAAACCCCGTCTCTACTAAAAAATACAAAAAACTAGCCGGGCGAGGTGGCGGGCGCCTGTAGTCCCAGCTACCCGGGAGGCTGAGGCGGGAGAATGGCGTGAACCCGGGAGGCGGAGCTTGCAGTGAGCGGAGATTGCGCCACTGCACTCCAGTCTGGGCACAGAGCGAGACTCCGTCTCAAAAAAAAAAAAAAAACAAAAACAAAACAAAAAATCAGTTTGGCTAGCAAAACAAAGTGCAGCTCAAGGCTATATGAAAAAATATGCTTAAAACAAATATATTTAGATAGTTAAAATGAAAAGGATTGGCAAAGAATTAACAGGCAAAGGCACATAAAAAATACATCAGCCATAATGTTAATAACAGACAAATGAAATTCAGGCCAAAACAAACAAACAAAAAACCGTTTTCTTCTCATTGTTATGCCAATTCGACAAGTAGAATGAAGTTATCTCTTATTTCAGAAATTTTAACTGTTATCTGGGGGAAATTCAAACCTATACAAAGAAAGAAAGAATGACTAAATAAATCCCCATCAAGCCATCTCTCAGCTTCAATAACGATGAAAATTCTGCCATGTTGGTGCTGGGATAATTGGCAAGCCACATGTGGAAGAGTGAAAATAGATCCTCATGTCTCATCCTGTACAAAAATCAACTCATGATGAATCAAAGACTTATATCTAAGACCTGAAACCATGAAAATTCTAGAAGATAAGATTAAAAAGCCCCTTCTAGACATTGGCTTAGGCAAAGACTTCATGATCAAGAACCCCAAAACAAATGCAAAAGAAAACAAAGATTAATAGATGGGACTTAATTAAATTAAAAAGCTTCTGCACAGCAAAAGAAATTATCAGCAGAGTTAATAGATAACCCAGAGTGGGGGAAAACCTTTGCAATCTATATACATCTGACAAAGGACTAATATCCGAAATCTACAAGGAACTCGAACAAATCAGCAAGAACAAAACAAATGATCCTATCAAAAACTGGGCTAACAACATGAACAGACAATTCTTAAAAGAAGATATACAGATGGCCAACAAACATGAAAAAATGATCAACATCACTAATTATCAGGGAAATGCAAATCAAAACCACAATGAGATACCTCCTCACTCTTGCAAGAATGGCAATAATCAAAAAATCAAAAAGTAATAGATATTGGCGTGAATATGGTGAAAATGGAACACTTTTACACTATTGGTGGGGATATAAATTAGTACAACTACTATGGAAAACAGTGTGGAGATTCCTTAAAGAAATAAAAGTTGATCTACCATTTGATCCAACAATCCCACTACTGGGTGGCTACCCAGAGGAAAAGAAGTCATTATATGAAAAAGATACCTGCACACACATGTTTAGAGCAGCATGATTCACAACTGCAAAAATATGGACCAGCTCAATCAATGAGTGGATAACAAAAATGTGAAAGGGAGAAATATATATATATATATTTCTCTCCATGGAATACTACTGAGCCATAAAAAAAGAACAAAATAATGGCATTTGCAGCAACCTGGATGGAACTGGAGACCATTATTCTAAGTGAAGTAACTCAGGAACGAAAAACCAAATATTTCATGTTCTTGCTCATAAGTGGGAGCTAAGCTATGAGGATGCAAAGGCATAAGAATGATACAATGGACTCTGGGGACTCGGGGGAAAGGGTGGGAGGGGAGTGAGGAATAAGAGACTACACACTGGGTACAGGGTATACTGCTCAGGTGGTGAGTGCACCAAAATCTCAGAAATTACTGCTAAAGAACTTATCTATGCAACCAAACACCACCTGTTCCCCAAAAACCTATTAAAATTAAAAATGAATAATTAAAAAAGAAAAATAAAACAAAAACAAAAACAAAATTTTGCCATTTTTTGCTTTATCTGTGCTTCCTCCCACTCTGTAACTCTCATTTGATTATTCATTGGTATTGGTTGCCTTTTTTATTTCAGTTACATGTGCAGACATTTAAATTCAGTAATCTTAACTGCATAATTTTGACAAATGTATACACTTCTTAACCCAAATCCCATCAAGATAAAATATGTTTCTATCACTCCAGAAAGTTATCTTATGCCCCTTTTCAATTAGTCTCCCTACAAAAGACAACAACTATTTCAATTTTGTTTGTTTGTTGGTTTGTTTGTTTGTTTGAGACAGGGCCTTGCTTTGTTGCCCAAGCTAAACTGCAGTAGTGCGGTCACGGCTCACTGCAGCCTCATCCTCCTAGGCTCAAGCAATCCGCCCACCTCAGCCTTCTGAGTAGCTGGGACCACAGGTGTGTGTCACCACACCTGCCTAATTTTTTGATGCGTTTTTTGTTGTTGTCGTTGTTGTTGTTGTTGTTGTTGTAGAGAAGGGGTCTTACTATGTTGCCCAGGCTGGCCTCAAACTCCTGAACTCAAGCACTCCTCTTGCCTCAACCTTCCAAAGTGCTGGGATTACAGTCGTATGTTACCGTGCCTAGCCCGAATTTTTAAAAAATATAGTCATGTTTGCCTGTTCTAGAACTTCACATAAATGGAATCAAATGGTATATAATATTTTGAATCCAGCTTCTTTCACCCAGCCTAGTGTCTCTGATATTCATTTAGATATTGGGTACGTCAGTAATTTGTTCCTTTTGATAGCTTAGTATCATTCCACACTATATTCTTTGTATATCTTTTCTTCTGTGAATTATTAATGAAGCTAGTATAAATATTCTTCTATACAAGCGTATTATAGTGAATGTTTTTTAATTTTACTGAATAAATACCAAGAATCAAAATTTCTGTGTCTAAGGTACATATATGTTTATTCTTGTAAAGGACTACTAAACCTTTTCCTAAAGTGGTTGGATCATTTTAGATCCTCACCAGCAATGAGTAAGTGTGGATACTCCATGTCCTCCCAATATTTGGAGTTGTCAGTCTTTTAATTTTAACCATTCTAGTATCTGCGTAGTGGTATTTGATTGAAGTCTTAATTTATATTTTCTTAATAACTAATAAGTCTGAGCACCTATTTATGTGCTAAAGTTTTTTTAGATATTTGTTCTGTGTACAACTACATTTTTCTTCAGTGCTTTAATTATATGTATATATTGTATGTATATATTTATATAATATATATTAAATTTATTAAATATAAATTATATATTTATATTTAATTGTATTTTATATAATATAGATCATCAGACCTTCGAAATTCAATTTTATTCACATATTTTTTTATTTTTTTTTAAACATAGAGCTTCACTCTAGTTGCCCAGGCTGGAGTGCAGTGGTATGATCGCAGCTCACTACAACCTCTGCCTCCTGGGTTCAAGTGATTCTCCTGCATTGGCCTCCCAAGTAGCTGGAATTACAGGCATCCGCCACCACACCTGGCTAATTTTTGTATTTTTAGTAGAGATGGGGTTTCACCATGTCAGCCATACTGGTCTCGAACTACTGACCTCAAGTGATCCGTCTGCCTCAACTTCCCAAAGTGCTGGGATTACAGGCGTGAGCCACTGCGCCCAGCCTATTTTTGTTTTCATTTTTTTATTCCACTTTGTTTCTAAGCTATATTAATTCCTGTTTTACATCCTCCTGTTTTATTGTTATATCCTCCTTGAACTACTACATCTCTTCTTTGTATTTATATTTCATAAATAGAAAAATTTTAATGTATTTTTAATGATGACAAAATATATGATCTCAATTTGAAGATACTCCATGAAAATAATTTTCTCATAAAGGTTTAATATCTGCATTTCTGTTGCTTTATTTTGATTATTGTGCTAATGTGTCAATCATTTTTGGGTTATATTTAGAATACTTATTTTTGAAGTTAGTGTGTACTTTTTCATTTATTTGTAGGGGCTCATTAGTAGGAGAAACTTAGAGTTTTTCTAAACTTTTCTTAGACTCAATATTTGGGTTGAAAAGTTTATACTTTACTTTTCTTGAACCAATGGCAATAGTAGCTGTGGCATTCATGTGTATACATATATATATACTGAAATTCAAGTGTGTGTTCTTAATGTTTACACCCATTTTTGATGCTACTAACAGGTGGTTAGGATTGTACTTTTCAGAAAGTAGCTCTAGAAAAGTATTCTGCTATTCTGACATTTGTGGCTTTCCTGTCCTTTGTGACACTCCTCTTCTATTGCCACTGCCCTTGAAAATGCCTTCCTATTCTAAAATTTGAGGCTACAAATACCTCCCAGTTTTACTGAAAGTGTGTCTTGTACATTTTTTCATGGTTTTCTTTCTGCTTTGAATGATTTCTAAGAAAAAAAGAGAAAAAGATGTTGAATCTAAACTGCCGTTTCCAAACTGGCAGTGGTATTTTTTAATACTTTTTTCACTGTATAAAAGTTCTATATCAGTATCTTTCCTCCTTCGGGCTACTTATTTTACTGTTTAGAATTTTGGGTTACATTTTCAAATGCTGCTAGTCCATGAACTTCAACAGTCTGAAAAGCACTGTGTGAGATAATCCATCTTTCCAGTTTTAATTTTAATTTTTCTTTTGATAATGGGGGCTGAACTGTTTCCCTTACCACCAATACTGTGGAATGATAAATACAAGTTGCCATTTATCATAACAAAGATACTTTCTGGGGGCAGACATGGTGAAGAGTTCCTTCTGCTCAGCTCCTAAAAGCTCAAAGGCCTGTGTCTACCCCGGCGGAGTTTACAGTCAAGAGACAGTGTTACTATTGTTGGTCTGATACAATCCCTGGCAGGAGTTTAGTTGTATTTATTTGAAGTAGCAGAACAAAGCTTCTTTACCAGTGGCCAAACTACCAAAGCTTTCAACTCATTTGTTAGTCAGTTGCATATGGATATTTTTAGAGAGTGAATGAGTGTGTGTATGTCTCTGAGAGGGTGTGCGCATGTGTGTGAGCTGATGGTCACTACGGAGTCACTCTCCTTTTGACGTTACATTTTATAGATTCACATAAAGAATGAATTATATATTTTAGAAAATCCAATATATGAAAAATCTGTATTTAAAAGTATAATTTAGGAAAGGGATTTATTTGTGGGTGTCTTCAAAGAACAAACTTTCCAATGCATTTCAAATGAATTGATTTGTCTCCTCCCAAAAATTTTTCTTAGAAAAAAATGTAGGTACATACTAACTGTATACTGTATGGTACACACATACGTATATTTAACTACTTCTAGAAACTAGGAAACGCTCCAGTGTCATTCATAACTAACCATTTGCTAGGAGAAGCCAAGTTATTTCTGACTTAAGCTAAGAAGAAAAATGAGACTATATGCTAAGGAGTTACCTTCCTCCAGTTTCAAATGATCACATCAATGATTGAAATGAATAGACAATCCAGGAGTATGCATGCCTCTTGGACAGTGTTGTATTAAAAGATGTTTAAAGAAGAATATTGCTTTGCTGCTTGCTTTATGAGCAAAGCCTTTTTGCAGCCACAAAGGATAAGGAATGATCTTGGTTTGCATACAGAAACTAGATGCTCCCAGTTCCATTAGATACTCAGATATTCTGCAAGACTGATGAATGGCAAGCAAATTCAGGAGGAATTTCTCAACAAATGTATCCCCAAATTTTCTATATACAATAAGAATGTACCTTTGCAGAGATTAGAATGCAAATATCTAACATCCTGAGCATCTCTTTCACAGTATCAAGGGGAAAGTCAAGGAAAATAAAATTATATTTGCTGAGAACCTAGTGTATTTCCAGAACTTTTACATGTGTTATCTCATTAAATCCTCAAGCAATTAATACAGTTCAGAGCATAATTCAGTTAGTGTATGTTAAAAGGCCCGTATTATTTCTATTCTACTATTATCTCAGAGAAAAATAGCCATCTGAAGATTTGGGGTAAATATAGAAATTGAGCAAAGGGATTCAGATAATCTTGAAGGATGATTCAAACAGGGTCTGTAAAATCCCAGTGGCTTGTTCTATATCCTAAGCTGCTTCAATCAACATAATCATAATTGAATCAGGAGTCCTTAATCTATTAAATCCCAGGTTAATACAAAGCTCCTGACATATTTTGTACCTTCCTTTCTTCATTTCTGCTACACTCAAGGACTAAGGTTGCTTTCTTTCCCTCTTTAAACACTTTTCTATCTTTTGTAGGCTCCCTCCACTCAAGAATGCTTATGAAGTGAGTTAAATTCAACTCAAAGATCTTCCCATTCATGTGTATCCCTGAAGATCAGCACATGAGAATTTAAAATTTTTATTTTCAGTGGGGAAGGGGTGAGTTGTTCCCTTCTTATCTATTAGTTTTGCAACCCATCCAGCTATCTATCACTTCAGTCAGGTTTCCCGAATATAGTGTTGGATTGTTCTGGCCAAAGGTACACTATTTTTTTCTTCTTGGTCAGATATTCTCTGCTATAGTCTAAGTCATTTTTGCCCTATTTATAATTTCTCACCCATGCAACCATTTCTGATACCCAAAGGTGAGCCAAAGGTGACTTTGACCTCCTTCCATAGCTTTAAGATTTAATCAAAACCTCTCTCCCTCAAATTGAGAATCTTGAATGAAAATGCAACACGAATTCATCTTTATTGCTGAGAGTCCCTGACCTAAACTGGTTTATGCTCTTTTAGAGATTTAGTATCGTATTTGATTGAATTCCATGAGTTATCCAGGCATACTTGTAATATATCCCCTTGTGGTTTAAGTTAGCCATTATCTATTTGTATGACTTGCAGCCAAATACAGTCATGTGCTGCATAACAACATTACAATCAGCAGTGAACTGCGTATATGATTGTAGTCCCATAAAATTACAATGGTGCTGGAAAATTCCTATCTTCTACTGATATCTTGACGATTTTGACCCTGTGTAGACCTATGCTAATATGTGTGTTTGTGTCTTAATTTTCAACAATTTTTTCTAAGTAAAAAAAAAAATAATAAAAATGGGAAAAATGTTACAGAAAAAAGATATAAAGAAATAAAATATTTTCATATAACTATAAAATGGGTTTGTGTTTTAAGCTAAATATTATTATAAAAGAGTCAAGTCTGAAAATTTTAAGAGTTTATAAATTTAAAAAGTTACGGCAAGCTAAGATGAATATATTATTGAAGAAGTATAAATTTCTTTAATATAAATTTAGTGTAGCCTAGATAAACCATTTATAAAGTCTGAAGTACTGAACAGTAATGTCCTAGGTTTTCACAGTCACTCACCACTCACTCACTGACTCATCCAGAGCAACCTTCAGTCTTGCAAGCTCCATTCCTGCTAAGTACCCTATGCAGTTGTACCTTTCTAAATTCTTTTATGCTGCATTTTACCATACCTTTTCTGTGTTTAGATATGTTTAGATACACAGCTACTTACCATTGTGATATCAATTGCCTACAGTATTCAGTATAGTAACCTGCTGTACATGGCTGTAGCCTAGGTTTGTAGTAAGCTAGACCATATTGGTTTAAGTTCACTCTTCGATGTTTGCACAATGATGAAATCATCTAATGATGCATTTCTCAGAATTCATCCCCATAATTTAGCAATGCATGATTGTACGTATAAAATAATACATCCATGAATTCTTGATATGATGTCATAGCCTGCTAAATGAAGCCAAACAATAGAGAGGAAAGCTCCTAACCTTTTACCTCATCCACCCCTTAAAACCCGGAGTCCAGAATTAGTCCTAAGCCTCTATTTCCATGCCCTGTTGTGTCTTAAAGACCAAGTGCCCTTCCCAATGACAACACTCCAAACCCCAATAAGGATGGTGCTACCCCTTTAATATTGCCCACAATTGGAGAGGACCTAGGGCAAGAAGAGGCTTTTATAATCCTTTCCTGCTCCTTCATAGGAGGCTCAGCTCCCTCAGGCTCCACTACAGCTTAGAGAGGGAAACAGATGGTGAAACTTTATTATCCCTTCCAAGTCTTTCCATTTCCTTGACAGCTTAATTATATGACATTAAATGGGGCCCTGCTTTTGGAGGAAGGTTTAAGGATAAAAGAGTATGGACAATATTATTTGATTATTTCCCAATCCCTTGAAAAAAATCAGTCACCTAATCTTTATATTATGCCTGACATGCAATAGCACTGAGTTGTTACGATATATATCGATCCCAGCCCAGTCAATAACACAATTCTAAGCCTCCTCTCAGCCTATAGCATTGACATGGCCTAGATTATTCACATTATATTGGTTTGCTAAGTATCCATTTCAGATGGTGGCTTCTCCCTGAACTTGTTTGTGTTACCCACTGTAAAATCTACACACTGACCCCCTTACTCTCCCCAGGTCTCCACTCTACTTTCCCCTGTGTTGATGCCATTTCCAGGCAGTTTCTCTTCTTGTGAGAACAGAAACCCTGGGTTTGTGTTCTCACAAGAAGTATTCACTGATAGCAACAGTTTGACTCAAACCTTGGGCTTGAAACTCATTGTCCCATATAGGGTCATGTGACCATTTCTGAACCAATCACTGTCACCAATGACAAAGATTCTGTTTTAGCTCTGTGTCACTTTATCTGACACAGAGGGGTTGGGATTACGGCCAGCTCAATTCAAATCACATAAACGGAATGGGAATATTGGAAATAGAGGCTAGGCAAACAACAACAACAACAACAACAAAATTCGGTTGTATATAAATGTGCATGTTTTGGGGAAGAATTGAGGATAATTCTTTGATTTAGTGGAAAATATGTTTTTAATGCCTCAAATTTGAAAATCTGAGGATGTTTGTCCTCAGAAACATTGTTTATCTTAATGGTGAAAGTTGTGTTTACTAATAATATATCTGTATGTGTATGTATGTAAGTATATATATAAAACCAATGTACATAAACACACACATACATACATACAAATATTATATGTACATGTAGGTTATATGTGCACATAGACACACATATGATATCTATGGCTTATTTAATTAACTCTTCTTGAACCTCATCGCTCTATTGTAGGACTTGTATATTTTTCAAATATTAATGTATTGATATAACTCAGGTGTCACATGAAATATTTTTTCACTCAGTCTAAGAAATAATCACCAGCTATAGAAGCATTTTTATCATTTATGTAATCTGTGCTTACAAATCATGTACACTGTATACACTTAAATATGTACTATATACAAACACAACTGCATGTATATGTTTGTGTGTATCTTTATGCATACATGCACTCATGTATGTGTATGTGTGTGTGTGTGCAGCCAAATTATAGCAGGGGCAAATGTTTGGTGTTTCTTTTCCACATTGGAAGCATTTGCAAACCATTGCTTGACTAACTCACCCTCTCAATGCCACTCTGAACAAAATGTTTACCTGGAGCTAAACAGATTGTTAAGAATCTACCAGACAAATCTACATGCTCTAGTTAATTTGCTTCACAGTCATTCATTTACTAGTATGTCAAGCAATCCGAACATATTTTGAAGATTGCTATTTCAGAGAAACCAAACTCTATTTTAGCTTTTGTGTGCACTTATTCTCAGGAATTAAAAGGCACATTTCCCACTAGAGACAAGGAGAGATGATTTCATTTCTTCCCTCTACTTCTGGGCAGAATTTTACTTACCTCTTCTCTCATCTCATAAAATCTTCTCCAGCCTACTGAACTACTCTTAGGATCTTGATTCACCATTATTCTCAAATCTTTTGTTTTGTGCTAAGGTAGAAAAAAGAGACAGAATAATGGCCCAGTTTCTGATTCTAAGACATGTGCAGCACTTTGAAGGTAAAAGGTGCCAACTGCATATTTTTTTTCTCTGCTCTGGAACATAGTGTCATATCTCACTTCTTTTGCTTTTCTGAACCCTCTGAGCCAAAAGAGGAAGTGAGGTGAATTTTTTTGGAATCCTCCGAGAGTTCTCTCAGAGTTGATTTCAACTCCTGTCTTTTCCAGGAGATGGTGTTGACTTAATCTCAATATTGCGCCCAACTGCAAGCCTTCAGCCCTGACTTGTGTGTTTGTGGGCTCTGTTATTAACCAGGCAAGTTGCATTAAGCCAAGTCATCTTGCTGGAGTAGAATGCATACTTCCTTGAACACCTGAATGCAAACATGCAGCCTTCTCCTGTGACCCTAAGAGAGTCAATTTCAGCACTTTCACTAGTGCAGATTCTGCAAAGTCCCTACAACTGAGAATGAACAGCAGGCAAAGGACCTATGAGGATTTTTTAAGCCATCAACTTTAAATCTAATATTTCAAAATTCAGGAAAGAAAAAAACTGCAATAATCATTACCATTGCAGATTAGTGAATAGAATGACTCTCAATGAACATAAAACCACCTGGAATTGCATATTTGGTTACCTCCACCTAAAACTATTTTGGATGCAGTGTTTCCTCACATCCAGTTAGTTTAGAAATTTTGGAATAAGAATAGAGTGGAGAGAATGGATAGAATTATCTGGGTAAGTTATGTTTACATTTTCTAATCACTGAAAGAAAAACTCACGTTTTGTTTAAAATTCACTACTCTAAATATAGACATTTGCTTCTCAAAAATTTATACTTAAAATATTTATATTCTTAATTTTAGTTGAGAAAAAAGAGATAAATATATACATAATACATACTATTACATTTATAAATACAAATATATGTATTTAATATATTTTCATCAGAAATACTTTTGTTTAAATTCAAAAAATATTTACAATATTGAGAATTTGCTTTCTTTATAACACTGTTGGCGGTAGAATGTACAATCTGACGTACATTTATTTATTTATTTATTCTATTTATATTTTGAGACAGAGTCTCTCTCTGTCACCCAGGCTGGAGTGCAATGGCGCGATCTTGGCTCACTGCAAGCTCCACCTCCCGGGTTCATGCCATTCTCCTGCCTCAGCCTCCCCAGTAGCTGGGACTACAGGTGCCTGCCACCACGCCCAGCTAATTTTTTTGTATTTTTAGTAGAGATGGGGTTTCACCATGTTAGCCAGGATGGTCTTGATCTCCTAACCACTTAGTGATCCACCCTCCTCAGCCTCCCAAAGTACTGGGATTACAGGTGTGAGCTACCTCGCCTGGCCCAGTCTGACATAAATTTATTATCTGAAATGATAAGAAGCAAATTATATACTGAGAACAACAGCAATATTTAATGACTTCTATCATGATTATTTGAATCAGGTTTTACAGTATTCATAGATACATGCCATTAAACTTTAGGAAAAAATTTTCAGTGAAAGAAATAGGTTTGTGCTATTTTTAATTCCATTTTACAAAAGCAAAACTAGAGTGATTTGCTCAAAACTACATGTTCTTTAGAAAGTGGTAGAGCTAAGATATATAAAAGTTTATCTTTTGAATGAAGATTCTGTGCTTTTGATATCACACAACTGATCAAATAACGACATGGAGGTCTTAGAAACAGTTTATCAAGCTTGAGTACTTGCTAGACACTAGTTTTCTTTCTTTAGTGCCTGAGGGACAATAAAATAATTGAAAAAAAATAGGTTAATAAGTATAGGCAGCTGGTTTTGAGGTAAAGACAATTTACTTTTTTTAAAGCATTTGCATAGCATCTAGGGGAGAATCCATTAAACGTCAATAAAAGCAGCATATCCACTTTAGAGTGCTTTACAAATGCAGGAGATGTGGAATTTAAAGTATCGTTTTGGCACTGTCTAGGAGACAATTCATGGTTAAAGCTTGTAAGGGGCAGAACTAACATTTCAGTACAGATTTTCCTTACTTCAGGGAGATTGCTTAAGTGCACCATTGTTGTCTATGCTCTAAAAGAACATGAAAAAATAAAGAAAAAGAAAAGAAAAGAAAGAAAGCCTTACAAGGGAGGGAGGCTCAGCTCATAGCAAGCTTGTATCAATGCACTGATACAAATAAAATCTTGAGATTTCAGCTTTTATATCGTGATCTCCATCAGTTCTTTTTCAGATCTATGGCAGTGAGATTTAGACTTATATCCCATGGTATTAAATTTAGTACTGTTCATTGAACAACATCTTTATGAGGCACTGTAGCAGGCACTGATGTAGCTAGAGAGAATAAGTCTCCCCTCTAAGGAAGTCTATAATCTTATCGAGGCTTAAAAATGGACACACATAAATTTACTGTAATGAAAAATGTATCAAAGTACATTGTTCTGTTTTAGTCTAAAGAAGCAAGAAAGAGATGACAATTTATGAAAGATATCAGAATGGGTTTAGGGAGAAAATAATAATCCTACAGGTTGACATAGAAGGCTTGTTAAGGCACAGACATAGAGAAGACAACAAGAATATTCCAAGTACTAGATTAATTGTAAGTAATGTTATCACTGTGGGACAGTGTAGTGGGTTAGAGAAAACTTTGTCTTTTTTGTAAGTTTTAACTGATAATCTATGTTGAGGGTTGTATCATCAGAGTCCCCTTAAGTTTAGATATATTAATTCAACCAATAATTATTGAACACCCACTAAATGCCAAGTATTGTCTTAAACAGGAATGACTAAGACAGGCATGTTTTCCGCTGTGAAGCTTAGATTCTATGGGGGAAAGACACAGTAAACACAAATCATTAAAGAATTAAGTAGTTTCAACTGTGGTAAGTTCTTTCAGGAAATTAAAGATGATACTTAAATATGAAGGGAAACCTGGTACCCTCTAAGGAGTCAATAAAGGCTCATCTGAATAAGTGTCATTCAAGCTGAGACTTGAAAGATATGTGGGCATTAATTAGATAAAAAGTTTGGACAATGGGTGAAGGGAAGTGGGACACAGGGATCGTTCTGGTCACATTCAAAAGTCCTGAAATAAGCAGAAATAAGCTTGCTTAGTTCAAGGATATGAAAGAAAGTCAATTTGGCTGGTGTGCGGTAGTGACAGGGAAGGTGAAGAAGGAATGAAGTTGAGCCAGATTGGGGAAAGTTTATGCAGGGCCTGTGGCCTAGTGAAAGCATTTTGACATTTAAAAGCAATGGAAAGTCACTGAGTGATTTCTAAAAAGGGTTCTAGATCAGTTTAGGAAAGAGATAGGGGCCAGATAAATAGACTGCCCTTGTTGGTATAGGGCCAGGGAGCCACTTCTTCATAGGTGTTAACTTCCGTTTTACGGAAGCTCAACTACAAGAACTCCTATCTCTCCATGTACTCAGAACCAGGGAATGGAGGCATGGTTGTTAAATGCGAGAAGAAACTCGGCATGCTTGGCCCTTGTCCATCCTTGGAAGTCAGTCTGTGCTTTCAGTCACTTTCCCCTCTACTAATCCTTGTGCTGAGACAGTTTCTGCTGCTGAGGGTGAGGATTTGAGAATTGTGGCTTTTGGAAAAAGCGGTATCAAGATCCAGCATTTTTGTAATATATATATGTTGGCTGGGAACATTGAAAAATGAAACAAGAATAATTAAGGGGAGCAAAATATACATAGTGAGTGATGAAGCATCTGGTGTTGCCAGAGTATACGGCTTAGGGCTTTAAATTTTATATGCAGGCCGGATGTTTTGATGTTGGTGACTTTTAAAAGGTTATATGGATCCGCTTTAAACTGCCGCAGCCTGAACGAAAGCTTAAAACTTTGGGTCAAAGGTGTTTTTACTTAAGTGAGTGACCTCAGACTATAATAGGTTTGTCACACCCAAGTGGGATCTTTCTATAGAGACAGCAACCTGAGTACACAAGGGCCTCAAGAAAGGCTTTCAGACCACAGCAAAGATACTTGGGCTTGCCAAAAGTGCTCAGGTGGTGAAGGCGCATAAAGGAAGTTCAGTAAAGGTCTGAACACTTTTTAGATTGTGTCAAAGGACTTCAGCCAAGCAGATTTTGGCAAACTGTTGATGGTTTTAGCAATTAGCAGGCAATTTCAGTGTGCGGGCTGGTGTAGAGCATCATTACAGTCACCGTAAGGTTTGGCACTGCGGGCTAGAATGAGTGTGCTGAGACTACTAGCTAGTTTTGACCTGTTTTCTCTTCTTCTAGGTTGCATCTAGATCGTATTTCCAGTCTCTCCTGCAGTTAGCTAGGTCCACATGATTGAGTTTTCGCTGATAGAATATGAGTGGTAATGGTACCATGTTCAGCCCTGTCTCATATAAACCTTCCTGGTGAACTTCCTCTCTGCTTTAGTCCTCTCCATTAGCTTAGTCAGATGAACAAGGTGACCTTGGCGGCCACCTGTGGGAGATGGTGGAACTAAGGAGAAAATTAAGAAGTATCAAACATAGTAGATCTTGCTTTCCCGTAAAGAGTAAATGCTTAGGATTTAATTTATCATCTTGCTGGTAGGTTTCTCTCAGTTGAGATTAAGTCCATTGGTTATGGATTATGGATGGATTAGACTGCATCCTAATGACACTAGAAACAAGCAGAATGTCCCCTTCTATGCTTTCCTTTGCTCAAATAATGTAAAAGAGTTTTGCTGTGTTTTTTAATATATCATTGAGTACTAAGTTTCTAATTTTACATAAGAGAAAAGCTATTCTAGGAGCTGGGGACTGTACTGTCTGAAAAAAATTAACTGACTTGAGTCCAGTGCTGTAATAATCTTGGATGTTTGGATGCCATTACTGTGAGATAAAAATATTAAACCCACAATAAGATACTGCTGCCCACCTACAATTGGATAAAATTAAAAAGACAATGAATAACCAAAATTCTCAGTATTACCATAAGAGTATAAAATGATACATCTATTTGATAGTTTATTGTAAAATTAAATATGCTTCTACCATATACCCAGGAATTCTACTCCTAAGTATTCATCCAAGAAAAATGAAAAATTACCCACTAGAATCCTTGTACAATACTGCCATATATATATGTGTATGCAAGTGTGGGTGTGTGTGTGTGTGTATATATATATATATATATATATATATGTAGGCTCTGAACCAACAGAAAGTATTTAGATCCAAAGTTCATTATGTATATATCATAAACTCCAAGAAGCTGGAAACAGTTCAGAATCCATCAACAGGAGAATTAATTAAAAAAAAAAAAAATTACACCGTGATATATTTATGCAGTAGAATATCACTCTGTAATAAAAAGGAATGAACTATTGATACATATAACAACATAAATGAGTACACACTTTATGATTCTGTGTACACATCTTTCTAGATCAGGCAAAATTGATGTTTGGTAAGAGAAATCAGAACAATGGCCACTTCTTCATGAACAGGAATTTCTTGGCAAGCAGCTCAAGGGAATTTTCTGCAGTGACAGAAATATTCTACTTCTTAATGCAAGTGTGGGTGTATATATTTGTCAAAACTGCTTGAATTATACACTTAAGATCTGCATATGACACTATTTGTAAATCACCCCTCAATGGAAACATAAATAATACATTATCTCTACATTAAAAAATGAGGCATAAAATTCTGATATATGGAAGAAAGAATCATATATGAAAGAACCATATCCATGCCACCCTAGGCTTGAACTTTTAAGGGAGCCTGAAGTCTACCCAGGCATTGAGAACATCTCCAACCACAACCATGAAGAGTAGGACATACAGAGATGAATTTTTGACTCTTTTTTTCTGTGAACTTTTAATTCATGTGGAATTTGATTTTGATTTTAATTCTATTGAAATTTTATTGAATCTTCAACCTCTCTCTGGTAATTTTATAATATCAGGGAGCTTATAGTCACATTTCGATTATCTATCTATTGGGGTTAAATTTTTTACTGGATAATCTTTATTTTGTTTTTATCATATGGGTATCCTAATGTGGTTCTTTAATTTTATTGGCGAATCCCCAACATGTTAGGTTGCACAACATGGCTGGACATACTTTGGGATGTAAAAAGGAATACAGAGCAAAATTTTTGCTGTTGGTACAGAGGCTTCAGATCAAATTGACACTGCCCGCTGGGATCCCAAGAGGATACTCAAAATGGAGAGACTTGCCATGGTCCCCATTTGTGGTAAGTGGGCAGGGAGTTGTGAGGGCCGTTTAGCTGATCCATTTGCTCCCCATATAAAGCTGAGTCCTCCTTCTTAACTGTAGCGATATAAAAGTTATTTTATTCTCTATCTGCAGACTTGTCTTACATCTCAATTAAGAATTTGGGTAAGATGGAGAGATAGCTGTGTCTTTAGAACTGATATTTAAAATCAGTAGCATTTCAATTATCCACAGAGAGAATGCACAAAGAAACACAAAGAGGACTGAAAAAGAATTATTAAGATATATTATTTATAAAGGATATCAAAGAATAAGAAGAGTCAGTGAATTAAATAGAGAATGAGTGACTGAGAGGTAGGAGAAGCTACAGAAGGAAAGAAACAGCCAATGAGAAGCTTTAAGAAGATCCAGTCAGTCAGGTTCAGTGATACACAGCTCTAAGAGGAGGACAAATCAGAAAGGCAATTTTGCATTCCAATATCCATTCAATTGCAAAATACATGGCAATCTCCAAAAAGCCTTGCAATACACTCTCATTGTTCATTGCTAGCATGTAATCATTATTGAAATGAACATGAGTTCCTGAAGGGATGAGATTGTGTACTGTTCATTTTGTGTGCCTAGTCCCCATTGGCATTTAGTAACGTATTTGTGCAATAGATGGTCTTACACTCCCTCTCCTCAATCTTGAGTAAATATTTTTATTGTGTTTGTTTTACAGGTAAAGAAGTAAAATACTTGGCCAGAATCACCAATTGCAGTTAGTGACTGAGCCAGACTCCTGATAATTGGTACTGCACTGTTTAATAGCAGTAAAACATTCAAATCTCACCTCTCTCACCTCCTTTACATCTTTGTTCAAATGTTAATTTCTCAGTTAGGCAAACCCTGAGGGTTTCATTTAAAATAACACTTCCTTCTCCAACCATTCACCCTGTTCTGTGGCTCTTCACCGCATTTACTCCTTTCTTTTCTTTTCTTTTCTTTTTTTTTTCAGTTATACTTTAAGTTCTGCCATACATGTGTAGAATGTGCAGTTTTGTTACATACGTTATACAATTTCTACCTACATTATACAATTTCTAGTATGTTACACAATTTCTAGTATGTTACACAATTAACTTATTTGTTGTGTTTCTAACTTACCCCTTGATCCAGAATGGAAGCTAGAGTAGAAATATTTTTGTCAGCTTTCTTTTCTTTTCTTTTCTCTTTTCTTTTCTTTTTTTTTTTTCTTTCCTTTTTTTTTTTTGAGACAGAGTCTAGCTCTGTCACACAGGCTGGGGTGCAGCGGCCAATCTCGGCTCACTGCAGCCTCCACCTCCTGAGTTCAAGAAGTTCTCCTGGCTCAGCCTCAGCCTCCCGAGTAACTGGGATTACAGGCACTTGCCACCTTGCTCAACTAATTTTTGTGTTTTTAGTAGAGATGGGGTTTCGCCATGTTTGCCAGACGGGTCTTGAACTCCTGACCTCAGGCGATCTGCCTGCCTCGGCCTCCCAAAATGTTGGTATTCCAGGTGTGAGCCACTGCGCTCAGCCATTTTTGTCAGTTTTCTTCACACATATACAGTCCAGATGTTTTCAAGGGTGACTGGCACTAAGTGGATATTTAAAAATTATGTTTATTGAATTAATTAAAAGGTACAGCTATTTGGAAGCATAAGAAAATGAAACAACACTTTTATAGTCACAGAATTTAGTTGGATTTTAGAAACTATTAAATCGTAGCTTTTTCACTTTTCATCATTTTAAAATTCCTGAAGCTAATCAATGAGCAAAACATTAGTAGTACTGCTACTTTATGTAACTTATGTAGCACACTGAGCTATTTGGCAAAAAATGACTCTAAAACATAATATATGTTAACATATGTAAAGTGGATAGTGACTGATTTTCAAAACATTATTCATACATGTGTGACTTTAATTAGGAAGCTATAATAGATACACTATGAATTTTCATGAAGAAAAAAACCAGCATCTGGACTTGAGATTCTACACAAAGAAAAAGCTGGATTTCTTCCTTCTTTTCCAGAGTGTATAGAACCTACATTTCCTCCAGTTAGAATTTTCTCAGAAATAGCAAAATAAAACTCTAGTAAAATCAATAAGCTTTCACTGCCAGTTTTAACAATGGTAATTCAAAGCTTATAAAAAAGGACCATGATTCCACATTTTTAATTTCCTCACAGAACTATAACCTGAAAATATTTTATATACATTACTATTTTGCACTTGTAGTTTTTAAAGATACTAACTTGTTAGAAGTATATTTATCTGAAGATGTTCATCTTTTTTGCTGTTTCTTTTAAATTTTTTCAGCTGTAAACCTTCTGAGATTTGAGTTTTTTAATACTGTCAAAAAACACTTCAAGAAACATTATTCTCCTAAATTTATAGAAAATATTTCAAGAGATCATATTAGATAATTTTGTATTAGATATTCATAAAGAATTTTCTTTCATAAAATAAACAGATTTTGCCATTTTATAAGTGCATAGAAAAGCAGTAACTGTTTTTAATTTACCAACATTTCTTTTTGGCTGCTAGAACACTTACATCTGACATAATAAAATAATTACTAAGTGTCTTGTAATTGTTTCTTTAATGTATCACCTCTCCCAAAACTTTGAAATCACCTGGAAGACAATAAACTGCTGAAATAATTTTTCTTTCCTTGTTCTATTATTCAACATAAAGTAAACATTCAAAAATATTTGTTTCATTCAACGATTGGAAATTAATTTGAATACTACCCACTCAATGCAAATAGCTGTACATATTCAAAAATTATGTGTCATATCATCCTTTAAGCCAGGTAAATAAGTAATTGTTCAAAGAAATTAAACCGCTATATTTTTCCTTTATTGTTAAATATTCATTCAATCTTGCTTCCTTGCAAAATTACTAAATGAATATATATTGCTTTGATCATTCAAAGTTGTGTATCTATACACATACATACACACACATACATGGCTATTCAGCTATTCGCTATGCACAGTGTTAGATCCATTGCGTGTGTTTTCTTTCTTTCCTCCCAACATCCCTTAAGAGCATGATTGTCTTCACATTACAGATGAGAGAACTGAAGATTAGAGAAGCACAATTAATTGTCTAAGGTTTTACTGTGAGTAACAATCAAAGTTGGGATTTAAATGCAAATATTTGGAATGTAAATTTAATTATATTTCTAAAATATTACAGTTAATTCTTCACAGGCATATTCTATCTTCAAACAAATGGGCATTACTTATATATATTAAGTACATATATATACTGAAGCATATTCTAAGAGATAGAGTAGCCTGTACACACAGATAGTCAACTGTAAATGGATATACAGTAAGGCATACACAGGCACAGGACTGCCTTTCTTGACTTGACATTGTGTATATGCACCAAGTAAAAGAGAGCTGCATTTCAGCCCTTTTCAATGTGGCTCTTATTTGAGTTAGAAAAATAGTGATTATTTTTTGTGACAAGAAGGATCAGATAATCTTAATCCATCATCTCCTTTGCATTCACTCTGAATCATTTTTCTATCTTGACCTGCAAATTAGTAATGGTTTTTATTACTTAACAATGCAAATAATTATCTCATCATCCAAGTTTAACTCCATACTATTTAACGTAATGGATATTTGCCATTTGTTAGGCGTATTGTAGATATTAAGATATTTACTGAGTTTAGACTGTATGATGGATTTTCTCTGAAGCTAAGACCACTAGGTCAGTTAAAGTATTCCATCCAAACCCCACTGTGAATTATATTGCTGATTTTAAATGAGTTTCTACCCAGGCTGTTCAAGCACATGTTTCTTTCAGATCTTTGGCATCTCTGATTTTATTGTACCTTCAGGAATTAGGAAAATCAAGCTGAGTCCTTTAGTTTTATGTTTCCTCTCTATAAGTAGCCTCTACAATAAATACCAAAGCTTAAAGATTAATAAATCCCTCCATATACAACAAGATTTGTGACAGAAAACTGCAGTATTTTTTGCTAATTATTACAAATGACAATTGAAAATACCCACTTCTGGCTTTGCTCTTTTCATGACTATAAACGCCACTAGCAGAGGCATGCATCTTTTTGGTTAGCTTCATAATCTTTGATTTGTCTTCTTCAATTCTGAGAAAATAAGCACCGAGGGGGGTCTGGTTTGCATTACTGGGACAAGAAGATGGCTCTAATCTGCAATCTTCTATTTTGTTTCTATTGTTCAAAAACCAATTTCAATTTTAACTTGCCTGCTGTCCCTTCTCTCTTGGTACAAAGCTGTTTTGATTACAGGAGGGTGGAGGTGGTGGGAGTGAGGTGATGTCAGTGGTGATGGTGGTGGTGTGTGTGTGCCTGTGTGTGTGTGTTTGTGTGTGTGTGTGTGTGTGTGTATAAAGGAGCTGGGCTGGTAGAGGAATGGGAGGCAGAATACATAAGCTGTATTTGTTAATCTGCTTATAAACCTAACAGATTTTTCAGCTGAAATTTGGCCAATGTTAATTGTACACACTGAATTCATGCTGGGAAAATCTCTTTGGAAAAAAAAAAAAAAGAGAGACAGAGAGCACAGCCGGCCTGTTATGTAAGATGTTTATTTTCATCCAATCCAACCCACCATAGGCAGTACAGAAAATAGGCCAGTGCTTCTGACCGGTGACATCACCTCATCATCAGGAGAAAGCGGGAATGGCTGATCACCATATTGTTAGTAAAGAGGATAATTTCCTTTCACAATTGTTTTTCTTTTGGAAACCTTTATTTCTGGAGATAGTGATCTCATCTCCGTGGGATGTTTATTTCTTCAGATTCTGTAATAACAGTGAAGCTACCTGGATTTCAGCTCTTGTACAATGCACATAAACACTTATTTTGGTACTTTTTCTCTAGGTCTCCAAACTTTAAAAGATTGGGTCATTTTAGCAGAACATTGACCATCTTAAGAAAATTGTGACGGGAAAAGAATAATTATTCTGATATTTAACCTTATGAAATATTTTATGTAGCATTTGGTCGTTTGCTTTGCAGAATGCCTCCTTTTCTTAGGCTGTGTCACACTATATTTGGGTAGATGGGCATTGTGTTTATTTTATGAATACTAAGAATGAAATGCACAGTTTTTAGAAACTGTTTTAAGCAGGTCATTATCTGTGCTACAATATAGACATTTTTGCAATGTGTAAGTAGTAAAGTGGGTGAAATTTTGTAGGTGTGTGCATGTAGCTTTTTTTCTAATTCAAAATTAATAGAAAACTAAAAATAGGGTCTTTATTATAGAAGCTAATTCAGCTACTTAGAAAATATACCACAATAAAATTAACCAGTCTATGGTTTGTTTATGACAGATTTGGTTAAATGACTTCTTTCCGTTAAGGGACCATTTTCAGGATTACTCAAATTCACCCAGTTTTTAAAATAAATAATTTGCCTATTCTTGCTTCATTCTCCCTCTAGAGGACATCAGTGAGTATTACAATTCAAACATTAAATATGCCAGTAGGTCTAATTTAAATACAGCACGATCCTGAGAACAGTTCCTTGACTTCATTTGTATTCAGCTTAACTCGGTTCTAGAAGCCATTATCTTAAGTAGCTCCAAGTTTGCAGCACTTTTTTCCTTTAAGCCAAGGTGTCAATATCTTAAGGAGGTCATTTTTGTTTTGTTTTGTTTTTGTTTTTTTTTAAACAGCAAAATCAAAATCTTAACCCTAGTGAAGAGCAGTACTGAAAAAGTTAGAGTTTCAGTTTCTAATACAATGAGTGGTGTGTATTTGTGACTCTAAAAGTCTGATTAGCATGTTCTGGGATATTCACATTACGTCTGCTAGGCAGCCTTTGAGGACACTGGAGGCCATTTAATGTTGTATAATTTAAGTATCACAATAAAAACTGGTCCAGTAACCTGCAGATACGACAGTCAAATAGTAGAATTGGTACAAACATATTCATAGACATTCACCTGAAGATGAGCATAGGAAAGGGCTCCTTATCCTGCTTTCAAGAGACATGGTTTGATTTGCAAAAGCTGCCTAATCATTCAGAGCCTATTTTCTCTATCAGCAAATAGGAATAATTATATCACCTTCTAGTAGTATGAAGACCAGATAAAATCTAGAAAATGCCTAATGTGTGATTGACTTGGAGTAAATTATGTTCTTTTCCATTGTTATAACAATTCTCTGTTTGGAGCTAAGAAGTGAAAATATAAACATTAGCAAAACCTTTCAGGAGATTCCCCTCATTTCTTGATTTATTTTCTTATATGTTCTGTACTTTCGATTTCAGAGTCATGGCATGATTTTATCTTCAAAATGTTGTTACAGGACTCTTGTAGAAATGCCAGTTGTAGGTGGACAGTCTAGAAAAAGAAATTCATGATTCTGTTCTCAGGGTGGGACTGTGGGGCTTTATTTCTTTTTGGTAGGACATAGAAAGGGAGAAATAGGTAGTTCTTTACGTTTTGACTTGGAAAGAAGTTCAGCACATAAAGTTTAAAAAAGAAAGATGTTATAGAATATAATAATATATTTCCGTTTGTATTTTAAAAGCCTAAAAATTATTTATGAAACTATTTGCAAGAAGTTGGGATTAGGCAGAAGTTTGGAAAACTTTTTCTTTCTCTGTACAGTTTACATAAAAATATTTTCATAAAGAATATACATGGTAAAATTTCTTAAGGTGAAAACTGTATCTTTCATTTCTGAACTCCAGTACCTTAATTTCCCTCTCAAAGACACCCACAGTTTATAGTTCATCACTTTTGTAAGATTTTGCTAGGCAATATGTACATATATATATATGTATTGTTTGTTTTCAGTAGGTGTGTTCTATAGTCTTCGTGAACACTGAATTAGTTACTACTGTACCATTGCCCCAGTGGGAAATACAGAGGTAGGTTTCTGAAAGCCTTTGGTCACAACAGTGTCATCATCTGATCCATACGTAATCTTGTTGTGTGTGTTTTTGTGTTTGAAGGCATCTTATTTATGATTCATTAACATTAAACTCACAGCCACTGTAGCTCATACCCAAAGTTTATCACACATGTTTTCACGATAAGGCACATCACAGCCTTCTTGTGCTTAGGAACAGTAGACAGCACTTCGGCACTATGCTTGGGGGAAATTTTAAACAGTAAAATCACTAGCAAAAAAGCCCCAAAATTAGACACATTTGGCACTAAATAGACCATGAAAAGGACACTTGTTTATACTATGGAAGCTGAAATAAGAAGGCAGAGCATTGCCTTCTTTAACCTAGAAAGTTCTGCAAGTATTGATTTTGGAGTTATTAATACAAATATATTTTAGGAAGTAGAAGAACCCATGAATAATGAGGATCAACTGTATATGTATGTATGTATTTATATGTATGTGTGTATGCATATATATATTCTTTTAACCATATACTAGCAATATATTACATGCACTACTCTGACAGTTGCTTTACAGTATTGCTCAGCAGACTCTGAAGTCAGACTGTAGGATCAAAACCTGTCATTATCCTTTACTAGCTGTGTTACCTTGGTCAGGTTACCTAACTTTCCTGTGCTTCTCTTTAGTCTTCTATAATACAGGACTTATAAGGGTATTTACTTAATGGAGTTGTCTTGAGGATCAAATTAGTTGCTACACAAAAGGCATTTAGAATATATCTGACACATCATAAACACTATCTATTTGCTGCATCATCATTTAAGGTATTTGGAGAATATTCCTTTTTGGCCTATATAGCACGTTCTCACTCTTTTTGAAAACAACATTGTGTTACATCATATGGATACATCATAATTTTTAAACCTGGTGCCCACAGAGTGCATTTAGAGAGCTTTGTATCTTTTGCTTCAATCATCTAACACATTTCATGTACACATGTGGAAATCTACCTGTAGGCAAAGGGGTTGTGCAGTTTTAATTTTATATTACCACATTTCCCACAGATTTATTATAATAATCATGTATAATTTTAAAAACTATTTACTTTCAATACAAAGAGAGAAAAGAATGACTCTTATCTTTTGCTCAAATGCAGATTTTTTTTGCAATATATTGAATAAATAATCACATTTACCATGTAAATGATTACAGTGACATTTAATGCTACCCATTTTTTAGGTTTATTAAACACCAAAATGTTTACAAATATTTTGCAGACTTTATATAAATTATCTCTAAGCTTGCCAGTCCAGAATATTCTATCAGTCCAGTAAGAATATATCATCTCAGTTAAGTAGGAGTAAACCTATCATTTCCTCTACTTGATACTTCTCTTTATGTTAGCAACTGCCCAATAATTTCACTTATTACATTGTGTAAAAAATGAAATAGAAAGCAAAATAACTGATGTACCCCGTACTTTAAAGGCACTAGTATTAGCTGTAGAAACTTGAGAAAAATACCAAATCTTGCTCAAAAAGGATTATTTTTAATACAAAGAGCACTAATAACTTCCACAAAACAACTCTAACATTAAGTACATTAAGTAGTCTTCCGGTTTCTTCAATACTTCCGCCTTGCTGACGTTTGCCTGCCTTCCAAATCACTGAAGGAAGGGCATGATTGAGTTTTTGCTTCCTTTCACAACTTCTTCAGAGCAGATTACGTTTCACTTCTTTTATTTCCTTAATTGTTTCTTTTGGAACATTCATTAATCTCTTTACAGGCAATCACAAAGGTATCAGGAATTCTGATTACGCGCTGTGGTAACAATAACCACAAAGGACTGAGCTGAGGTACATTTTCAACAAGGGGAGGATGTCTTTGGAAGCTCTCTATGGGATTGAAAAAAAGGTTCTAGAAAATAGCATGAGTCACTCTTATTAAGGGAGTCAGGGAGGAGAACAGCTGTGCAAAATTAGTACCAGTATCTTCCTACCTTTCATTTTAAACTTTTCAAAAGATTTTTTCTGGTCACTTCCTCCTGAGAAGGGCAACCTAATCAGACATAATCTTTGCTTTTAGAAGTTACCATGGTGACTGGCCAGGACAGACTGTCTTCTCTCGGCATCATAAACACACATTTTCTATGGTGCTAAATAAGCCTGTATACCATCAGAGCCTTTCTTTGAGTGATAAAACAAATAGGGAACATTGAAATGGTTCACAGCAATCAGAAATGATATTTTCCCATATTGATTTTTTTTCTTTCTTTTTGCCCTTTCTCTATCTGTGCCATGTCTCTTTGAAGTATACATCAAGGCACAATACTTATTGCAGGAAGCAAAATCAAGTGAATCTTTTTTTTTTTTTTTTTTTTTCATGTGGACCAAGATAGTCAAAGATTTTCCTTACCACTTATGTTCTGCCAAGTGAAAGACAATTTCACTCACCAAGGTTGACAGACAACAGAGACTCATACACAATCAGAAGACAGTACTGTGACTGAGTATGAGAGCAATCACTAATTTGTGAGAAGTGGGGCAGAGAGAACAGTGCATACTAATTTTTTAGCTTCTTGAACAGACTTTATTTTTTAGAGCACTTTTAGTTTCATAGCAAAATTGAGTAGAAAGTACAGAGTTCCCTTCTACCCCATTCACCTACAGTCTCCCGAACCATCAACATCCCCCACCAGAGTCTTACATTTGTTACAATTGGTGAGCCTGCATTAATACATCATTATCACCCAGAGTCCATAGTTTGCATTAGGGTTCACGCTTGGTGCACATTTTATGGGTTTGGACAAATGTATAATGACGTTTCTATCCTTATAGCGTTATATAGAATAGTCTCACAGTCCTAAACATTGTATTCTGTGTATTCATCCCATCCTCCCATCCTAACCTGTGGCAAGCACTGATTTTTTTTTTATTTTATTTTACTGTCTCCATGGTTTTGTCTTTCCAGAATGCCGTAGAGTTGGAATCATACAATATGTAGCCTTTTCAGATGGGCTTCTTTCACTTTGTAATATACACTTAAGGTTTTCACATTTTTAAAGGAAATCTCGTGTTCCTTTTCTGTCATGTGACCATTTCATTTTCCAAAGGCTTTTGACCAAAGTGTAGTTAGCAGAAAATGCCAAGCACCAACTTCTTCAAAATTTGAAATCAATTTTTCAGGTGGGGGGGGAAAAAGAGCTAATGGAAACACACACAAAAAAAATACAGAGAGGAACAAACCCATATTACCGCAACCACCAGAAGACAAGATGGCAAGGGAAAGACTGACCTAGATTCTGAACTGCATAAGCTTTAGAAAAGCAGATAATGACTGATGGATGGGGTGAGATGGGAGCGAGGGGGACCTCTAACAGTAAGTGAAGATGTATGAGAAGAATCCTTTAGCAAAAAACTACCTTTAAGCTGTGGACTCTCCAAAGCACACAAATGCTGTTATGCAGGAGTTGAAGAACCAGAATAATCCTCTGCACACCAACTCCAAATTACCCAGAGAGCAAAAGAAATGCCCAGAGAGTTGTTAATATTCTCTTTGCTGGTGGACTATGACTCAATGCTGGTTGGAAGTATTCTTCAATTACCTGATTTAAATTAATTGCCTTCTCAGTACAGTCAGAGATTTTTGTTTATGACTCTTGTGAGCTGATTAATCATTTCAGGTGTTGCATTACTGTTATTTATGTTCTAGTCTTTCTTCTTCACTAGACTGCAAATTCCTCTAGGACAAGCATCTTATTTTCCTTCAACTTTGTGTTATGCAAAGTACATTACAAACAGGAAAAGTTCAGTAAGCATTGGTTAAATCAAACTGAGCTTGAGTTGGTAGGTGTGTGATAGGAGTCCTCCTCCCAACAAAAGGACATTTATGCATGCCAAAGTTCTTTACCAATTTTATTATAGTCCAGTAAAACGGGTGGCTATGATAGATAAAAACATGGTGAGCAAACATTTTGAGATACACTCCTTTTCTTACCCCCTAACCCCCCATGAGTCTTTCTGAGTTTTGGTTTAAAAAAATATATCTGAACACTTGGAAGAAGAAATTTTAAAGAGTAGATGGGTTATTTTGCAATAAACTAGTACACAAAACAACACCCCCCAACACACACACACACACACACACACACAGCAAATATCCTTATAAAGAGAACTCTGGGTTGGGGTGGGTGGGGGAGAAATGAGAAATGAAATAGAGTGGTCTATGTGTCTCAAATGCAGAGGAAAAACTGTACATTGCAAGACAACAAAGCCCAAGGAAAAATTGGCCATGAGGCCCATAAGGCAGGTAGCTCCCTGTATGCAATATGGAAAAGGATTTTTATGCCTGAATAGTAGCTCAGAATAGCAGAGAATCTCTGAATCTGAAGGAAACCAAGCAGATGGAGATAATGGATGTTCCAGAGAAGATCAGCATGCCCAAGTGACTAGATAGCAGATTGCTTCCCCTTCCTCCACTTGTATTCCCCAACCACATTGCCTTGCGAAAGATTCTGGAAGGGAAGCTGGAGTTGAACCACAGGAAATAAATCCTCAAAGCTTATGAGATCAAGGTTTCCATCAGTGGTGGTATAGGGGCTCTGTGTAAGAAATTAAGTTGAATTACAGAAAATAAACCAAGTTTCATTACTTCAACAATTATATTTGTGAACTGAAATTCATACTTATTTCAGAATTTAGGGGCAGAGATAAGCTCCCACTCTTTAATCTCAATACCTCTAAAATAGAAGAGGGGCAGAGGCAGTTGGGCCAACAGCTTACTGTGAAATAAAAAGAGAAATAATTTGGCAAAATGTCCTAATTGTCCCATTTCTCCTGCTGAAACTCTCAAGTCAATAGAATTTAGGTTATCAGTGTCAAAATATGTTCCCAGTTGGAACGAGGTAAAATTGTGTAAGATAAATAAAAATGAATTCTGGATACTCTAATTTGCACATTCATATTTACTTGTGAGTGTTGGTATTTTACAGGAGACAGTTGCTTCTTCAATGCAAGTGTTGAGGCCATTATCATAAAAGCCTGAAGTTCAAAGGGACAGTCATGACATTGTTTTCTGAGCAACTGCTGTGTCATTCCTTCCATGACTAGACATCAGGATAAGAATATAAGCACCACCATTTGGCTATGATTTTCTTTCTTGGTACCTTTTCCTAATGACCCAAGAGACTCATACAATAAACAAAGAAATTACAAATCCTCTACGTTGTCTTCAGGCACCTTAGCTCAAGCTAACCTCACATTTACTCTCCTCCTGTCTCTTATTTAATAGAGAAAGAGTATGATGAACAATCATGATCCTAACACATACAAATATGCATATACACACAATATTACATATAATATAGACATATTCATATGAATTTATATCCATATATATGTAATCAAAGGAAGGAATACTCCTTCTCCTGTAACAATCCTCCTCCTGTGCTTTCTCTGATCTCCTTCACTCTAACACACATGCTTTATCATGGCAAATGAAGCCATCCCTTATCTCCTTTCCTGGCAGATTTTCTGACCCAGCCATCTCTTTTTACTGTGTGCTGCAATTGTGGTGAGGAACTTCCGTTCCCTAATCATACCATGTGGTTTCACCTTTTTATATGCAGCTCACTTTACCTGCAGTTCTTTACATCTACTCCATAGCAGCTCTGATGAACACCTACAACTCAGAAAGGCGAATTAAAGCATCTGCTCTATGCATCCGTTACACTCTACTTCCCCCCACCTGCCAGGTAGAATGGTCCACTTGCCCTTTGTGTCCCACTGCACCATACACATCATTCATTTATTCATTCATCAAACACTTATTAAATAATATTTGTTGTGTGCCAGATGCTGTGTGAGGTGCTTTCATACTGAGGAAGGAGGTTTATGCTCTTCACAGCCATGCACACTAGTTGCAGCTGTAGTTTAGGCGTGTGTTCTCACTCAATTACATTGAGGATCATTGAAGACTGATACTGTATCTTATTCATTGTTGTGTCCCAAGCACCACATATAGGGCCTGAGACCTAGTAGGTGTTAAATAAGTACGCTGAATTCAAAATTTCCTCTTGTCATAAATGATAAAGTAGAATCCCTTAAAAATTTATTTAAAAACATTTAAATTTTAAAAATTAATGTGTGTATATTTGTTTTCAAGCAATACAGAGGTGAAGAACTTGATTTCCTCGCCAACTTTAATCTCTCTGAAGAAACCAATGTTACCACGATAATTCCATTCTTTTCTCTATCTCTCACACAAGGCTATGCAAACATTTGTAGGGTTTTTATTGGCACATTTTATTAAAATATAGCATATATTTTCATGAGGAATATCTGTCTGTGGCTTTCTTATAATGTCTGTGGAAAACTTTTTAATTACATATTTAATCTGTAATATGAAGAAGCCTAAAAACACAATACTCAATTCAGAAGAGGAGATATATATATGCATGTACATGTATACATAGATTCAGAAATATGTGTACATATATATGTTTTTGTATATTTGTCTATATCTATATCTCTAGATATGGGTATCTAAATCTCTTCTAGATCTACATTTAGAAATTAAGTTGAATTATAGAAAGTAAGCCAAATTTTATTACTTCAAAAATTATATTTGTAGACTGAAATTCATATTTATTTCAGAATTTAGGGGCAGGAATAAGCTCCCACTCTTGAATCTTAATACCTCTAAAATAGAAGAGGGGCAGAGGTAGTTGAGTCAATAGCTTACTGTGAAATAAAAAGAGACAAATCTAGTGTATTAGTCAGGGTTCTCTAGAAGGACAGAACTATTGAAATACATACACACACACACACACACACACACATAAAGGAGAGTTTATTAAGTATTAACTCACATGATCACAAGGTCCCACAATAGGCTGTCTGCAGGCTGAGGAGCAAGGAGAGACAGTCCGAGTTCCAAAACTGAAGAACTTGGAGTCTGATATTCGAGGGCAGGAGACATCCAGCACGGGAGAAAGATGTAGGCTGGGAAGCTAGGCCAATCTAGTCTTTTCATGTTTTTCTGCCTGCTTTACATTCTAGCTGCGCTGGTGGCTGATTAGATGGTGCCCACCCAGATAAAGGGTGGGTCTGCCTTTTCCAGCCCATTGACTCAAATGTTAATCTCTAGGGCAACACCCTCACAGACATACCCTGAATCACTATTTTGTATCCTTCAATCCAATCAAGTTGACACTCAGTATTAATCATCACATCTAGATCTCTAAATCTGTATATAGATCTAGAGCTATAGATAATTACTACAGGGAAAATACTTTTTTTCTGAATGATAGTTTAAGAAAATAATAGTTACTTATTGAGAGCTATTGCTTAATAGAGTTCTAAACATTTAATGTGTAGTGTCTCTTATAATTCACATAAATTATGAGATTATTCCCATTTTACAGATGAGGAAACTGAAGCAAAAAGTTAGTAACATTGTCACAGCTGTATGACTTTGTAAATGACGAAGATGGAGTGTAAGCCCAGGTAGTCTGAGTCTCACCTCGCAGCAGAATTTAAAACAATGACCATCTGCTCTCAATAACATTCTAAAATAGTAGATTATAAAAGATAAAAATGAGATAACACAAAAGGGGTCAGCTGAACAGGGAGCTCAAAAATTGGCAGATGCTAATAGAAAACTTGACATCTTTGAGGTAGGGAAATGTTATAAGAACATTTCAAAGCAGCAGGATTAAAATCAGCATTAGAAACAATAAACAATAGAATCAGATTCTCAAAAATACCAAATCAGTGATGTATCAGAGACACAAAACTTAAAAAGAGAAAAAGCTTTCTATAATTTTTTTTAAAGATGAAAACATAAGAGAGAATTTTTTAGCTATGATGGCTGGAGAATGGAGAATGCAGACACAGCAGAAAAATACATGGCCTTCATCTCCTGATCAGCTGAACTGAATTTATATAACCAATGCTTAGTTCCATCCCAGTGTAATTTCAATTCTCTGGTCTAAATTTTTGAGATCCCCTGAGTAGTTTTGCAAAAGAATTTGTTGAAAAATATTTATTTTGAGGTACAAAATATAGGTTATGGTAGAGTCTAAAATGGGAACTTAAAACATATATAACACGTATTGTATATTTGCAGAAGAGTCATTTGTTTTAGGTAAAGATTTCTAGATATGACACGTATATAGAAGAAATATGTGCCAGATACTGTCCTAGAAGCTTTAAATGCATTATCTCATTAAAACTTCACAAAACTGGCCAGGCACAGTGGCTTATGCCTGTAATTCCAGCACTTTGGGAGGACAAGGCAGGTGGATCATGAAGTCAGCAGATTGAGACCACCCTGGCTAACACTGTGAAACCCTGTCTCTACTAAAAATACAAAAATTAGCTGGGTGTGGTGGCACATGCCTGTAGTCCCAGCAACTCGGGAGGCTGAGACAGGAGAATCGCTTGAACCTGGGAGGCGGAGGTTGCAGTGAGCCGAGATCACGCCACTGCACTGCAGCCTGGGTGACAGAGTGAGACTGTCTCAAAAAAAAAAAAAAAAGAAAAAACTTCACAAAACTACCCTCCATTTATGAATGGAAGTACTGAGAATAGAAAGGGTGAGTACAATTAGTAAACAGTAAAGAATCAGAAGAATCCCTTGGATGATAGACTGAGAAATCAAAGGTATCAGGCAGATTCTGAAGTCTGCCTTTTATACACTAGATTAAGATCAATATTCTAATTATGTCTCCATTTGGCAAACAGTAACAATACTTAGTATAGTTATGGCTTTCATAACACTTTCACATATTTTGTCTAATTTTATACTCATACCCTTCGGGGGAAAAACTATTGCTATTACTATTTTATAAATAAGGAAACTGAGGCTCACAGAAGTTTACATGACCTTCCTAAGGTTCAATATCTAGTGAAGGGTGAGAGCAATCAAGCCCAGGTCTCCTGATAGCTAAAATATCATGCTATGCTTTATGTAACCAGTGTCTTTTATAATAATTCACTAAGAGTTTTCCCAGTAGCTTAAATAAAATTAGCACATTATATTAGAAGGGGTTTTTGAACCTATGCCAGAAGAGTGATGAGTCAATGATGATCTGATTGATACAACTGCATTGCCACAATGCCAGTTAATTCTACAGCAAAAAAACAGCTTTAAAAATTCAATCTTGGGACCATTGTCGTGAGATCCAACCTCAGAAACTCTGAGAGTAGTACTTTCTTTAAACTCACTTCATCTGAACCAGCTGGGGAGAATTCAGTTTCCACCATGATCCATATTGACATAAGTCACCTAAAATTTACCACCATTATGTCCAATGGTCAGTGGGAGACACTGCTTTTTAATATTTAGTCAAGGGGATTATTTATAATCTTCAAGGTGGGAAGGAAGGAAGGAAGTTGGGAGGGAGGGAGGGAGGGAGGGAAGGGAGGTGGGAAGGAAGAAGCAGGGCAAGAGGGATGATAAGAAGGAAGGAAGAAGGGAAAGAGGAAGGAAGAAAGAAAGGAGAGAAGTGAAGGAGGGGAGGAGGGAGAAAAAGAGGGAGGAAAGGAGAAAGGCAGGGAAAGAAGGTGGAGGAAAGAAGAGTGGCAAAAAAGGAAAGTACCCAATTTCCTCCTCCAGCGTGATCACTGTGGAACTGGAGATTTTAAAGCATTTCTTCATGCCCTTTCTCTAGAGGGAAAATCGTACACACAGGGAGACTTTAAATAGAAGCAGCCGATTGATTGTTCCCTTTAGTCAGTCCCTGTGGGAACTCCTCTCTTATTCTAAAAGAACTCTTTTATTTTGCAGCTCAAAATTATTTTTTGTCAGTTCTATTTGCAAATTTGAAATGTTAGGATTGTTTTCCAGTAAACTGTTTTATACACATAGTAACGCACTCTGGTGTCTGTGCTGGCCAGCCAACATTTGCACACCTTCAGTCTACTGAGACTCTCATCTGTTCTTCAGTCCTCGATTCACTTCAAGACTGCTTTGTGTTGGCTGCTGAATATACAAAGTTGTACGTTATTAATTTCATGGCTTATTTCGAAACTTGCCCCTGAGACCATCTCTTCAACAGCCCTTCAGCCTGAGATACAAAGCTTTCACTCTCTAAAATTTTCTATCAAAATAATTTATATTATCATAATTTTTTCAATTTCCTTCCAGAATAATACCATCTATTTTGAGTTTTTATTTGACTTGCATAGCCGAAGAATTCTGGACCAAAGTAATTAAATGAAGCAAATGAGACAGTTATTGATGGCAATATGTTATTGAGTGCACAGGAGCATTTTAGAGGTAAGGTGTTTTGTTTTGTTTTTTTCCCCAAAAGTAACACATTGCCATCTGTTCCCATTTCACACAAATCAGTACTGAGGGAACAAGATAAAAGAGAAAACTGGGTCAACATTTACATTTCAAGTCAGGTTAGATTTTTGCTTTGTCAGTTTTTTTAGCCTGGAAATCTAGAGGTTAAAAGATGATTTCACACACGTGATCAGCAAGACAGAAAATGGATTTCTTTGGGTAGCCCCAAGAAACTGTGAGACCAAAATAGAGGCAAGAAAAATTATAGGAAAGAAGTAATATTTTGTGTGATCTAGGTCTTTCCTTAAATTTATGAGACCAAAAGGATGAAAAAGCTAACTTTAACTTGTCATTGTTAGATCTCTGTGTTCAAACGGCTCTTATTTTTGAACTGTTCTTGGCCCAAACATGTGCCTCTAGGTTGCATAGTAGCCTGTAGGGTTTTCCCTGTGACTGAAGGTGTAGAAATATCTAGTACTTAAAAAGAGAAATCTCAAAGCACATAACAATGCCGAAAATAAAATATACTATCTTTACATTCCCTTCCTGTATCAAAGACTAACGTTTGATAAAAATCACAGAGTGACTGAATCGTGGACTTTGTGGTCAAGAGAGACAAGGAAACTAGAAAATCACTTTAATCCTACACGAATATCTTGAAAGATTCTGAACCAGAACAAATTCTTCCTGCTGACTCAGCTCTGTGTGTGGGGGTGTGTGTGGGTGTGACTGTGTGTGTGTGAGTGTGTGTGTGTGGATGCTTTGGGAATGGCATTATGATAGAATTCTTTTTGTTGTTGTTGCTTATTCTTAGTCAGGTTTAATGCATGTCTAAGTATTATAAAGCATCCCTTTTCTTCATTCTGTAAATTTTATTTTTACATGTTAAAAATTATTTGGTCTGATAATCTTTGTTTCATTTTATTTTTAGAAATTTCTTCTTCATGGCCCAAACCTATTTAAATGTTTTACTTAGCACTCTCCTGATGACATTTGGTGTAGATTTTGGCAAACCAACAATATAAAATTTATTGTCAGCTTTATATCATCTACTTACCTGCTAAAATTCTTCTTTGTCTTTTCATTGCCCTTCACGTAAAATATTAATTTGTTACCTTAATATGAAACCTCTACATTGTCAGCCTCTTAAAATTATTCCATCTTAGAATTTTCTTCCTAGTTTTAACAAAGCATGTATTCTTCAGTTGTTGGGTGTTGTGTTCTAAAAATGTCAGTTAGGTCGATTGTTTAATAGGGTTGTATCTTTACTGGTATTTTGACCCATTTCTTCTACAAATTACTGACAAAGGGTTATTAAAATCTTCAACTATGACTTTTTTTTCTGTTTGATTTTCTACCTATTTCAAAGTTTTTTTATTAGGTGTTTGCATATTTAAGATTTTTGTAGCTTCTTGAAAAATTTACAATTTTATTATTATGAAATATCTCTTTTTGTCTCTAGTAATAATATTTTTTGGTCATAAAGTCTACTTTGTGTGATGTTAATGTAGCTGTATCAGCTTTCTTGTGCTTAGTATTACATCATTTTAACTTCAACCTATTTGTATCTTACATTTAAAATTTGTTTCTGGAAAGTGGCATAAATTTGGTCTAGTTCTTTAATCCATTTTGGATTTAAAAAGTGAATATTTAATCCAATTACATTTTTAAATGTTTTGTTTATTTTCACTATTGTATTTTGAAATATTTTAAAACCTACATAAAAGTTACAACAATCATACAGAGAGTTCACATATAACCTATACCTTGATACCCTTATGCTAACTTAAACAACCACTGTATGATTATCAAAACCAGAAAATTGGTAGAATACTAAATAAATTTAATAAACCATAAGCCTTACTTGAATTTCACAGTTTTCTGCGTAATGTTTCTTTTACCCTTTTAGAATCAAATTTAAGATCTCATAATGCATTTAATTATTGTGGCTCCTTTGTCTCTTTCAATCACTAATAGTTTGTAAATGTTTTCTTATCTTTCGTGGCCTTGACATTTTTGATGAGCTCTAATAAGTCATTTTGTCGAATATTTGGATTTGTCTGCCTGGATTTGTCTGATGTTTTGTCGTGATCATATGGAGATTATGCATTTTTTGGCAAGGATACCACAGAAGTGTTGTCTTTTTGTCAGTACACTATACCAGGGAGCACAATATTTTGATGTGCCTCATTGCTAGTGTGTTAACCTTGATTATCTGGTACAGGTATTATCTGCTGAGTTTCACCACTATAAAGTTACTATATTTCTCTTTATAATTGATAAATATCTTTGGAAAGCTACTTCGAGATTATGCCAACATACAGTTTCTCCTCAAAATTTTGCCCTTTGATATTGACATCCATTGGTGGTAGCATATTTTGAACTTGTAAATATTACATTGACACATGTATTGGGAAGGACGTGGACCTGCTCATTTTGAGTGAGGCTAGAGAAGAAAGACCACTTTAACAGCTATGAGGAGCTATGCCACATGAGGCATATAACCTGGCAGTGCCATGGTTAGTAGCATCTGTGGGAAAGAAAGATGCCAAATGGAGCCCCTGGCAAGTCTAGTAGGAGAATCACAGCACAGGCCTCTGAGATTATGGAACTAGGCCTTGCCATCTGCAGAAAAGAACTTATGTATCATTTGAAAAGCAGCTCATGATATGTTACAATGCCATGATTAAAAAAAAAAAAGAAAGAAAAAAAAGTCTGACTATGGAAACTAAAGTAACCTTCATGTACTGTCTACTATAAGACCAACCAAGATATAAGATGAGGTAGGCTAATCAGCAATTTATCACAAGAGGGCTATTATACATGAAGGATTGGCATTGAACATGCTAGAGATTACAGTAATCTTCACAAAAAGATGACCCATGTAGTTATGTCACCAACTGTATGACACCACTCTTTCAACTCATTCCTGTGGCTTCATGAGCTATCAGCTGAGAGAGGAAGAAAAGGCCCAAACTGAGCTCATGAAAGGGCCAACTTAAAATACGATTGCAAGATGGAATTTTTTTTCTGCAACAAAGTTCCAGGCAAGGAAGGTCCTGGAAGATAGTGGTGGAGGAAAATCCTATCAATTGGGAGAGTATTGGAAAGTACATCTGGTCATTCACTTAATGTGGAGAGAGAAGTGGCCTTAAGTAAGGGTATACATAAACTCATGAGCAATAAATAACTTAGCTCCCTGTTGAAGAGCCTATAATGAGTGAAAGTAGAAGTTCAAGGAGGGGAAAAATGTGTATGGACTTACAGAAATGAACAGAAAGTATGAGCATCACTATACTACTTCATAATGCCATTGTGGAAGAGGCAGTAAACAACCAGGTGGAGAGAATTACTTCACTAGTTGATGTCAGCTGGATTCTGTCATCAGCCATCTCAATGCTAGTAAACTAGGTTCATGAATATTGTTCTCATTATGGTAGAGACAGAGGCTATTCCTTGACCCAACAGCTTGGGCTCCCTCTCAACTGAACTGTCCTAACTATTGCTTCCAATGCAGGTCTTATCTTCCAGGAACAGAAAGTGAAACTGAACCCCAAATGTGGTAACATGCTTTGAGGAAAGCAGCCAGCCATATATTGGCAATTAGATTATATCACATCTCTTGCATCCTAAAAATCCCAACATTCCTGTGTGATGTGACTCACTAACTGAGGTTAGCTAAGTTCAAAACTATGACTATTTCTGGTACTTTGGGATTGTTGCGTCAGTGGACTAGGAAGCAAACAAAGGAGCTAGCATAAGGTAACTGACTGTTATCATCATGGGAAGTAGAGGTGTTGCTTTATAAAGTGGACAGTAGGAGCATCTATAGCACTTAAGTGATCCATTGATGGGCTCATGGTACATCCAGGCCTAGTTATAATTTTAAATGTACAAGTACATCAATCATGTCATTTTGGAGCATGGTAAACAGGCACTCAGTTCTCTCAGGAATGAGGGTTTAAGTAAACCCAGCAGACAAGGCACCCAGACAAATAGATGTGCTAGCTGAGGAGTAGGGGAATCTAGAATAAGAGATGGAGAAAGAACATGATGAGTGGTATTAGTTATGGCCTCAGTATCATCCATAGCAGTCAAGTTTGTAGTTTATCCCAGTAGCTCTCTAGAAAAGTCTCCAAGAAATTGTAAGCAACAAATATCACAAAGAAGCTGTGCCTGGATAGAGCGAACTTTAAGCGAAGGTGCTTCTGAGTGCTGGAAAGGGATCTTGAAAATAATTCTGAGTGGTGCAAGTGGTAAATTAGAATTGATGCTATTGGTGCCTCACCCTGATTCCTCTTTAATAGCAAGTGCCCCCATTTCTTACTGTTGTGTTGATCAGCTCACAGCTGTTCCTTTTACTAGAGATTTGTCTTTAGCCAAATGGGAGTTACTTTGCCTGGGAGGCAGTGCTGTCCACTGATAAATTCCTGGACGCAGAACTTGGCCCATGATTAACTGGCATGAGATATAAAAGATGGACCTCCTTCCCTCAAAGTAGGAACAATTCTGGGTCCAATCTTTGTCCCCAAACTTGCCCATGTGATCAGACTGAAATTAGTTTCCATCTGAGACTACACCCTTGCTTTATTTGCCCCAGTTGTATCCTGTTTCCATCATTACTTTTTCTTGAAAGAGGTCCCCAATAAATTACTTAAATCTTAAATAAGAATTTTCATGTTAGCTGCTGTTTCTAGGGGACCTGAAGGAAGACATCCACTATCAGATCATCTATTTAGAAATATGCATATGTTTATATGCATACACATATCTTATACAAGGTATGTTTATGTATCTTGTGTTCTCTACTTGCCTACTTACTGATTATTGCAGGCAAGATACATTCTTCCTCATCTTTGTAGTCTTTAGTCCTTTGCATAATACTATGAGCAAAGTTGGTCTTCAATAAACATTTCTGGATGTAAAGGCAGAAATTAGATAACCATGTGAAGATCTTTTTTTTTATTATTATACTTTAAGTTCTTGGACACATGGGCAGAATGCGGTTTGTTACATAGGTATACACGTGCCATGGTGGTTTGCTGCACTCATCAACCTGTCATCTACATTAGGGATTTCTCCTAATGCTATCCCTCCCCTAGGCCCCGACCCCCCAACAGGCTCAGTGTGTGATGTTCCCCTCCCTTTCTCCATGTGTTCTCACTGTTCAACTCCTACTTATGAGTGAGAATATGCAGTGTTTGGTTTTCTGTTTCCGTGTTAGTTTGCTGAGAATGATGGTTTCCAGCTCCATCCCTGTCCCTGCAAAGCACAAGAACTCATCCTTTTTTATGGCTTCATATTATTGCATGGTGTATATGTGCCATCTTTTCTTTATCCAGTCTAACTTTGATGGATATTTGGGTTGATTCCACATCTTTGCTATTGTGAATAGTGCTACAGTAGACATACATGTGCATATGTCTTTATAGTAGAATGATTTCTTTCTTTTTTATTTATTCATTTTTTTTTTGAGATGGAGTCTTGCTCTCTTCCCCAGGCTGGAGTGCAGTGGTGCAATCTCGGCTCACTGCAGTCTCCATTCCCAGGTTCACATCACTCTCGTGCCTCAGCTTCCCGAGTAGCTGGACTACAGGTGCCTGCCACCACACCCGGCTAATTTTTTTTTTTTTTTTGTATTTTTAGTAGAGACGGGGTGTCACCGTGTTAGCCAGGATGGTCTCTATCTCCTGACCTCGTGATCCGCCTGCCTGGCCTCCCAAAGTGCTGAGATTACAGGTATGAGCCACTGCACCCAGCCTATAGTATAATGATTTCTAATCCTTTGGGTATATACCCAGTAATGGGACTGCTGGGTCAAATGATATTTCTGGTTCTAGATCCTTGAGGAATCACCACACTGTCTTCCACAATGGTTGAACTAATTTACCCTCCCACCAACAGTGTAAAAGCATTCCTAAATATCCACATCCTCTCCAGCATCTGTTGTTTCCTGACTTTTTAATGATCACCATTCTAACTGGGATGAGATGGTATCTCATTGTGGTTTTGATTTGCATTTCTCTAATGACCAGTGATGATGAGCTTTTTTTCATATGTTTGTTCATCCATAAGTGTCTTCTTTTGTGAAGTGTCTGCTCATATCCTTCACCCACTTTTTGATGGGGTTGTTTGTTTTTTCTTGTAAATTTGTTTAAGTTTCTTGTAGCTTCTGGATATTAGCCCTTTGTCAGATGAATAGATTGCAAAAATTTTCTCCCATTCTGTAGATTGCCTGTTCACTCAGATGATAGTTTATCTTGCTGTGCAGAAGCTCTTTAGTCATTTGTCAATTTTGGCTTTTGGGGCCATTACTTTTGGCATTTTAGTCATGAAGTCTTTGCCCATGCCTATGTCCTGAATGGTATTGCCAAGGTTTTCTTCTAGGGTTTCTATGGTTTTAAGTCTTATATTCAAATCTTTAATCCATCATGAGTTAATTTCTGTATAAGATCTAAGGAAGGGGTACAGTTTCAGTGTTCTGCATATGGCTAGCCAGTTTTCCCAGCACCATTTATTAAATAGGAAATCATTTCCCCATTGCTTGTTTTTCTCAGGTTTGTCAAAGATTAGATGGTTCTAGATGTGTGGTGTTATTTCTGAGGCCTCTGTTCTGTTCTATTGGTCTATATATCTGTTTTGGTACCAGTACCATGCTGTTTTGGTTACTGTAGCCTTGTAGTATAGTTTGAAGTTAGGTAGTGTGATGCCTACAGCTTTGTTCTTTTTTCTTAGGATTGTCTTGGCTATACGGGCTCTTTCTTGGTTCCACATGAAATTTAAAGTAGTTTTTTCTAATTCTGTGAAGAAAGTCAATGGTAGCTTGATGGAGACAGCATTGAATCTGTAAGTTACTTTGGGCAGTATGGCCATTTTCATGATATTGATTCTTCCTATCCATGAGCATGGAATGTTTTTCCATTTGTTTGTGTCCTCTCTTATTTCCTTGAGCAGTGGTTTGTAGTTCTCCTTGAAGAGGTCTTTAACATCCTTTGTAAGTTGTATTACTAGGTATTTTATTCTCTTTGTAGCAATTGTGAGTGGGAGTTCACTCATGATTTGGCTCTCTGTTTGTCTATTAATGGTATGTAGGAATGCTTGTGATTTTTGCCCATTGATTTTGTATCCTGAAATTTTATTTAAGTTGCTTGCCAACTTAAGGAGATTTTGGGCTGAGACGATGGGGTTTTCTAAATATACAATCATGTCATCTGCAAAGAGAGACAGTTTGACTTCCTCTCTTCTAATTTAAATGCACTTTGTTAATTTCTCTTGCCTGATTGCCCTGGCCAGAACTTCCAATATTATGATGAATAGGAGTGGTGAGAGAGGGCATCCTTGTCTTGTGCCAGTTTTCAAGGGGAATGCTTCCAGTTTTTGCCTATTCAGTATGATATTGGCTGTGGGTTTATCATAAATAGCTCTTATTATTTTGAGATATGTTCCATCAATACCTAGTTTACTTAGAGTTTTTAGCATGAAGCGTTTTTTGATTTTATTGAAGGCTTTTTCTACATCTATTGAGATAATCATGTGGTTCTTGTCATTGGTTCTGTTTATGTGATGGATTACGTTTATTGATTTCTGCATGTTGAACTAGTCTTGCATCCCAGGGATGAAGCCAACTTGATCATGGTGGATAAGCTTTTTGATTTGCTGCTGGATTCGGTTTGCCATTATTTTATTGAGGATCTTTGCATTGATGTTCACCAGGGATATTGGCCTGCAGTTTTCTTTTTTTATTATGTCTCTGCCATGTTTTGCTATCAAGATGATGCTGGCCTCATTAAATGAGTTAGGGAGGAGTCCCTCTTTTTCTATTGTTTGGAATAGTTTCAGAAGGAATGGTACCGGCTCCTCCGTATACCTCTGGTAGAATTCAGTTGTGAATCTGTCTGGTCTTGGGTTTTTTTTTTTGTTTGTTTGTTTGTTTTTCTTCGTTGGTAGGCTATTAGTTACTGCCTCAATTTCAGAACTTATTATTGTTCTACTCAGGGATTCAACTTTTTCCTGGTTTAGTCTTGGGAGGGTGCATGTTTCCAGGAATTTATCCATTTCTTGTAGATTTTCTAGTTTATTTGCATAGAGGTGTTTATAGTATGCTCTGATGGTAATTAGTATTTCCGTGGGATCAGTGGTGATATCCCTTTTATCATTTTGTATTGTGTCTATTTGATTCTTCTCACTTTTCTTCTTTATTAGTTTGGCTAGTGGTCTATCTATTTTGTTAATCTTTTCAAAAAATCACCTCCTGGATTCATTGATTTTTTTTTGAAAGGCTTTTTTTTGTGTGTCTTTATCTCCTTCAGTTCTACTCTGATCTTAATTATTTCTTGTCTTCTGCTAACTTTTGAATTTGTTTGCTCTCGCTTCTCTAGTTCTTTTAATTGTGATGTTAGGGTGTCAATTTTAGATCTTTCCTGCTTTCTCTTGTGAGCATTTAGTGCTATAAAATTCCCTCTAAATGCTGCTTTAGCTGTTTCCCAGAGATTCTGGTATGTTGTGTCTTTGTTCTCATTGGTTTCAAAGAGTTTATTTATTTCTGCCTTAATTTTGATATTTACTCAGTAGTCATTCAGAAGAAAGTAGTTCAGTTTCCACATAGTTGTGTGGTTTTGAGTGGGTTTCTTAATCATGGGTTCTAATTTGATTGCACTGCTGTCTGAGAGATTGTTTGTTATGATTTCCATTATTTTGCATTTGCTAAGGAATGTTTTACTTCCAATTATGTGGTCAATTTTAGAATAAGTGAGATATGGTGCTGAGAAAAATATATATTCTGTTGATTTGGGGTGGAGGGTTCTGTAGATGTCTATTAGGTCTGCTTGGTCCAAAGCTGAGTTCAAGTCCTGGATATCCTTGTTAATTTTCTGTCTCGTTCATCTGTCTAATATTGACAGTGGGGTGTTAAAGACTCCCACTATTATTGTGTGGGAGTCTAAGTCTCTTCGTATACCTCTAAGAACTTGCTTTATGAATCTGGATGCTCCTGTATTGGGTGCATACATATTTAGGATAGTTATCTCTTCTTGTTGAGTTGATCCCTTTACCATTATGTAATGTTCTTCTTTGTCTTTTCTTATCTTTGTTGGTTTAAAGTCTGTTTTATCAGAGACTAAAATTGCAATCCCTGATTTTTTTTTTGCCTTCCATTTTCTTGGTGAATATTCCTCCATCCCTTTATTTTGAGTCTATGTGTGTCTTTGCACATGAGATGGGTCTCCTGAATATAGCACACCAATGGGTCTTGACACTTTATCCAATTTCCCAGTCTGTGTCTTTTAATTGGGGTATTTAGTCCATTTACATTCAAGATTAATATTGTTATGTGTGGTTTTGATCAGGTCATTATAATGCTAGCTGGTTATTTTGTCTGTTAGTTGATGCAGTTTCTTCATAGTGTTGATGGTCTTTAACAATTTGTTATGTTTTTGCAGTGGCTGGTACCAGTTTTTCCTTTCCATATTTAGACCATCTTTCAGGAGCTCTTCTTAGGCAGGCCTGGTGGTGACAAATCTCTCAGCATTCGCTTTTCTGTAAAGAATTTTATTCCTTCTTTGCTTATGAAGCTTAGTTTGGCTGGATATGAAACTCTGGGTTGAAAATTCTTTTCTTTAAGAATGTTGAATATTAGCCCCCACTCTCTTCTGGCTTGTAGGGTTTCTGCAGAAAGATCTGCTGTTATTCTGATGGGCTTCCCTTTGTGGGTAACTCAATCTGTCTTTCTGGCTGCCCTTAACATTTTTTCCTTCATTTCAACCTTGGTGAACCTGACGATTATGTGTCTTGGGGTTGCTCTCCTTGAGAACTATCTTTGTGGTCATCTCTGTATTTCCTGAATTTGAATGCTGGCCTGTCTTGCTAGGTAGGGGAAGTTCTCCTGTATAATATCCTGAAGAGTGTTTTCCACCTTGGTTCTATTCTCCCTGTCATGTTCAGGTAAACGAATCAAATGTATGTTTGTTCTTTTCACAAAGTCCCATATTTCTTAGAGGTTTTCTTCATTCCTTGTCATTCTTTTTTCTCTAATCTTGTCTTCATGCTTTATTTCATTACGTTGATCTTCAATCTCTGATATCCTTTCTTGTGCTTGATTGATTCGGCTATTGATACTTGTGTATGTTTCATGAAGTTCTCATGTTGTGTTATTCACCTCCATCATGTCATTTATGTTCTTCTCTAAACTGGTTATTCTAGTTTACAATTCTTCTAACCTTTTTTCAAGGTTCTTAGCTTCCTTGCATTTGATTAGAACATGCTCCTTTAGCTCTGAGAAGTTTATTACCTACCTTCTGAAGCCTATTTCTGTCAATTCGTCAAACTCATTCTCCATCCAGTTTTGTTCTCTAAGTGGTGAGAAGTTGTGATCCTTTGCATGGAAGAGATGTTCATGTTTTTGGAATTTTCAGCCTTTTTGCTCTGGCTTTTTCTTATCTTCATGGATTTATCTACCTTTGGTCTTTGATGCTAGTGACCTTAGGATGGGGTTTTTGTGTGGACATCCTTTTTGTTGATGTTGAGGCTATTCCTTTCTGTCTGTTGGTTTTCCTTCTAAGAGTCAGGTCCCTCTGCTGCAGGTCTGCTGGAGTTTGCTGGAGGTCCACTCCAGACCCTGTTTGCCTGAGTATCACCAGCTGAGGCTGCAGAACAGCAAAGATTGCTGCATGTTCCTTCCTCTGGAAGCTTTTTCCTAGAGGGGCACCCGCCAGATGCCAGCCAGAGTTCTCCAGTATGAAGTGTCTGTTCACACCTGCTGGGAGGTGTCTCCCAGTCAGGAGGCATGGGGGTCAGGGATCCACTTGAGGAGGCCATCTGTCACTTAGCAGAGCTTGAATACTGTGCTGGGAGATCCACTGCTCTCTTCAGAGCTGGCAGGCAGGAACATTTAAGTCTGCTGAAGCTGTGCCCACAACCACCCCTTCCCCCAGGCGCTCTGTCCCAGGGAGACGGGAGTATTATCTATAAGGCCCTGACTGGGGCTTCTGCCTTTCTTTCAGAAATGCCCTGTCCAGAGAGGAGGAATCCAGAGAGGCAGTCTGGCTACAGCAGCTTTGCCAAACTGCAGCAGGCTCTGCCCAGTTTGAACTTCCTGGCAGCTTTGTTTACACTGTGAGGAGAATATTGCCTACTCAAGTCTCAGTAATGGTGGATGCCCCTCCCCACAGCAAGCTTGACAGTCTCAGATCAACCTCAGACTGCTATGCTGGCAGCAAGCATTTCAAGCCACTGGATCTTAGTTTGCTGGGTTCTGTGGGGGTGGGATCCGCTGAGCGAAACCACTCGGTTCTCTGGCTTCACTCCCCTTTCCAGGGGAGAGAATGGTTCTGTCTCACTGGCATTCCAGGTGCCACCGGGATTCAAAAAAAACTCCTGGATCTAGCTTGGTGTCTGCCCAAACTGCCACCCAGTTTTGTGCTTGAAACCCAGGGCCCTAGTGACATAGGCACCGAGGGAATCTCCTGGTCTGTGGATTGCAAAGACCATGTAAAAACCTAGTTTCTGGTGCTGGAAGGCACCATTCCTTATAGCACAGTCCCTTACAACTTCCCTTGGTTAGGGGATGGAGTTCCCTGACCCCTTGTGCCTCCTAGGTGAAACAGTGCCCCACCATGCTTTGGCTCGCCCTCCGTGGGCTGCACCCACTGTCTAACCAGTCCCAATAAGATGAGCCGGGTACCTCAATTGGAAATGCAAAAATCACCCACGTTCTGTGTTGATCTCGCTAGGAGCTGCAGATTGGAGCTTTTCCTGTTTGGCCATCTTGCCAGCCACCCCACTGAGATCTCTTTTCTTTAACAAACCATCCGCTTTATAAGAGATCTGAGCTATATTCTCCATAAATGAATTTTTAATGTATTTTATAGTGGAAAGTTGGCTAATAAAAGACAAGCTCAAAGATACAGCATTAAACCCTCATGGTCTCAATTCTTACTGAGCATCATCATTTTTATTGTTGTTTCCAAAATGAGATCATCTTTCTCTCTTGCTTTTACATTAACTAAATTTGCTCAAAGACCTGACGTTAATGTCATCAGCCTGGGCTATTGCATGAGTTCCACTAACTGAGTTTTAAAATATAGGCAATGGCATGCTGTAGAGGAAGATTTGATCTCATCGTGCTGTAAATCACTTGTTTTCCTGAGAAGACTGGAAATGTGACAGGCAGCTGTGCTTTATCAATGTTTTCATTTATACATATATTTTTCCCACTTCAAAGTTTGCAGAAGAGAAGTGAGATAATGTGATTAGGAGGCCACGCATATTCAATGTTCTGAAAACTGGGTCATTGTTGAGATTAATTGAAGGATTAAAAAGGTTTAAAAAGGTGGTAAGTTTTTGATTTGCATATTTCTCTAAAGAGTCTTGACTCTTGTCAAGCCCCCCTCCCACCTTTCACAGAGCAGCAAGCCAAAGCTTTCTATCTAGCAATTTAGTAGTTGCAAATTACTCTTGCCAATGTGGTGATTTTTTTTTCTTTTGACCTAGAGCAAATTATCAGTATTTCCACACTAGATTTATTTTCCATAATCTATCAACTGCATTGCTTTGAGGGCTTTGAAAATGAGACAGGAGAGTGCTGATGTGACAGATGAGGACTGAAATAATTAAATAGTGCTCAGCGTAAGGCTACTATACATCTCTTTGACCAGGCACCTTTTGAAAATGCCTTAAATGCCAATTAAATAAAGACTACTTAGTGGTGAACATTGCTCAATGCCATTCTTCCTTTTGGCAATTTTGACCTCATCAATGGCATTTTCTAAAAGATAAATTAATGGCTTTCTACTAGAAGGGTGATCGTAATTTATTCTATTTGGTTCTTTAGTTCATAGGATAGCACTATGATCAGTATAAATTATATGAACATATATATGTGAATATTTGAGAAACAATTCTTTTTAAAACTGTAAATTATAAAAAATTGAAATAAATGTTCTACCACAAACTTATTCACTCATTTATTTATTCATTCATTCATTCATTCATTCATTTATTCATTCATTCAATAAACCAGCTTGTATGTAGAGAGGAGAGAGACATATAAATAAATGATTATAATAAAATGAGTCCATATAGCAGTAGATGTGTGTTCATGGTACATATTTGGAAACACAAAGAAAGAATACCTAACCCAAGGGGAAGATACTGGGAAAACCTTTCTGGCAGAGATGATGTCAGCAGCTATTTCTGGTAAATGAATTAAAGTCAATCAGGTGGAGGATAAGATGTAGGATACCCTGGGTGAGATGAAGTGAGATGAGATGAGTGAAGGACATCTCAAGAAGAAGGAAAAACACATGTGAAATCAGTGAGGCAGGACTAGAGAAAGACTTTTAGGTGGAAACTCAAAATGAAACACTATTTTCTGAAATGACACAAGATATTGTAAATGCTGAAATTAAAATACTTTTGTTTTCCTAGATTTTCTATTGGCAACATTCTAAACTAATCTTTATCATTTTGGGGAAGTGAGATGAGACAGATGTTTGTTTTCTTTTATTCCCAGATGCCTACATTTGGCATTCAGTTTACCTGGGGAACTATTGCAACAATACACAAGGGTAGAAGGCAGCTATCATGGTATGGATTGGATGTAAAGTGAGGCTAAAGAGTTTAGCAGGTTCATACCATGAATCCACCCTCGTTGATATGCCAAGAAGTTTTACCTTTGTTGATGACAGTAGGAAGTCAAGGAAAATTTAAAAATTTTAAAAAGAAAAGGGACATGACATGCTGCTATAAAGTCCTGGCATACTACCTATTACATTTTTTAAAAAAAATTTATGTGTTTATTTATTGGGGACAGAGTCTCACTCTGACACCTAGCTGGAATGCAGTGTCATGATCATAGCTCACTGTAACCTCAAACTCTTGGGCTCAAGTGATTTTCCCACCCCAGCCTCCCAAGTAGCTGGGACTATAGGTGCCACCACATCCAGCATGGTCCAGTTTTCTCTTGAAGAGAAAACAGGATCATGGTTAATGTCAGTGAATATATCACGAAATAACTGTTATTAAAAACTTAATGCAAACATTATATAAGATGAAATAAAACCTGAACCCATGGGATTTGATTATTTTACTAAACAGTTGCTTGGTTTTACATTGAAGAGCAATTTCATATTTAGTTTTTAAACTTACCAAAGACATTGTAACTTTGATATGTGTTCAAAAGGTATTAAGTTTGTACTTAAAATGTTTCATTTAGAAATGACTATAGTAACCTGAAAACACACAAATTATGCATATTGTTACCAGTGGTGAATCCATACCAGCCTGCAGCAAATTCCTTTCTTGCCCCTTTGGAGGAAAGAATTCCGCTGAGGGGCATAAGGAAGAGTGACAGTCTGAGGCAAATTTTACAGCAAGAGTGAAAGCTTATTAACAAGTTTTAAAGCAGAAATGAAAGGAAGTAAAGTAAACTTGGAAGAGGGCCAAGTGGGTGACTTGAGAGATCCAAGTGTTCTGTCCCACCTTGACTTGGAGTTTTATCCATTGGCATGGTTCCAGGGTTTCCATTTCTCCTCCCTTGATTTTTCTCTTGGGGCGGGCTGCCTGCATGTGCAGTGGCCTGCCAGCCCTTAGGAGGGGCCACATGCACACTGTGTTTACTAAAGTTGTGCACATGCTTAGTTGTGCGCATGCTTATTTGAGGCGTTTTTCCCTTACCAGTCCAGTGTTCCTAGAAGAAGGTCACATGCCAGTTAAACTTTGCTGTTTTCCCTCTTAATGCAATATTTGAGCTCACTCGTCCAACTCCTGAGATCTTTTCGGAAAGCTTCTGATTACCAATTTGAGGTGTTTTCTATTTATTGGGAGACTGCCTTTCCCTGACACTGGCTGCCACTGATTATTATTTTAGAGAGACAGTTTAACAACCACCTGACTATCACTTGATGGTAGCCTGATAATCCTGGAGGAGAGGAACCTCTTTTGCCCTGCTCATGTCTGCCTAGCTACCTACTCTAACAATATTACTTATTCGACTTCTAACGGAGTTTTCAGGAATATCCATTAGTACAACTACCATTTCATTAAAAAAAAAAAAAAATCACATGATTGACAAATCTAATTAGTTTTTTATATAAAGAAGCTGTGGTTGAGGGTGGAAAATAAAATATCTTGGCAACATCACCAGTGTTGAAACATCAATACTTAATTGCAAAGCCAGATGAAGTCAATTACATGGCCCTACTAAATCTATAAACTTTACCTTTCACAATTAGAAACTACATATGGAATCTCTCTTTCTCTATGTGTGTGTGTGTGTGTGTGTGTGTGTGTGTGTGTATATATATAGTACATATATTTTAAATTACAAAAATTATACCCTCTATTACAGTAGGTAGCTAGTCAGGCATGAGGAGGGACAGAAGAGCCTCTGCCATCATCAGAAATGTCAGACGACCATCAGGTGATGGTCAGGCAATTGTTACACTGTATTTCTGAAATAATGACTGTTCACAGCCAGCACCAGCGATAGTCTCCCTATAGATAGAAAAAACCCGAAACTGGTGATCAGCAACTTCCCAATAAGATCTTAGGAGTTGAGCAAGTGGGCTTACACATGCGCACTAAGAGGCAAAATGGTGGCGTTTAACCGCTATACGACCTCCTAGAGATACTCCCCTGGTAAGGGAAGAACACCTCAAGTGAGCATGCCTACAACTCCAGTAAACACACTGCACCTGCTGCCCTCACAAGGGCTAGCCCGCTGCTGTTAATGCAGAGAGCCCAGCCCAAAGAAAGAAGCAGGAGAGAGGGAACACAAGACCCCAGAAGTAGCCAACATGTAAAACCCCAAGTCAGAAAGTCAAACCGCGCACTTGTCTTTCAAGTCGACCACTTGGCCCTCTTCCAAGTGTACTTTCCTTCGTTTTGTTCCTGCTCTAAAGTTTTTTTTAATAAAGTTTCACTTCTGCTCTAATCCTTCCCTTGGTCTCTCCTTCTGCCTTATGCCCCTCAGTCAAATTATTTGTGTCTCAGCGGAGACACAAATTGAGGTTGTTACAAACTTGTATGAATTCACTGCCGCTAACGTATTTTGGTGCCGTATGACTCAAATAACTCCCATTGCTAACACTTCCAGTTGTAGAAAGTCAAACAGTAGAATAGTAAATGAAGTAAATGGTGTAGGATAAAAAGTGAAATTCTCATTTTCTTTTCTTTCCTTTCCAAATTCCACCCAGAGTTGACTACAGTTATGTGGTTAGTGTGATTATTGCTGGTTTTTTATATTCTACGATTGCAAATAAGTGGAGTTGCAATTTTTTAAGCAAATAAGATCATGCCATGCATTCTTTTCTGTATCATACTTTGACTCCTCAACACATTCTTGAAAAACTTTCCATGTCAATAACAATAGGTAGACTTTTTCTCTTAAATGACTGCAAATTATTTAAGTGTTTATTATTGTAAAGTATGTAATTGTATAGGCACAAGATACCTTTGAAAACATTTGTTCTTTTGATAAATTCTTACCTGATATCTCTTCATAAATTTCAAACAGTGATGCAATAATTCTTCATATAATAACATGTATCTAGGCACATAAGTGTAAATATTTCTCTGGTATGAAAGTGCTGAGTTAAAAACCATACACCATTTAAGTGTTGCTAAGCTGAAAGATATTCCTACCAACAATATATGATGCATGTGAGTACTCATTTCCCTATATCATTGCCAAAATTGGGTTTCAGAAATCTTTTAAATTTTATCTAATATTATAGACTAAATATGGTATTTCATTGAAGGAAATTTTCATATGCTATTTTTTAAAACTAGAAATGTTATTCATCGAAACTAAATGAGTGAAGGCAGTACTAATGGCAATTTAAAAATATTTCATTAAACCTTCTGCCTCTCATGTTAGACACAGTTATAGGCGAGATTCCACTATTACATAGATATCTAGGACTTCTTCCCAATTATAATGCATAGCATATGCTGAAAAATAGTCTTATATATCATGTTTCAATTTTTATATTGAAAGTTATTGTAAATGGTGTAAGCTAAGATCAAACTCTTCAAAATTTCCAAATTTCAGATTTCCATTCACCTCCCTTCCTGGGTTTAACCTCTCACCTCTGCAGCCTTTCCATTATGACATTACTTTTATAAACAATGATATTACTTTTACAAACATTTACCTGCCAAGAGTCATCTTCATTATCTCCATTTTCATTATCTCACCCTGCCCCCAAAGAGACCTCAGGGAACAATCTGTCTTTCTTGTAGGACTCTTCATAATTCACATGAATTGTTCTTACCTCTTCCCAAATTCTCCTTCATGCTCACCATTTTCTTTGTATAATATCCAGTTGCTATAAAGTAGAGACTAATTGTTGTGTCCCTTGCTTCTAGAGTGCTTTAATTCTATTTTAAATAAGAATTTTCACATGTTGTTGACTATTCCAGAAAAAAAAGAGTTTTCTAAGATCTGAAATAAATATACTGTACTTAGTGAGACAGCAGTTACAAAACAAACCAAAAATATTTTGAAGAAAAAAATGTACAGATGGACAATGAGTGGTGATTCTGATGTTTAAAATGTTTACTAAAAATCATGACTGCCATATTGAGAGAGATGAATTGATTTTTACTTTTTATTCTTCTGTTTTAGACCTTCATGCTTTCTATATGAATAGTTACTTAAGGATTTAGGGACTCCTAAATTCAGTTAATTTTCATTCTTCCAGTTACTACTCTAGGCAAATCGCCAAATGGTTTGATTTTAGTTTTTCACCTTTTACATAGAATGATAATAATTTTATAGTTTAAGGGAAGAAAGCTTGGAGCAGTCTCTGGCACTGAATAATACAGATGCTCCACAACTTTATGATGGGTTACCTCCCAATAAATCCCTTGTAAGTTGAAAATACCATACGTCAAAAATGCATTTAATATCCCTAACCTACTGAACAGCACACAGCCTTCTTTAAACATGCTCAGAACACTTACCTTAACCTACGGTTGGGCAAAATCATCCAGCACAAAGACTACTTTAAAATAAAGTGTTGAACATCTCATGTAATTTATTTTACTTTTTTATATATGTATTTTATTTTAAGTTCAGGGGTACATGTACAGGGACATTACAAAGGTAAACTTGTGTCATGGGGGTTTGTTGTACAGATGATTTCATCACCCAGGTCTTAAGCCTAGTAGTATACCCATCAGTTGTTTTTCCTAATCCTCTCCCTCCTCCCAACCTCCACCCTCTGATAGTTTGTTGTTCCCCTCTATGTGTCCATGTGTTCTTATTATTTAGCTCCCATTTATAAGTGAGAATATGTGGTATTTGGTACTCTGTTTCTGTGTTAGTTGCTAAGGATAACGGCCTCCAGCTCCATCCAATGTCCCTGCAAAAGACATGATGTCATTGTTTTTTATGGCAGCACAGTATTCCATGGTGTATATGCACCACGTTTTCTTTATCCAGTCTATCATTGATGGACATTTAGGTTGATTCCATGTCTTTGCTATCGTATATAATGTTGCAATGAACATACATGTGTATTTGACTTTATAACAGAACAATTGATATACCTTTGGGTATATACCCAGTAATGAGATTGCTGGCTCGAATGGTATTTTTGTCTTTAGGTCTTTGAGGAATCATCACACTGTCTTCCACAAAGGTTAAATTAATTTACACTCCCACCAACATTGTATAAGCATTTGTTTTTCTCCACAACCTCACCAGCATCTGTTATTTTTTTACTTTTTAATAATAGCCATTCTGACTGGTATGAGATGGTATCTCACTGTGGTTTTGATTTTCATTTCTCTAATGATCAATGATGAGCTTTTTTTCATATGATTGTTGGCCATATGTGTGTCTTCTTTTGGGAAGTGTCTGATCATGACCTTTGCTCACATTTTTTATGGGGTTGTTTTTTCTTATAAATTTGTTTAGGTTTCTTATAGATGCTGGATAGTAGGCCTTTGTGAGATGCCTAGTTTGCAAATATTTTCTCCTATTCTGTAGGTCATCTGTTTACTCTGTTGGTAGTTTCTTTCACTGTGCAGAAGCTCTTTAATTTAATTAGATTTAGATATGTTAGATTTTAGACTTGTAAAATTTTGCCGATTTTTGTTTTTCTTGCAATTGCATTTGGTGTCTTAATCGTGAAATATTTGCCCTGTGGCTGTGTTCTGAATAGTACTGTCTAGATTGTTCTCCAAGGTTTTTGTAGTTTTGGGTTTTACATTTAAATCTTTGCTCCATTTTGAGTTAATTTTTGTATATGATGTAAGGAAGTGGTCCAGTTTTAGTCTTCTGCATATGGCTAGCCTGTTATCCCAGTACCATTTATTGAGAAGGGAATTCTTTACCTGTTGCTTGTTTTTTGTCAGGTTTGTCAAAGATCAGTTAGGTGTAGGTGTGCGGTCTTATTTCTGGGTTCTCTATTTTATTCCATTGCTCTATGTATCTGTTTTGGTACCAGTATCATGCTGTTTTGATTACTGTAGCCTTGTAGTATAATTTGAAGTCAGGTAGTGTGATGCCTCCAGCTTTGTTCTTTTTGTTTATGATTGTACTAGCTGTTCAGGCTCTTTTGTTGATTTCATGTGAATTTTAAAAGTTATTTCTAGTTCTTTGAATAATGTCAATGGTAGTTTAATATGAATAACTTCGAATCTATAAATTCCTTTGGGCAGTATGGCCATTTTAATGATATTGATTCTCCTATCCATGAGCATGGAATGCTTTTCCATTTGTTTGTGTCATCTCTCATTTCTTTGAGCAGTATTTTGTAGTTCTCTACTTTTAGAGATCTTTCATCTCCCTAGTTAGCTGGACTCCTAGGTATTTTTTGTGGCAATTATGAATGGAAGTTCATTCATGATTTGGCTCTTGGCTTGACTGTTATTTGTGTATAGCAATGCTAGTGATATTTTGACATTGATTTTGTATCCTGAGACTTTGCGGAAATTATTTATCAGCTTAAGAAGATTTGGGGGCTGAGACTATGGGATTTTCTAGATATAGGATCATGTTGTGTGCAAACAAGAAGAGTCTGACTCCCTCTCTTCCTATTTGGATGCCCTTTGTTTCTTTCTCTTGCCTGGTTGCCCTAGCCAGACTTCCAATACTGTTTTGAATAGGAGTGGTGAGAGAGGGCACACTTGTCTTGTGCTGGTTTTCAAAGGAATGCTTCTAGCTTTTTTCCATTCAGCACGGTGTTGGCTGTGAGTTTGTCATATATGGCTCTCATTATTTTGAGATATGTTCCTTAAATACCTCGTTTATTGAGTTTTTAATGTGAATGGGTGTTGAATTTTATTGAAAGCCTTCTCTACATCTATTTAATCGTGTGATTTTCATCTTTTTTGTTTATGTGATGAATCACATTTATTGATTTGCATATGTTGAACCAATCTTGCCTCGCAGGGATAAAGTCTCCTTTGTCATAGTGGATAAGCTTTTTGATGTGCTGCTGGATTCAGTTTGCCAGTATTTTGTTGAGGATTTTTGCATCAATGTTCATCAAGGATATTGGCTTGAAGTTTTCTTTTATCGTTGTAGCTCTGCAAGATTTTGGTACCTGGATGATGCTGGCCTCATATAATAAATTAGGAAGGACTCCCTACTTCCTAATTTTTTGGAATAGTTTTAGTAGGATTGGTACCAGCTCTTCTTTGTACATCTGATAGAATTCAGCTGTGAATCCATCTGGTCCTGGGCTTTTTTTGGTTGGTAGGCTATTAATTACTGCCTCAATTTCAGAGCCGATTATTGTTCTCTTCAGGGATTCAATTTTTTTCTGGTTCAGTCTTGGAAGAGTGTATGTGTCCAGTAATGAATTCATTTTCTAGTTTATGTGCACAGAGGTGTTCATAATGTTCTCTGATGGTTCTTTGCAGTTGTGTGGAGTCAGTGGTAGTATCCCCCTTGTTGTTTCTTTTTTTTTTTTTTTGAGACAGAGTCTCACTCTGTCACCCAGGCTGGAGTGCAGAGGTGCGATCTCGGCTCACTGCAAGCTCCGCCTCCTGGGTTCACGCCATTCTCCTGCCTCAGCCTCCCCAGTAGCTGGGACTACATGTGCCCGCCATCACGCCCAGCTAGTTTTTTGTATTTTTAGTAGAGACGGGGTTTCACTGTGTGAGCCGGGATGGGATGGTCTCGATCTCCTGACCTCGTGATCCACCCGCCTTGGCCTCCCGAAGTGCTGGGATTACAGACGTGAGCCACCGTGCCCGGCCCCCCCTTGTTGTTTCTGATTGTGTTAACTTGAATCTTCTCTCTTTTCTTCATTAGTCTAGCCAGAAATGTATGTATTTTATTAATTTTTTTCAAAGAATGGCTCCTGAATTCATTGATCTTTTGAATGATTTTTTTGTATCTCAATCTCCTTCAGTTCAGCTGTGATTTTGTTTATTTCTTGTCTTCTGCTAGCTTTAGGATTTATTTACTCTCGGTTCTTTAGTTTTTTTTAGTTGTGATGTTAGTTTGTTAACTTGAGATCTTTCTAGCTTTTCGATGTGGGCATTTAGTGCTATCAATTTCCCTCTTAACACTACCCTAGCTGTGTTCCAGAGATTCTGGTATGTTGTATCCTTGTTTTCATTAGCTTTAAAGAACTGCTTAATTTCTGCTTTGATTTTATGATTCACCCAAAAGTCATTCAAGAGCAGAATATTCAGCTTCGATATAATTGTATGATTTTGAGTGAATCTATTAGTCTTTATTTCTAGTCTGATTGTGCTGCGGTCTAAGAGGTTGTTTGTTACAATTTCAGTTATTTTTCATTTGCTGAGGAATGTCTTACTTCTGATTATGTGATCAATTTTAGAGTACATGCCATGTGGCAATGAGAAGAATGTATATTCTTTTGTTTTTAGGTGAAGAGTTCTGTATATATATATATATATATATATCAGGTCCATGTGGTCCAGAGATGAGTTCAGATCCTGAATATCTTTGTTAATTTTCTGTCTCAATGATCTGTCTAATATTGTCAGTGGGATGCTAAAGCTTTTCACTATTATTGAGTGGGAGACTAAGTCTCTTTGAAAATTTCTAAGAATTTGCTTTATGAATCTGGTTGCTCCTATGTTGGGTGTACATATACTTAGAATACGTACTTTTTTTGTTGAATTGAACCTTTTACCATTATATAATGCCCTTCTTTTCTTTTTTGATTGTTGTTGGTTTAAAGTCTGTTTTGTCAGAAACTAGGATTGCAATCCCTACTTTTTTTCTATTTTCCCTTTGCTTAGATTTTTCTTCATCCTTTGAGTGTATATGTGCCACCGTATGTGAGAAAAGTCTCTTGAAGACAGTATACTAATGGATCTTGGTTTTTATCCATCTTGCCACTCTGTATTTTAATTGGGGCCTTTGCTCATTTAAGATTCATATTGATATGTGTGGATTTGATCCTACATTCATGATGTTAACTGGTTGTTTTGAAGACTTGCTTATATGGTTGCTTTATCGTGTCATTGGTCTGTGTACTTCATTGTGTTTTTGTAGTGACTGGGAATGATCTTTCATTTCCTTATTTAGTGCTTCCTTCAGGAGCTCTTGTAAGAAAGGCTTGGTGGTAACAAATTACCTCAGCATTTGCTTGTCTGAAAAGGATCTTATTTCTTAGTTTGGCTGAATATAAAATTCTGGGTTGGAATCTCTTTTCTTTAAGAATGTTGAATATTGATCCCCAATCTCTTCTGACTTACAGGGTTTCTGCTGAGAAGTCTGCTGTTTGTCTGATGGGCTTCCCTTTGTAGGTGACCTGGCCTTTCTCTCTAGCTGCCTTTAATATTTTTTCTTTCATTTTGATGTTGGAGAATCTAGTGATTATGTGTCTTGAGGATGATCTTCTAATGGAGTATTTTATTAAGGTTCTCTGCATTTCCCAAAATTCAGTGTTGGCCTCTAGCTGTATTGAAGAAGTTCTCATGCATAATATTCTGAAATATGTTTTCTAAGTTGGTTACATTTTCCCCATACCTTTCCAGTACACCAATCAGTCATTGATTCAGTCTCTGTACATAATGCCATATTTCCTGGAGGTTTTGTTCATTCCTTTTCATTCTTTTTTCTTTATTCTTCTCTATACTGGTTATTTGGTCTGCCACTCCTACAATGTTTTATCATGATTTTTAGCTTCCTTGCATTGAGTTACAATGCACTCCTCCTGTAGCTCAGTGAACTTCATTTTTATCCATATTCTGAATTCCATTTCTGTCATTTCAGTCATCTCAGCCTGGTTTCCAGCCCTTGTTGGAAAGGTTATGTGGTCATTTGGAGGAAAGAAGATACTCTGGCTTTTTGAGTTTTTAGCATTCTTGTACTGATTTTTTCTCATCTTTCTGGGCTTATCTACCTTCATTCTTTGAGGTTGTTGACCTTTAGGTAGGGATTTTTTCTTTTTAATCCTTAGTGATGACCTTGAGGATTTCATTGTGGTATAAGGTGGATTCAACCAACCGGCTTTGTTTCTGGGAGATTTTAGGGTGCCAGCATTCAGTTCCCCACTTATGGACTGTATGCTCTAACTCTGGGGGAATTGTATTGGCCTGTCACTTTGTTCTTTGGCTCCTCAAGGTTTGGAGTCTACTGTGCTGGGAAGACCAATATGTGGCAGCTGCAGCAGAGTACTAGTGGATCCAGGGGTGCCTTCCTCTCTGTGGGTTTTTACTACAGTGGCGAAGGCAAGGCAGTTGGGGAGAAAGTAGGGGGCCCCTGCTAGAGACTGAATTGTTGCACTGGAGGTGGTGATGGTTTGGGGGATGGGTGCTGGTCAGTGCAGGTCTGGATGCCTTCTCTGCACCTTGAAAGCAGGAGTGATGGTTCAGGGTATAGGAGAATCTGGCGTTAGTGCAAGAGCAGCATGCTGGCAGGGATGCGGGCTTGCTAGCTCTGTGCTAGCCAAGGCTCCATCTGCAATGGTGGTCAGCAGGGGTCAGGGGGATGTAGTGCACTCCTGCATTCTGGCAGGGCAAATAAAGCAAAACCTGCCCTTGTAGACACATGCCAGCAAAGTGATGTGAGGAGTTTCCATGGGCTCGAGGGAAGCTGCATGGGACTTGCAGGCTGGTGCATGGCCATAAGGGCCACATCATTGGAGCTCTCCACTGGTTAGGCACAGTCCACTGCAGAAGCTATGGTGCTGACCCACCAGGGCCCTATAAGTAGGCATGGCCAGACTTGGGCCCCTGGAGAGAGAACAGACCAAGGAGTGCTCAGGTCAGATCAGACCTGTCTGATGTGCAAGACCACCGGGCAAAGATCAGATCCAACAGTTGTCCTAGGGGTAAGGTCTCTTATGGAAGCAAGTCAAGCCTACAGAGATGGCCGTCCCTGGCCATGTTCCATTATAGACGCTCCTGCACCAAACTTTCTGGGTTCCACATCAGCTGGCTCACTGCTCGACCACTTTGCTTGTCTCCTGGGTCTTCTCCCCAGAGAGATGTGGGTTGACAATTGCTCAGGGCAATTAGCCCAGGATGAAGTGTCTGTGCTGTGGGCCAGCCAAAGCCAGGAGTTTCGTGTCTGGTTACAAGCAGTGCACGGTGTGTGGGACCCGTGGGAGATAAACTGGCCTCCTCTCCTTGGGTCGACTGCAGCTTGTTGAAGATATGGATAAGACACTTAAGGTCTTTGCTCCTTTGTTAGTCCAAGGGTAGCAAGGACAGTTCCACTGCGGAGGCAGTGGCAGAGAAGCTTTCAGTTGCCCCTGGAGGCTCTGTCCAGGAGTGGCCAAGTTGCTACTGGCTCGATAACTCTGGTGGGGGCTGGCTAGAGGCCTAAACCTGAAAGACTTGCCTGGAGAGACGATGTGGAAACAAGTACCCATGTAACAGTCTGGCCACTTTGCCACAGGGCTGCTGTGGTATGGTGGGGGTCCACTCCAGTCCCTAGTCACTTTGGATTTTCCAGTAACTGGAGTTATCACCAGCAAAAGCTGCAAAACACCAAAGATGGCAGCCTTCCCCTCTCTCTGGGAGCTCCGTCTCAGTGTGCTATGGGGCTATTGTCCGCCCAAACAACTGTAGAAGGTGGCTGAAGACCCCAGTTAGGAAGCGCTACCCGGTGATGAGGAATGGGACTGGAAATCCACTTTAAAAAGTAGTCTGGCCACATTTTTGTAGAGCAGCTTGCTGGGCTGGGTGTCTGCTTCCGGCCCTGGTTGCCTCGGACACTCTGAAGCCCAAAAGCTGAAATAGCTGTCTCCCAAAAAGCAAAGATGGTGGTCTACCCTTCCCTTGGGAGCTCCAACCCAGGGAGAACTGAAACCTCTGTCCGCTGGTGAATACCAGTGGGGGAAGCTGGAGGCCCCAGTTGGGAGGCTTTACCTGGTGATGAGAAATGGGATCAGGGACCCACTTAAAAGAGCAGTTTGGCCTGTAGGGCAGATCTGATGTGCTGGGGTTCTGCTTCTGCCCCTGGTCACTTTAGGCTCTCCAAAACCTGAAGGCTGAAATAGCTAAGTCTCCCAAACAGAAAAGATGGTGACCTACCCTTTCCTCTGGTAACTCTGTCCCAGATAATTTTCAAATCTCTGTCAGCCAGAGAACAAGGGCAAGGGTGGCTCGAGGCCCCAGCTGGGAGATTCCACCCGGTGAGGAGCAATGGAGTCGGGGACCCACTTCAAGAAGGAGTCTGGCCATGTTTTAGTAGAGCAGCTGTGCTGTGCTGGGGGAACCTTTCTGCCCCCAGTTAGTCTGAATTCTCCAAAGCCAGAAAGCCTTAATGGCTGAATTGCCCAAAAAACAGCGATAGCAGCCTCCCTGTCCCAGGGATGTGCAACACTGCTGCCAGTAGTCGGCTGGAATTCCAAGCCAGTGGGTCTTATCCTGTGAGGTGCTGTGGCAGTGGGGCCTGTAGACTGTCGCTGCTCCGCACCCTTGATTCAACCTCTTTCCAAGGGATATGTATGGCGGTCTAACCTTCTGCTTTGCTGGAGTTGCAGCTACTTTTGCTAGAAAGCCTGGAAAGCTTGAGTATCTAAAGTTCCCAGGTCTGTGTGTGCCTTGGCTGCTCTGCCAAGACTCCACCTAGCTCCGTGTATCAGACTGAAGGCCCTGGTAGAGTGTGTTGACGAGGGGATCTCCTCACCCAAGGGTTGCAAAGATCTGTGGGAGATGCATGGGTTCCCAGGTTGCACATTCAATGACCGCTTCCTCAGGCTGGTGCGGTTCCGTTGGCTTCCTGTAGCTCTGGGGTGGACTGTCGTCCGGCCTTGTTTCTCTCCATTCTCCATTGGTCAAGTTGTTTCCTTAATTAGTCCCAACGCAAGTACCTGGATGTTTTGGTTGAAAGTGCTATATTTACTCGTTCTTTTTATTCCCCTCCCTGAAAGTGAAAAACAGAATGGTTGTATGGGTACTCGAAATACAGTTTCTACTGAATGCATATTGCTTTTGCAGCAATGTAAAGTAAAAAATATTGTAAGTTGAACGATTGTAAATTGATGACCATCTATATTCAGTCAGTGGTAGATGTTATAATGCCTGGACTAAGAACTAGGTACCCACAATCTCAAGCTGTTGAGCCGTTTTCTAGGAGTCCAAGGACGTTGGAAAGAGGCTGGAAAGAACTCAATTTCTGACGCAAAGGAGAAAATGTTTTTAAATCCAAGAAAATATTTGTAAACATTTGTCTGCTACTTTGTAAATGCTTAACAATTTGCAAGGTGAAAATCTTTGCATTAACATCTCTCTACAGACACACCCTACAAAATGTAAGAGGATATGTAATTAATATTATTTATTTTAGATTCATTTCTGAAACAACATTTTAGGCAAATGAGGATTTTCATTTTTATATCAGATTCTTGTAACACAGTAAAATGAATTTGGAAATAGGTGGATGGATTCAAAATATTCACATAGAAAATACCTAATGTGCTGAAAGGACTAAAATATCACCTCACTAAATTGTCAGAATTTTAAAAAAGGTAAAAATATAAATGGCAGAATGATTTTTATTAAATAAAGTTTGAAATTTATGTAGAGCCATTTCTTACTTGTCTGTAAAATTTTTTTTTTTTTTTAATGAATCTTATGGTGCTGGGAATGACAGGTTTTTGCATCTTTATTAACACAATTGCACTTATATTGCATTCTTTTTCAAATGTATTATTTTGAACTGCTGATTATGTCTGGCTATTTACTCTCTGCCAGCACATTTAGCATTGAGTCAAGATGGTGTCATTTTACATGCAAGCTCCAACACCATTTGAGGCCCTTTGACCCTTCTTCAAATAGCTAATTCCCTGGGGCACAGAGGTGGTGGCAGAGACGGCAGCAAATGACAAGGTGCTGAAAATTCTACTGCCTTCATTAGCTACTTAGCTGTCAAGGTCTTTATTTCTCTGCAAGGCTGACTGAAGCTAGTATGATTCATGCACTTTATAAGAAAACAATTAAAAAGAAATTGATTCCTGAAGGGCTATGTGGCTACATATCTATGAATATTTTTATGATTTTGATTTTTACTCCTGTCACCATAAAAAACAAAACTAAAATTTTACTTTAGTGTTTAAGAGCCATGTGAATATCGATATTATTCAGTAATGGTTTATAGCAGATGGTAAATATAGTATTGCCTTAACAGAGAAACAAAATAGTTTTTTCTTTTTTTCATAAGGAAAATTCTCAGTAGCTTTTGTCCAATTTATGCATTGTTCCCTGTGGGAGGCGGAATTCTAAAGTGAGTTCTAATGACCCTTGCTCTTGCATAATCTCTCTTCGAGTATGGGTGGAAACTGTGATTATTGAGAGATATTACTCTCGTGATTATTTTACATTCTATGGCAAAAGGCATTTTGCAGATGTAAGTAGATTTAACTAAGTTCCCAAATCAGTTGACCTTAAAATAGGGAGATCATGCAGGTGGACCTGACCTAATCATGCTGGCGCTCCAAATCTGACTCTAGAGGGACAGAGATGGAGAAAGTCAGAAAAGCACAAGGATTCAAGGTGCTGTTGCTGGTCTGAAGATGAAGGGGGCCAGATGCCAAATAATGAAGGTGGGATCCTCTAGTTGCTGAAAGTGGTTTTTGGCTGACCAGCAAGAAAAGACAGACGGTCTTGCAAAAGGAAGGAAATGAATTCTAACGACAAGAATGAACTTGGTGGCAGAATTTCCCCCAGAGCCTCTAGAAAAGATATTAGCGCTGTTACATCATTATTTAGCTTTACAATAGCCTGAAAAGAGAACCAGCAATGGTATGTCATGCTTTTTACCCACTGAGCTGTGAGCTAATAAACAGGTGTTGTTTGAAGCTGTTAAATGTGTGATGCTTTTGTACATAGCAATAGAAACTAATGCTCCTCTTTTCCCCTAAGAAAGCTTAAACTAATTTGTACTAAACATTCCAAATGAACTTCTTATTTTGGATGTTAAAAAATATCTTTTTCTCAGTTATTGTTAATTTTAAGGAGTACTTTTTTGTTTTAACACCAGTTTTAAATATTTTAATTTTTAGCTAATGGTGGAAACATCTCTGAATCTTCATATACTATTCTATTTTGTATATTCAAAAAGGGTTTGACGTGTTCATTGATAGAGATAAAAGTAGGAAGAAATGTGAGCCATTAAAATTCACCTATGCTAAAAAATCCAGATTGGAAAAGCAATAAAACTACATGACTATCTTGGACACTTCACATTCACGCTAAATTTAATTTAGACGATGAGACTAAAAGAGAACAGGAATGTAATTAAAACCAATTTAGTCAAGAAGAAATCACAAGAAAGATTGCCTGGACTGGAAAAGAAATTTCACAGAAGATGATGCTTTTGAAGATACTATCTATTATCTTCTAAACAGGGGAGTTTCCAGAGAGAGGCTTCAGGGGAAACATTGGTTAATTTACAATAAAGGTGTTCATATTTATTTGATGTAAGAAAGAATGGTATTCCAAGAAACCAGAGTGCTTTTTGGTTTGAGATGAGGTGAAATTAAAGAGTAATTCCCTTTTACCACTAAATAGCTGGGACAAGCCCAGGCAACTTGGCAAGCGATAGTATAGGAGATAAGACCTACTTCTGATTTGTGGGTTAATTTTCTCCCAGTGCATGCTTCTATTTTGTAGAAAAAGAAGCAGTAAAAGCATTAGTTTTTACAGTTCAGTTTTAAATTTAATTTAGTAAAACATCTATGAGGAAAAATAGACATTTTGCCACTTCTTTCATCTAAGAACTTCTGTTAAATTCAGCAATTGACTAATGAAGTCAAAAATTTACTGTCTGCAGATCTCAGCCCTAGAAAACATTGCAGCATCTTGCAAGGCAGCAGAGAGTCAAAAGTGTGCTCTTAATATATAACATGAAGGAGTAGTTCAATGTACTCCACTAATCATCTTGGAGTGTGCTTCAAAGCATGTTTAAGGAGAATCTCAATAGAAAGGCTATTTTTTTGAGAAAGAGTCATTCTAATTTTTAGATCTATCGCTCTGAATACTAATATTGCATTTACTTGGAAACTTATAATGCTACATTTTATTAAGAAAATTATCACTTAAATCTATTTCTCACAGAGAACAAAAGCCATTGGGATCAAAACTACCAAATATAATGACTGACTAATCTACAGTAACAAGAAAAAACATATTGTCCATATTCTGGGTATCAGCTAGGATTCATCACAGAGACAATTCAGTGATGAATTAAAATTCATCACAGAGACAATTCAGTGATGAAGACAATTCAGTGATGAATTAAAACTCCTACAAAGTGCTAATGCATTGCGATTACTCTTCACTGAAGGAGTCACACCTGGAGGAGGAGTCAATTTTTCTCTTATATTACCAGCTTGTATTATTTCCAGATCTAAAACTCAAAAAACTAATTCATTGTTTTATTCATTAAATATTCCTTAGATGCCAACTTTGTATAGCAATAAATTAAACAAATCTTGTTTTTGTGTGGCTTACATTTTAGCTGGAGGAAAATGCAAGCACAACCTGAGAGACATTATGAATTTAAATCCAGAAAGGGAAGATATATATGTGTTCATTTTTATTGGTTAAAATTTCAGTATAGGATGCGGGAATGAATTTCTAGGGTCCTTGACAAAGAATCTGGATGAATGTATTGATAGCTGACTAATTTATCAAAGATTCTTAATTGAATGGTGTGGCTTGACTGACAAAAACTGCGATTCATAGGTGGTCCACCCTAAATGATGATGAAATTACAGATATTTCTCTCCTATAATACACTAGATGAAATAAAAGGGCTTTGAGTGATAGAGGCTGGGGTATAATTTTAATGCTTGAATCATCGTGTTCCCACCACTTATGTTCTGTTCAGGAATCCAGATCACTCATTTCACTATGACCTAGAGACCTACATCAATACAGGAAGCATCAGAATGCAGATGGGAGGTGAAATATCCTGTCATTAGAATAGGGTCCCAAGTACTGTTGAAGAAAAGAGGATTCTGAGGTGGCTAAGACCATGAAGTAGCATTTAACTGGCTAAGGCAAATTAGTCATATTTTCTAAAATAGTCAACAGAGCCTACATGCTAATTAGAGAGATTTGTTGGTGATTAATGGTTATGACATTCCTGGGAGCTACATACATAGGCATCCTGCTAAGGTCCTATTTAGCATGTGAAATGGACAGCCACCTTGACCTGAAGAGAGACTTGACTTCACCCATCACTTTAAAAAATTATGACCTTTCCCCACATCTGAGAACTGACTCTTAAAGTATTAGTGGGCATCCTTTATGAAGAACCTTAAAATAACACTGTAAGTATGTCTGTGGAGGTGGCCCTCACTGAGGAAATGTAGAAACACTGGTGAGAGCAAGTGACTACTAGGTAAAGGGATCTCGACAGACATCTGGGGGATTATTAGACATTGGCTTCAGACTAAAACAATAACTAGAGATCTGTATAAACACTGGAAGCCACTGGTCAGTGGAAATTCTTATAAGTGTTAATGATTTTTAAAAATGATCATTGTTTCTAGTTTAGATTAATTGACTCTAGGATATGACTCTATTTATGGACCAGCAAGATGGTAAGCATCAAGTGGCTCGACTTCCTGTTTTGGAGGTAAAAAATGAAGCTCAAGGAAATTAAATGACTTCCTTTAGTGCAAAGCCCGGATAAAAACCCAGATCTTCCAAAAACCTACCTGGTTACTAAACCAGGTAATGTCTGGATCCTCTCATCTGAGTAGAGGAATGGGATGGAAAAAGAACTGGAAGTTATCAAGCTTCTAAGAAAGAAATGAGAAGAGAAGAATTATAGTCCCTTCATTCTTCATTTTGATGTTAAATTTGTGTTTTATTTAAATTGGAAAATGAGCATAAATCTCTGCCTCTTTTGGTGGGACGGGAAGGGAGTCTGACAGGAAAGACAGAGAATGGCAATCACAATGGATGTCTCAAGGCCCTTTCAGGTTGAGAACAATGGGAACCTGGCATACAGGAGGCTCAAGACTGAGGAAACCATGACTAAGGGTCCAAGACGTAAGACAGCAACTTTTGTTCCAGGGAGACATGCAGGATTTAGGGCTTCCAGCTGCCCAGTTTACTCTAAAGACAGAATACTAGTAGGGCCACAGAAGAGCACATAGAGGAGCAGGGACATGGCTGAAGCTGGAAACCATCATTCTCAGCAAACTAACACAAGAACAGAAGACCAAACACCACATGTTCTCACTCATAAGTGGGAGCTGAACAATAAAAACACATGGGCCAGGCACCGTGGCTCACGCCTGTAATCCCAGCACTTTGGGAGGCCAAGGTAGGCGGATCACGAGGTCAGGAGACCGAGACCATCCTGGCTAACACGGTGAAACCCCGTCTCTACTAAAAATACAAAAAAATTAGCCGGGCGTGGTGGTGGGCACCTGTAGTCCCAGCTACTCGGGAGGCTGAGGCAGGAGAATGGCCTAAACCCTGGAGGCGGAGCTTGCACTGAGCCGAGATAGCGTCATTGCACTCCAGCCTGGGCCACAGAGCGAGACTCCATCTCCAAAAAACAAACAAACAAACAAACAAAAAAAAAACACGTGGATACAGAGAGGGGAACATCACACACCCAGGCCTGTCAGTGGATGGGGGGCTAGGAGAGGGATAGCATTAGAAGAAATACCTAATGTAGATGATGGATTGATGGGTGCAGCCAACCACTATGGCACGTGTATACCTATGTAACAAAACTGCATGTTCTGCACATGTATCCCAGAACTTAAAGTATAATTAGAAGAAGAAGAAGAAGAATTAACTCTTGTGGACAGGCACAGTGGCTCACGCCTGGAATCCCAGCATTTTGGGAGGCCGAGGCAGGCAGATTGCTTGAGGTCAGGAGTTCCAAGATCAGCCTGGTCAACATGGTGAAACCCCATCTCTACCAAAAATACAAAAGTTAGTCGGATGTGGTGGTGGGTGCCTGTAATCCCAACTACTCAGGAGGCTAAGGCAGGAGAATCACTTGAACCCGGGAGGTGGAGATTGCAGTGAGCCGATATCGTGCTATTGCACTCCAGCCTGGGCAACAAGAGTGAAACTCATCTCAAAAAAAAAAAAAAAAATTAACACTTGGCTTGTTTAGAGTTGTAAAGTATTATAAAGCAGTTATACATTCTGCTTTCTGGCACAGTCCTACTTTACCCTTGCGTCCTAATTTTGTTAATAAATTATATGGTCAACTATTTAAGAGGTATTGATGGGTATTTGATCATAGGTTCACCAAATGCTTATGCAATCCAAGTTTTAATAATAAAATATGTGTTGTTAATTACTATAGCACATGCCCAGCAGCAATCCACTATCAAGTATAAACAATTTAGTTCATGAAAACTAAATCAAGAGCTCTTGAAGACACCTTTGAGTTGAATGAGTGGGTGGTTCACACACATTGTGTGCCTATACTAGGCACAATGATGGCTCTTCTTCAACCCATATTTATGACTTTGTGGGAAGTTTTTGTTTTATTTTTTATGAGAAGTTGGCTGAGGAGAAAAAAATGAAAACCTAAGTTATAGGTAATTCTTCATGACATAGTGATCACATTTGGAATTTAAATTCTGTGGTGCTATGTTATAGCTTGAAGGTTATAATGAGAGAAGGTTGCACATGTCTAGATCATTCAAAATGTGCTTCTATATAAGAGTATCAGAGTCCCACATAAATATACAACAAAGAGTTGATCTTGTAGAGGAGGATTTAAATAACTATATTGATAGTTTACTTGCTTTGCAATTATCAGTCATTTTCTTTTGCAACTATCATATAATATGCTCAAAGAACTCAAGAGCAATATGGCTATGTTGGCGGAGAGACATGTCCCTTCAACAAGGCCAAATGTGGCATGCCACAGGTAATGCTCCATTTACGTCAATACAAAGCCACTATTGTGGCCTCATTAAAGAGAGTATCCTTAGTGTAAAATGTATTTTCTGAAATACCATTAATCTTGGGAAAAACTACTTGTTGTTTTTTCATTAAAATAGACATTTATTTCAAATGTATAGTTACTTTCCTTGTTGATCTTGTTTTTACTGGGACTTCCATTTAATAAATCTGCATATGGCAGTCCTTGTCTGTTTCAACCAAGGAACTTCATTTACTGTAAAAAAAAAAAAAAAAAAAAAAAAGGTAGTCCAATGCCCATGAGACTCATGTGGCTTATCACTTATCTGTGGTTTTATAGAAATGCGGAAAGGTCTAGTTAAACTTGTAACAGTGCCAACTGAGAAAATATTATCTATCTGTCTTCTATCAAAGTGGTGGGTGCTCTAAAGAGGGAAGGGTTATCTTAGTAAACTAGCAAATAGTACATGAAGAAAAAAGTTGTATGATGAAGTAGTCAAGAATTCCATTTCAGGATGCTTCTGTTTCAGATAGAGTAACTGAAATAACTAAAAATTAATAATAGTAAGGGTATACACAGAGCTATGATGCTCAAGACATTGGACATCATTCTATAAAGAGTAGCGATATTTTAGAGAAGAAAAGAAATAAAGAATTCCTTATGATTGATCCAGATTACTGGATAGAGAAATATTCTGGGTCACAGTGTAGAGAAAGGGAACCCAGGCTGAATCTGATGGTTTCCCTGAGCTGAGATGGAGCTGGGAGTCTGGGGAAGCAAAGTTGTCTAGAGCCCTCAGGGCAGAGTGCTAGAGAAAAGAGAGATGTACAGAAAAATAACTCTAAAGACCTGAAGAAGGTACCCGTGAAGGTTTCAGTTAAGTACTGATTTGCACACGCATGTGAAAAAACTAGCTAATACAGAAAAAAATAACTATCCAAAGGAATTAGAAAGAAGAGTGTCCTAAGTTCCAAAGGGTTGACAATAGTGTCTGTTCCTAACACCCGAAGTAGAAAACCACAGTTCATGAGGCATCAGTTAGAGCACTAACAAAGGTCTTGCCTCAGTAGCGGGGGAAATTAACCCAAGAATAAACAGTACGTTGGTCCACTTAATAAAGCTTAAAATATAAAGACTTGAAAGGATTAAACAATTTACAAGTAACAACTGTATCCAGTACAAAGCCCAAGAATTTTAATCTTTTAAAAAAAATTTTTTTAAGCTTTTTTTTTTTTTGATTTGTGTTCATACATGATAGGTGTACATATTTTCAGGGAACATGTGATAATTTAATATATTCATATACTTTGTAAAAGATCAAGTTAATGTAATTGGGATATATATCCATGCCCTTAAATATTTGTCTTTATGCTAGAAATATTGAAATTATTCTCTTCTAGCTATCTTGAAATATACAAGAGATTATTGTAAACAATAGTCACACTATTAATCTAGCAAACGCTAGGTCTTAGTTTTCCTAGCAGACTGGATTTGCACTCATTCATTGACCTCTCTTCATCCTATTTTCTTCCAAGAATATTTTTAAATGGAAAAAAAAAGTCAAGCACTTGACAAGATAAAGTATGCAAGGCCTGTGATCCAAAATATAACAAAGCATGCAAAGAAGCAAGAGATGAGATGAAAACTCCATCAGTTTAAATTGAGGCAGAAACGACATGTATTAAAGACTTAGTAGAAAAAGTTTTAAAAGTGCTATTATAAATATATTCCATATGTTTAAAAAGTTAAAAGAAAAATTAAACAGGTAAAGTAGTCATACGAAAGCTATAGAAAAGACCCAAATCAAAATTCTAGATTTGAAAGCTACAACGTCAGGCATGAAAACTATGTCTGGGTGACATTAAGGGAAGATTAGCCATTGCAGAAAAAAAGGATTAATGAGCTTGAACATACAGCTATGTATAATTGTTGAAAACAACACAGAGAGAAAAAAGTTAAAATAAATGAACAGATCATCAGTGATCTATGTGATAATTTAAACTGCTAAATATATATGTAATTGGAGTTTTGAATCAAGAGGGAGGATGGGGAAAAAAATGTGTGAGAAGATAATGGCTAAGGATTTCCTAAAGCTGATGAAAGCTATAAAGCCATAGTTACTAGAAGCACAAGAAACATGAAGAAAACATGAAAGCGTATCATAATCAAATTGCTTATAACAATAATAAAGAGGAAATCTTGGAAGACAGGGGAAAAAAGACATTATGAAGAGGACATAGGTAATGATAACAGAGGTTGGTTGTTTTGTTTTGTTTTTGGAAATAATGTAAACCAGAAGACAGTGGAGCAATATCTTTAATGCACTGAAAGATTAAAACTGTCAAACTAGAATTTTTAACCCAGAAAAAAAAAAAAAAACAACTTACAAACAAAAAAGTGAAACAAAGACAGTTTTAGACAAGAAAAGGCTGAAAGAATTTAACACTACGAGACCTGAACTATAAGAAAATATCAGAAGGAAGGTGTTCAAGCAGAAGAAAAATGCCGGCCAGGCATGGTGGCTAACCTCTGTAATCCCAGCACTTTGGGAGGCCAAGGTGGGTGGATCACCAGGTCAGGAGATCGAGACCATCCTGGCCAACATGGTGAAACCCTGTCTCTACTAAAAACACAAAAATTAGCCTGGAGTGGTGGCATGCACCTGTAGTCCCAGCTACTCAGGAGGCTGAAGCAAGAGAATCACTTGAACCTGGGAGGCAGAGGTTGCAGTGAGCCAAGATCGTGCCACTGCACTCCAGCCTGGTGACTGAGTGAGACTCTCCCTCAAAAAAAAAAAAAAAAAAAAGAAAAGAAAAGAAAAATACTACCAGATGGAGATCTGGATCTAAATAAACAAATGAATAATACAGAAATTGTAACTACATGAATACATATGAAGAAATGTATTATTATTATTTGTTTATTTAAAAGAGAATTTACTCTTTAAAGCACAAAACAAGAACATATTGTTCAAGGGGGTTATAAAATGTATGGCAACAATAGCCCAGAAAGACAAGGAATGGGAAGAAGTACACTAGGAGTCCAATGTCAGTAAATTCTTATACTTTATAAGAAGTCTTCTAATATGGGCCAGGAGTGTGGCTTACACCTGTAATCTCAGCACTTTGGCAGGCCAAGGTTGGCAGATCACTTAAGGTCAGGAGTTTAAGACCAACCTGGCCAACATGGTGAAACCATGACTCTACTAAAAACACACACACACACACACAAAATTAGCCAGGCATGGTGGTGCATGCCTGTAGTCCCAGCTACTAGGGAGGCTGAGGTGGGAGAATCACTTGAACCCAGGAGGCGGAGGTTGCAGTGAGCCAAGATCACGCCATTGCACTCCAGCCTGGGGAACAAAGCGAGACTCCATCTAAAAACAAAAACAACAACAACAATAACAAAAAAGAAAGTTGTATAATATCACTTGAAGGTAGACTGAAGTAGGCTAATGTTGTTTTCCCTAAACCATAAAGGAAAAAGTAAAATAACACTAATCAGAATTGTAGCTAATAACCAATAGAAAAGAAAAACCACAATCATAAACAGTACTTAATGTAAAAGAAGGCAAAAAAAGAAAACAAAACATGAACATATGAACAAAGATCCAAAAGAATAAGTAAAACTTCAATAAAAATGGAGTCATTTTAAAGTTTTCTAAATCAAAAATTATATTAATATAAATGATATAAATATCACAATTAAGAGGCAGAGACTATAAAGCTGTATAATTTCAAGACCCAACTTCAGCTACGTGCTGCATAATATTTTGGTTAAAAAACAGGCCAAATATATGATGATGATTTGAGTAATAGGCTATATTATGTAACCTAGGTGTGGTATAGACTATACCATCTCAGTTTATATAAGTACACTCTATGATGTTTGCAGAATGATAAAATTGCCTAAATATGTATTTCTCAGGATATATCTCCATCATTAATTGATGCAGGGCTTAATATGCAACTTATGAAACACCTACTTTAAATATAAAGACATAAATAGATGCAAAGCAAAATAATCTAAAAAAAAATACCATACTATTACTGACCAAAAGAAAGCTCGAGTGACTATATTAGATTAGACATATACTCCACTTTCTGGTTCATAGATCACACCTGTGTCCTCACATGGTGGAAGGTGCAGGCAGTACTCTTGGGCATCTTTTATAAGGGCACCAATTTCATTCATGAGGGCCACACCCTCATGACCTAATCACCTCCCAAAGGCCAGACCTTCTAATACCATCACATTGGTGATTAGGTTTCAACATGTAAATTTAGGGACAGATAATTATTGAGAATATAGCAACACATGAAAAATTTGTGTATGTAAAACATTTACTAAAATTGAACATATTCTAGGCCATAAAACTATTCTATGATTGAAATATTTTAAGTTATAGCACATATATTGTCTCACCATGATGAACTTAATACAGAAATCAACTAGGGAAAGATATTAGAGAAAACTCCTCAAAGATTTGGAAATTAAATATCACACATCTAAATAACATGTAGGCCAAATAAGCAATTGAAAGGTAAACTAGAATAAATTTTGACCTAATTAAAGTAAAAATACACACATCAACATTTGTAGAATATAGGTAAAGCAATATTTAGTGGAAAATTGATGGCACTAAACACCTATATTACAAAAGAAGAAAAGTTAAAAATTCATGACTGCATAAAGAAAATTTAAAAAGTAAGAACAAATAAAATCTGGACAAATCAGAATAAAGGAAACAACAAAGATCAAAGCAGATATGAATGAACTAAAAAAAAAAAAAGTAATACAAAAATTATTCAAATGAAAAGTTGATTATTTGACAATATCAATAGATTTGATAAACCTCTACCCGGACTGATAAGGAAAAAAAGAAACCAATTATCAATATCAGGAATGAAGGGGGTGGCACTACTAAAGATTGTACAAGTATTAAATTTATAATGATAAAAAAGTTGTGCCAATAAATTTGCCAATGTAAATGAAATGAAAAAATTCCTTGAAAGACATAAATTTTAAAAGTTCAGTCAATAAATAAATAACTTGTAGAGCTATATATTTATTAATGATATTGAACCTACTCTTAAAAATAGTTTTACAAAAAACTAAATGCCCAGATTGTTTTACTGGTAAATGCTATCAAACATTCAAAGAAGAAATGATGCAAATTCTATCTAAGTTGTTCCAGAAAATTGACAAAAAGGGAATAATTAGCAATTAATTATTAGGCTAGTTTAACTCTTAAACCAAAACCAAACAAAAATGTTACAAGAAGTGAAAACTAAAGACAAATAGTACCCAAAAGCATACCCAGAAAAGTTTTAAGAAAATGATAGCAAAATACTCCAGCGATGTATAAAAAGGATAATACATCATCACAAAGTAGAGTTTATCTCAGGAATTGTTGGGTTACCATTCAATATTAAATCAATTTAATTTGTTATATAATATGTGTGTATGTGTATATGTAATACAACACACCCATATATATGGATGTATATAATTACATATACACACATATATATGAGTGTGTGTGTATGTTTGTGTGTGTGTGTATGTAATACACCCAGATACATGGCTGTATGTGTATTATAATATATATATATAACATATGTGTGTGTATAAGTGTGTGTGTATTTATGTATATACACACACCGCACACACATATACAGACACATATATATACACACACACACATATATAGGTATATTATATTATATATGGGTCTATTGTATTATAGGTGTATTATATGTGTGTATGGGTACATACATGTGTGTGTGTGTGTGTGTGTGTATATATATATGTACCCATACACAAACACACACTTAGATATTATATAAAGAATATGTGTGTGGATATGTACATATAAAATACATAGTCATTTTAATATATGCAATATAGATGCAAAAATTCTGACAAACTTTAACATACAATCTTAATACAAATGTTTAGCACACTGGAAATAGAATGACATTTCCTCAGCTGGATAAAGGACATCTAAAATAAATCTGCAGCTAACATGATGCTTAACATTCAAAGGCTAAATACTCTCCCTCTAGATCAGGAAGAAAGGATGCCTGCTCTCACCCATTCCACTCAATACTTTCTTGGAGATTCTACTCAGTACCTTAAGGCAAGAAAAAGAAATAAAAGGCATCCAGATTTGAAGAGAGTAAGTAAAACTATATGTGAAGATATACAATCATGTGAGTAGAAAAATCCCATAAACTCAACAAAAGTCTAGTAGAACTAATAGGTGAGTTTAGCAAGGTTTTAGCATACAAGGTCAACATACAAAAAAAATCATTAGCAGTGAGCAATCAGAAAATTAATTTTTAAATTTTTTTTGTATAAAACAGTCCAAAATATGAAGCACTCAGAAATGCATGGGCAAAAGAAATGCAAAGATTGTACAATGAAAATGATAAAACTTGTTGAAGTAAATTAAAGACATAAATAAATGGAAAATTATACCCTGTTCATAGACCAACAGGCTCAGTATTGAAAATATGCCAGTTCTTCACAAATTGAGCTATGCATTCAAAGCAATCTTGATAAAATTCCGTCAGGCCTTTTGGGTAAAATTTGGAAAGCTGATTCTAAAAATATTATAGAAATGCAAAATATCTATAATAGCTAAATGACTTTAAAAAAGAAGAAAATTGGGGTCCTATACTGACTTCAAGATATATTATATATTCTACACCATCAATGTACTGTGGTATTGCTATTGTTAGACAAATGATTGCTAGAACAGAAGAGAATCCAGTAAAAGACCCACAGCTGTACAATCAATTGTCTTTAGACAAAATGCAAAAGCAATTAAGTGGAGGAAAAATTTTCTGTTTCACAAATAATTCTAGAAGAATTAGATATGCATGAGTGTATTAGTTTGCTAGGGTAGCCATAACAAAGTACTATATATTGGATGGCTTGTTAAACAGAAATTTCTTGTCTGAAAGTTCTGGATGCTACAGTATGAATTAAGATGTCACCAGGCTCGGTTCCTTCTAAGGGCTGTGAGGAAGAATCTGTTCCATGTCTCTCTCCTATCTTTTGGTAGTTCGTTGGCAATCTTTGACATTACTTGGAATCACCTCAAACTTTGCCTTTATGCCCACATGGTCCTCTGTGTGTGTGTGTCTCTGTGTTTAAATTTCCTGTTTTTATAAGGCTGGCAGTCACATTAATAACCTATTAGTCACTCTAATAATCTTGTCTTTACTTGATCATCTGCAAATACCCTGTATTCAAATAAGGTCATATGCACAGGCACCACAGATAATGAGGGTTAGGATTTCAACATCTTTACAGGGGATACATTTCAACCTGTAACAATGTGCAGAAAACAAACCTTGATGCACACCTTATACCATATACAAAAATGGACTCAAATGGATCAGAGTTCTCAATGCAAAACCCAAAAGAATAAAACTTCCAGAAGTATAGGAGAAAATTATTGTGACATTGGCTTAAGCAAAGGTTCTTAAATATAACACCAAAAGCACTATCCAGAAAAGAAAAAAAACAGCTTTCATCAAAATTAACAACTTTTGCTCTTCAAAAACTGTTAAAAGACTGAAAAAATAAGTCATGCTAAAGATATGGAAAAAATATTTGCTAGTTATATATCTAAGACAAGACTTATCCAGAATAGATAAATCACTCTCAGAACTTAATAAGAAACCAAATAACCCAATTAAAAATTGTCAAGTATTTAACGCACACTTCACTAAAACAGATAAACTGATGACAAGCACATGAAAAGATGCTTAGCATCATTACTCCCTAAGAGAATGCAAATTAAAACCACCATGAAATACTAATATACACCTATTAAATGTCTAAAATTAAAAAGTCCTATCATTTCAACTGTGTATGTGGAACATGTGAAACTGTCATATATTGCTGGAGGGAATACAAAATGGTACAATCACCTTAGAAAAATTGTTTGGCAGCTTCTTTAAAAATTAAGCATATGCCTGCCATGTGATTTTACCTTTATCTCAAGGTATTTCTCAAGAGAAATGAAAGCATATTTCCATACAAAGACTTATACATAAATGTTCTTTGCACCTTTATTTGTAAAAAACAAAGACTGAAAACAACTCAAATGTCAGTGAACCAGTGGATAAATAAATTGTACTGCATCTATAAAACAGAATACTACTAAACTGTAAAAAGAAATGAATTATTGGTGCTGTATTAATCCATGTTTGCACTGCTATAAAGATGCCATCCAAGGCTGGGTAATTTATAAAGGAAAGAGTTTTAATTAACTCTCAGTTCCACAAGGCTATGGAAGTCTCAGGAAACTTACAATCACAGTGGAAGGCAAAGAAAAAGCAAGTACCTTCTTCACAAGATGGCAGGAAAGAGAGAAAAGCCCAAGGGAAACTGCCACTTACAAAACCATCAGATCTCATGAGAACTCACTCACTATCATGAGCACAGTATGGGGGAAACTGGCACCATGATCCAATTACCTCCTACCAGGTGTCTCCCTGGACATATGGGGATTACGGATATTACAAGTTGAGACGAGATTCGGATGGGGACACAGCCAAACCATATCAGGTACATACAGCAATATGAATAGATCATGAGTGAAAGAAGCCAGGTTGAAAGATGGCCTACCCTATATCTCCATTTATATAAAATTCTAGAAAATGCAAACTCACCTATTAGGCTAGAAAGTGGCTAAGTAGTTGCTGAGAACGAGGGTTCAGAGAAGAGTGAGAAAAAGGGGTTACAGAGAAGTATGAGAAAATTATGGGATGGTAAAGTTTATGTTCATTATCTTGATTGTGGTGCTGGTTTAATGGGTTGCATATATATTAAACTATCAAACCATACATTTCAAATGAGTTCATTGTGTAAATTATACCTCACTAAAACTGTTAACAACAACAACAAAAAAGGTTCAGACTGTAGGGGGTCAAAATTATACCTCACAATATGGTGTTTTGACATACTGATCTAAACAAGCAATCTCAAGGTCTCTCTGACCTTCCCCACCTCACTTCTTCCTGCTTCTGAACCTTCTGTTTCTCCCAAAGCACAACATAAGGCTGTTCTCTGAAATTCCCATATCTACCTAGAAACTGCACCTGCCAAAGAGAAACACAAATGCCTTTGATCCCATCCCTAAAATTTCGTTAACCAGAGAAAATTAAATTTCATACCGCAGAGAACAAGACTGAAAATTTAACAGCACATCTAGAGCCCAAACTATTGTTTGTTTTCATGTCCTGTTCACTTTACAAAGATAATTATTTACAAGCCAATTTCTGTCTCCTGGGGCCATTCATCTCTCCTAAAATCCTTTACTAATGTTCTAAAATTGCCTATAGCCCCCCAATTATCTCTCGGTTCTGAAGAGGGTGTTTAAGCTTTAACCATCCACGCTTCTTGGAGTCTCATATTGTGAGTATGGCTCCCATATTTATGCTCATTAATAAATTCTAAATTGTTTTCCTATTAATTTGTTTATTGTCAATTCATTTAAAAAGATTTAGACTTGAACCTTCAAAGGGAAACTTAATTAAAATTAATTATATTTTAAATATTACCATTTAAACATGTATGTCTTCAAAAATCCACTGTATATTTAATACTTAAAGCTCATCTCAATTCATACTAGCCCCACTTCAAGTGCTTAAGAGCCACTCTTGTGACTTATGCTTTTCCTATGGGAAAATGTAGGTCTAGAGGTTGCAAAATATTCAGAGGAGATGTGACGGAACCAAAGGAGAAATGTACATTACATGATGATGCTGAGTTGAATACTTGCATTGTCTCCTTTTGGGGAACAAATTAGTCTCTACTGAGCTTTACAAAGAATATTTTTATCATGTTAGGTGGAAAAATTTGTGGACAGAATCTTTTTAACTGCTCAGCATCAATTGCTCCATCCTGTTTTGGAGAAATAATCCAAATTATGGGATTCAATGGAGGGTACCATTCAGTTTACTGAATGTCAAAGGACAAAAAATTGTCTTTCTGCATCCTGAAATTCAAGATTCAGACATGTAACTCAGGCTGGGCCAATCATGTATATCTTCCAATGACTCAGTAAATTAAATAGAGAAATGTGGGAAAAGTTTTATAATATTACCAGAAGCAGCCTTGAGAGAGGCAAAGAGAAGCTCAACAGTGACCTTGTGCATGCAGTATCATTCGAACCAGACAATTTCTGGGTTATAAGATGTCACTATATTGCTGTTTCCTAGAGTTACTTTGTTCTTGCAGGTGTTCCCAGCCTTTCCATGAATCCCTGATTTCCAGGGGTTTTGTATACTACTGATTTCACCTTTTATTTTACTACTACCTTGTAGTAAAGCACAAAAATTTAGGAGCCAAATGGCCTGAGTTTGAATCTTGACTTTCCTATTCATCAGCCTTCAGGACTTAGACTCATTATTTTATTTTATTTTTTCTGTTTCTTCACGTATCAAGTAGCAATGATAGTTGTACCTACTTCCTTGGTTGTTATGAAAGTTCAATGAAATAATCCATGCATAGTAAGTATACTTATTATACGCACTTATTATGTACTCAACATCTACTTTCTGATAACTGACATTTTCTTATAATTTAAAAAAAATTGAAGGTCTACTGTGTACCAAGTACACATAAAACAATACTTTTCATTTTTAATCTAAAATTACCTCAATAAATCATCATAATTATTATTCCACATCCTTATAATTTTGGGAAGGAGCTATGTATGGCCTGATGAAATCAATGCAATGGTAAATGTGTTATAAATTATTTGCCATTGAGTAATATGTCATGTTTACTTGTTGATTTTGTTTTGTTTTGTTTTGTTTTTTGAGACAAAATCTGGCTCGGTCACCCAAACTGGAGTACAGTGGTGTGATCTTGGCTCACTGCAACCTCCACTTCCCAAGTAGCTGGGACCACAGGTGAGCGCTACCATGCCTGGCTAATTTTTTCTTTTTTTTTTAGGAGAAACGGGGTTTTGCTCTGTTGGCCAGGCTGGTCTTGAGCTCCTGGCCTCAAGTGATCTGCGCACCTCACCCTCCCAAAGTGCTGGGATTACAGGCGTGAACCACTGCATCCAACCTTGTTGGCTTTATCAGCTTATTGTTGGCATACAGCTTACTCCTCTAGCTTAAAGAGTGTAGACAAAATGACATAATACCTACACTAATCCTCAGATACAGGCATTACTATTTCCATTTTTGGGGGTAATGAAATTGAGTCAGACAAATTAGGTAGTTCGCCTGCAATTGCACAGCTGACGTGCACCCAATTATACATTTTATTTGATTGTAAGTTTCATTTTCCCAAGCAAGGGTTATAATATAGTATTGGAAGACCCTTAATCAGTAGACCTACAGTTCATAAAAGGATTCTGCCATTATTAAGAACATCCTTGATATTTGTAGAAAGGTAAGCCAAGCCTCAAAGAATGGATGCCTCATAATTTTATTTAATTTCATTGACATCACCACTTTCTTAATCCCTCATCTTCTCCAGTTTTCCCTTCTTTTCTCAAGTCTATGATCATAAATATCTCTATAATTATAAACAGCTCATTATTTAAATAGCTTTAGTCTAAGAGAATTCTGGAAATTTAGTTTAGGTGAATTTTCAAGCAAAAAATTGTGCTTGTCTTTCAAGAGAATGATTTCTAAGTTCTTATTGTTGCTGTTACAGCCAATTCAGACAAAATAAGGTTTAAGATAAGGGATTTTTATAAATGCTACCCCTAGACTTTTCGAGGGGACTAAGTGATAGATTCTATCAAGTAATATTGAAACTATATGGAAGTGGAACTCAACTCTTCCAAGAATCCAAATCAAAGGCTGTATATCTAAATTTCTACATCTTCTAATCCACCATTTGTTAAATTTTCTTTTTCAACTGTTTTTAAACTAGCAGAGGCTTTGAAACAGCTATGGAACTTTACTGGCCAAGACTGTCTCTGGTAACACTTTGACTTCTAACAATGAACATGTGTGAATTCTCTTCTTCCTTCTTAAATCATTCTCAAACCTTCTCATCTTGCCTCTAGTTCTATGACTCTCTTTGCTATTTATTTTTGGAAATGATTTACTTTAAACACAAAGAATTAACTTCTTTATCAGCCTCATTAATAAAAAGCATCTGTATGCTGTAGAAATACACTAGTCAGCCAATTTTCAGCTGCCGTTTGCCTTTGCATAATGAGCTCATCGTGAAACATAAAGTGCCAGCCTGATTATAGCAAAGCCTCAGGTAATTAAAAAAACACAAAACGCAAAGCAAACCACATACTTCATACCTTTCAGATAGCACTGATAACCTTCTGTCTGCATTTTCTGTAATGTTATTCCAAATTGAATCCAATACTGAATGATTAACAGTGATGGACAAAAAAGTTTTGCCAAGTGAGAATCAACTTGTTCATACAATTCGTTCACCCATTATTTAATATTCACAATAATTATATTTAAGAATTAAAAAGTAAGCACTCAAATGATTTTTTTTTTTCTTTTGGGATTAGTTTGTAAATTTCCATAGGTATTTCGGTGCCAAGAGATATAAACAGGTTGAGTAAATTACAAGGTAACATATCAATTGTTATCAACTGGAAATCTTTTCATATGAAGGCAATACTTACATGTGACATCCACAGGCTTTTGATTAATAGAACTCATGCAAGAAGGGAAAATCTTCATCTCACTGTCCAGACACTGGGATCTCTAATGCTAATTTTAAAACAGATTATTGGAAGAAAACATCTGAGTATCTAAGTGAATGTCTTCCTCTTCTCTTGGCCAAATTCCTAAAATTCAGACCACTATACTCAGTTACACACTGGGCCTCTAAACTTCCACCTTATCATACTCAAAAGTGAATTGTTTATCTCATCCTAAACACTTATTTCTCCCCTATTTTTCCTATATTTCCCATCTCACAAAAAAATGCCACTATTTTTTGCAGTCGATAAAGTCTAAAATTTGATTCTTTTACCTTTATTCTGTCTCACATTTAATTAAGCCAGAAGTTCTATAGTTTCTACATTATAAATAACTCTCTAACCATTCACCTTTCTGTCTCCACCGAATGTTCTGGCATAGACACTTCACCTAGATCTGAAGCAGATTCTTAACAAAGCTCCCTGTCTCACACTTTTTCTTCTGTTTTTCTTGCAAGCCATTCTCTAGATCCCAGGGTAATTGTTTAAATATATAAATCCCTGCCCAAAACCCAGTAGGAGGTCCCCATTGTCCTCCCGGTAAACAGAACCCTTCATAATAAGGTTTGTGGGCACTTTGTGCTTTAGACTCAACGCAATTGCTTCTTTGTCCACAGGGATCTCCCTTCTTCACCAGCAGGACAGATGTCCTGTGTTTCCTTGCCTCTGAGTGTCTTCTTGTGCATTTCCCTTTTACTGCCTCCAATACCTTCTCTTATTTGCTGCGCTTGCACTCTTTAGCTCTACATGGGACTTCACTATCCCTTATTCCCACGTTGGGGCCATATACATTTCTTTGAGCTTCTAGTAACACATATTTTCCCTCTTGCAATAATTATAATATTATGTAATATTTCCTGTTCATTCCTCTATATTTCTAACTAAACTGAAAGTTCCCAGAGGGCAAGAACTATGTCTTTCTTGTTCACTGTTGTATTTCCACATCTAACCTAGTGACAGGAGCATAGCAAGCTTTTAATAAATATTTGTTATATGAGTAATCCAATAATCAATACTTCTTAAGATTTTAGATAAATAGCTACATTTCTAAAAAGAATTAAAATTATAAAGACATAATAAAAGCATACTGGGAACATTTTTAAACAAAAGTATTTCTTTATTAAAAGTTAGAAATGGGTGAGGGCAATCAAGGAAAATGTGCCTGACTTTTCTCCCAGTTTTTCACATCAGCCTGTGTATTGCCAGGACAAATAATCACTGGATGTTTTACATCTTCAGTTTGGATCTTGTAAATTCATCTGATAATTTGTTGGCCTTTCCAGAAATATTAACAGTAAATATATCTCTCTGGATACTCAGAAAGAAGGAAAATGCCCCCATAGCAGGTCTGCCCTCTGGATTGTTTTTGTAGGACCAGCAGTGGATTTTAAAATATACATCCCTCCTTCTGTCCAAGGTCAGAAGTGGGCTCATCTTCTGGATATGGTATGATGCCTAATGCCACTTGACTTTCATTCTAGAGGGTAAATCATTGTCTGAAAACTAATAACAGCTAACATGTACCAAGTCTTACTCTATACCAGGCATAACCTCATTTATTCTTCACAATAACCCTGAGAAACATGTATCATCATTATATAGATGAGAAAACTGAAGCTTAGAGAAGTATCTTGTTCAATATCAAGTAGTTGAATTCAAATTATTGTGTTTGTTAATGATGTATTCAACCACTAGGTACAATAATCTCCAGAAAGCTTTCATTACAATAAAAACACGTATTACCTGTAAGAAGTACATCATTATAAAGAATTTCATAGTGTTATTTTGGCAGAAATTGGGTTACTAATTATAATATGAGTAATATCTTAATGAACACTAAATTATTTAATTTGTCTGGAGGGAGAGTTGTGTTGACTGTGTTTAGATTTACATATTGAGTAAATTTTGATTTAAAATATGTTAAGGAAATTAATTATAGGTAACTCTTACATTTGTGAGCTGCACAGCGAATTATCCCAAAACTTTTAGTGGCTTAAAAACACAATGACTTATTATTTCTCACAATTATGTGGGCTGACAGAGTGGGTCTTCCGTAAATCACCTGGGCTTACATGTGTAACACTGTCTTAAATCTTCCGGAGATCTTAACAAGGGGTCTTAGAGATAAACCCTAGATTTGATCTTTGGTCTCATGCCTCCTATCACCTTGAGAATTTTTTAGTGGCTGATAATACTTGGGATGAAATATAGTTTTATTTTTCAGTTCAGTAAGTCCTGGCCTTTGTATATTTCCTTTAGCATTCTGCTTATAAACAGAACAGTTTCTTTACACATTTCTATCTTCACATAACTTGTCATATGCAGCTAAAAGAAACCAATTGGCACTTTCAACATTTTATGTAAAGGTAAAATTAGCCAGATCTACAAACTCATTAGGTTTGTTTTCTGTCCTTCACATTGTTACAAGAATTTTGCATGTTTTTTTCTCTGATCCATAATAAGGATCATCCTTCCTCTAACCTGCAAGACATCTTGCCCATTTTCTTGAAAGCATTTCCTAGTAGGTTTCTTGCTGCCGTTCAGTCTCTGTCTAGCACTTACTTCCTAGTCACTGCCACATGTTTTAGGTTTTTGAGACTACAAACACCATACTTTAAAAAAAGAAATTTCAACCTTTGTTTTAGATTCAGGGGGTACATGTGTAGGTTTGTTATCTGGGTATATTGTATGATGCTGAGGTTTAGGGTACAATTGATCTCATCACCCAGGAACTGAGCATAGTACCCAATAGTTAGTTTCACAGCCCTTGTCCTCCTCCTTCTCTTTCTACTCTGTCCCCAGTTTTCATTGTTGCCATCCTTATGTCCATGGAATACCCAATGTTTAGCTCCCACTTGTAAGTGAAAACGTGGTATTTGGTTTTCGATTCCTACATTAAATGCTTAGGATAATGGACTATAGCTGCATCCATTTTTTTGAAAAGAACATTATTTCATTCTTTTTTATGTCTGTGTAGTATGCTGTGGTGTAAATGTACCGCATTTTCTTTATCTAATCTGCCACTGATGGGCACCTAGTTGGTTCCATGTCCACACTATTGTGAATACTGCTGCGATGAACATGTGAGTGCATGTGTCTTTTTGGCAGAATGATTTATTTTCTTTTGGATCTGTACTCAGTAATGGGATTGCTGAGTCGAATGGTAGTTTTAAGATTTTTGAGAAATCTCCAAACTGCTTTCCACAGTGGTTGAACTAATTTACATTCCCACCAGCAGTGTATAATCATTCCGTTTTCTCCATAGACTCGCCAGTGATTTGTTGCTTTTGACATTTTAGTAATCGCCACTCTGACTGGTATGAGATGATACCTCAATGTGGTTTTGATTTGCATTTCTTTGATGATGAGTGATGTGGAACATTTTTTAATATTTGTTGGCCACGTGTAGGTCTTCTTTTGAAAAGAGTCTGTTTGTCTTTTGCCCCTTTTTAAATAAGATTCTTTGGTTTTTCTTTGATTAATTGTTTAAGGTCCTTATAGATTCTGGACATTAGCCCTTTGTTGGATGCATAGTTTGCAACTCTTTTCTCCCACTCTGTAGGTTGTCTGTTTACTCTCTTGATAGTTTCTTTTGCTGTGCAGAAACACTTTAGTTTAATTTGGTACCATTTGTTAATTTTTGTTTTTATTGCAATTGCTTTTGAGGATTTAGTCATAAATTCTTTCCCAAGGCTGATGTTCAGAATGGTGTTTCCTAAGTTTTCTTCTAGGATTCTTATAGTTTGAGGTTTTAACTTTAAATCTTTAATCTATCTTGAGTTAATTTTTGTACATGGTGAAAGGTAAGGAAGGGTCTAGTTTCATTCTTCTGCATATGGCTACTCAGCTACCCCTGTACCATTTATTGAAGAGGGGGTTCTTTCCCCATTGCTCAGTTTTATTCACTCTGTCAAAAATCAGATGGTTGTAAGTGTGTGGCTTTATCTATGGAAAACCCCATTTCTAAGAGCCTGAATTAGTCAGGGTTCTGTCAAGGAAACAGAATCAATTTGAGTATTAAACATTAAGGGATTTACTATAAGATTTAAATCTTACATAATTTTTAGAGGCTCTGGGAAGTTGAAGTTTTGAAGAATGAGTTGAAGGATCAGAAAAATAACCTTTAATCTGCTCTCCCAAAGCATTTGGTGCAGGATAACAAGTTGGAATGCACATGCAGAATCTGAAAAGCCAAGCAAGTCCAGCCACTGAAATGAAACTATGAAAGAGATATGTGTGGCCAGATCTATTGGAAGCTATTGCCTTTGTGTTGGTCAGAATGTCCAACAATTAGGATGAAGAGCTGGGGGCTGTAGAATGATGTGGATCAAGGACGAAGAGGAAACCACCAGGCACATTTGCAATGAACAATTGCCTGTCCATCACTTTGATAAGTGATTCTCAAATGCAGATTCTCAAATGCATTCTACTGTATTAAGAATGCAGTAGAATGAGTTTCATAGTGATATAACATATCACTGTGAAAACCTTCCACGAGTAATAGTTACTGACAGAGTGATTTAGTTTTGCCTCCCAAATCTCTCAAAGTTCTCTCTGTGTGTGTGTGTGTGTGTGTGTGTGTGTGTCTGTTTCTCTCCCTCTTTATCATGTCTAACTCAGTACCACACAGAGAAGGACATTCTGGAAACATGTTTCAGCTTAACCAAGTTGATAATAAAATGACCCAGCACTGGAGGGAAATAAATGTTTCTGTTGATAAAAGAATGAGACTGTTTGATATCTTTCCTTATGGAGGTCTAGGATTTGAGCTTTGCTGGGAGGCTCAGGCAAGGTCAAGGCCATGGTTATGTGCCGTACTTCAAACAAGTGACCACAGTAGAATTCTGGGACTCTTGGACTTTTAGGATGTCAGGATTAATGCACAGGTGCACATGACTAGCTGGGTTGGGGTTTGCCCTGATAAACATCCTATGCAGAGACTCCAGTGGATAGGTGATTCTTTCTTATGTGATGGTCTATATCATTCAGATCTCAATTTTTCTTATGTCCCAAGACTTTTAGAACAACTCCAACCCTACACAGAAATTAGTTCTCTAAAATAAAGAATTCAATCATAACTATTATCTGTGGTGTTTTCTTTTAGCACTTCCCTTTGTGAGACTGACAAAATATCTTGAACATAATAAATTCTCAATGTTTAGAATGCTGAAAGGCTAAGCGGAGAAAGAACTAAAGATAAGAACAAGCGATATATCAAACAGTCATAAGAAAATAGGATAATCTATGCTTAAGTTTGAAAGTAAACATAGAGTCAAAAGTGGGAAGAAAAATAAAAAACGTCATAGACTAGCTACACACAGGAATTAAATACGTGGCTGAGCTAAAGCGAGAGTCAGTGAGAGAATCTAGGAAAAAACTCCCAAAAGATGAATCAAGCTGACATCCATTTTTAGTAAGTAAAAATAACATGATTCATAGGCAAATGAGTATAAAGGTCCCGAGTTTCTGCTTGCTACTTCTTAATTGGGTGACCTTGGATAGGTAATTAAACTCTTCTAAGCTGCTCTAAGCCTCAGCTTCTGCCTTTGTAAAATAGAGCTACTTTATGGGATTTCTGTAAGAATGAATTATGATAGTACATGAAAAGTGCTTAGGGTAGCATAAAGGACTCAATGAATGTTAATTGCTATTACTAGAGATTGTGTTAGATAACATCAGTCTTTTCTAATGTTCTTAAAATGTTGTCGGAGTATAATATTCCTAATTTGTTCACTCATTCTCATTGTAGTAGAATTATAGTCTCCCTGATCTGATGCTGCAACCCTGTGAAAAACTTCTTTTTACATAAATGGCTAGTGGTAGGCAGAGTGGACAATTCTGTGTAAGGTATATGCATGGGATATATTTCCTGAAGTGCACTATACATACATGATCCATGCAAATTCTTTACCTCCATTTACCCCTTATTATCAACCTGCTTATTTAGAATCTGATTGTGATCATGACCAAAATGTTTTGGTAGAACTACTTAATGTCAGTGACTAAACGTATTAGGAAGAACTTGACTCATATTTCTAATTTGCCCTTGCTTTGTTTCAGAAATGAGTTAGAATTTACCTCCTGTTAAAAAGAACTGACTGATTGTAAGAATCATAATAATGGAGATTTAGATTTTATGACCTTCACACCAGATATGATCCTTATGCTGGCAATCAAGTCATGGTTATTTAGCTTAGGCTGAATTTATAATAACCTTTGGATTCTTCTGAATTACATAAAAATGGTCCTAGGAAGAAGACTGAGAATTTAGGCAGCTACAGGTTTTCCAAATACATATTATGTAGAGTCTAGTTTCTCCACTCTTTACCTCATTAGTCCTTATACTTGGATTCAGCTATAACAACTTTTCTGTTATTTTACTCTTCTGCATGCCTTGTATAGTATATCTCTTTTTCCTTCTCTCCTCCTCCTTCTTTTCTCTCACTTCTTGTTTACTGTGATTTTCCAAGGAACTAACTAGAAATTATTCAGGCTAGTTCCTGATCTTGTCCTAAACAACATTAATGTCAACTGAGTTTGCACCATCATTCAAGATTTATGTAAATTTGCAACAATCTCTCTTCCCAGATGGTAAGTCTGAGGTTCTCAACAAGATTCCAATGACTGATATTCTCATGGTTGCCTCTAGCCTTGAATTCCTCTTCCCACTGAACTCCAGTTCTCAAGAGTGTCTCATCTCCAATGTTTGTTCATGACATACAGTCCTATGCTGACCTATTCATCTCTGCTTTCTCCAAATTGCTACCCACACAAGTCATTTGCAGGTGCATCAGATTTTACCAAGAAGAGTATTGTACAGCAGCAATAATTTCCAAACTGTGTAATACTGAGCATTAGACCTGTTCTAGAGGCTTTTGTCCATGAGCCACTCACTAGAAATTTCTTAGTAATCACAGAGTTCCTGCATCTCTGGATTCCTATTTGCTACCTTTTTCTGTCTCTTCCTCTTTCTTCTGTCTCTTCTCTACTCTTTCTCTCTTCTCTTCTCTTCTCTTCCCTTTCTCGCTTTCTTTCTCATCTCCATCTTTACTTTGGAAGGGGTAATGTCTGAGTTTCTACCCTTTCCTATTTCATGTGTTCTTTTAAATTCTTACTAAATTTTTGGACAAAAAGAAGATTGTCTTTTTTTCTTCTTCTTCTTAGATCCTTTCAGAATACATCCTCGGGGTTCACACATCTAAAGCAAAATAGCAAGGTGTTTTTCTAAACAAAGACAGTTTTCTCTCTAAGGGGATCTCTGAGTCAGCTGTTAACATTACAATTTTATTTACCCTGCCACCTTCGCTTAAAGAATAAACCAATGAAGACCTTTTGGGATTTAACTTCTCCAGAAAAAGGCATATGTACATGGCAGGAATATTATCATAACATAATTTTCCTTAAAGGTTTTGGTTATGTTGATATTTGTAATCCAGCTGTCCCAGTACACAGAACTATGTTAGAGAAAACTAGATTCACTGTAGCAGTAACACACACTTGTTTCTACTCATTATATATTCATATAGTTTTCACAAATGTCTGCTGCTTTCAAACCTGAATCACTGTCCTTGAATCAAGCTTTCATACCTTTTTCTTATTTTCCCTTAGGGTGACTTCTTTTCTTATTATTCTAAATGTACCCATTCGCTTCTACAGGTAAAGCAGGTAATCTTCCAAATAATAGACTAATAAATAGAAAATGAGGCAATGATGTAAGGAGTTCAACCATGTCCCTGGACCATAATAGGAGTCAGGTCATGCTGTTAGCTAGTTGTACATGTGTCTTACTAAACTAATTAATAACTCTAATGCTTCCTTATCAATGCGGTGTTCCTATGCATGCCAATTGCATCATTGTCCCCAAAGTTTAAATCCATATGGTTTGAAAACACTTTGCCCACAGCATTAGTAAACACGTGTGGATAGAGAGCCCACTGTAGACAAAGCATTGTGCAAGAGTTATGCAAGAAATGTCAAAGACAAAGTGAATCATGCTGCTTTTCTGCTTGGAGCTGGGGTGCAAGAGCAAAGGTACAAATTTATGTGAGCTCTGCTTCCTTGTATAGGCACACATTTCTTGAGTCACTTATATGCATATGCATGAATCTGTACATTTCTATAAATATACATATGATAGAAAATCAGGCTTCTCACTCTGCAACCCAGTCTCCTGCCACATCCTTGCAGTAGCACGGAACCGCTTGGTGCCCAATTTCCTGCCTCTGTGACATGCATATACCACCTACTTTAACTCCAAAGTCCTTCACAATGGCCCATTCTTCTCAGAGCAATGCTCTCCTATCCTTCAATACTCCTCCTTGGACTCAAATCCTCTAAGAAACCTGATTGGGGAAACATACACTTAATCACATGAATCCTTAAGTTTTAATTTGTTCCTCTTTTCAGAGTGAGCTAGTCACAACCGGGAGATAGCATCAAGTTAGATTATAAAAGTGATCTGCAGTTTAATTATCTGATTAGTAGAGACCTTCACATTTTCCTCGTCAAGCCACCTTTGTTTGTTTTTATAGTAAGCTGCTGTGAAAATTTCTCTCATATAATTATTCCCCAGGGTCTCTCTTACTAATTACAATTCCTTCCAGAACTCACTCTTTGAGGAAGCCCCTGCTGCAATTGCTAAACTGGCTCCAGGACGCTGGGTTACAACTTTTGTGAAAGCAGACGTATTGATGATGAGGTGCCGTACTTAAGTAATGTGCCTCTCATCTTTCCATGGCATAACAGTTACGGGGGGATTTCACTTTGTTTTTTGTTTTGTTTTGACATTTGTTTCCTACAGTGTATCAAAAGGAGAATTGTGTTATGTATAGACTTCTAGTTTCTTTCCTCACTTTAGTCATCGCTGGAAGTTTGTGGTATGAGATTGACAACAGGTTCTGGTTTATCCCCAAAGCATGATGCTCCTTATTTTGTTTCATTTTAGGTTCTTAAAATCCAGTCTCAAAAACCCCTTTTGGCTATTTCAGTTGCCTCCAGTGAGGTCTACACCATACACTAACATAAATAAACCATATTTTGAGGTTGTAAACATAAGTAAGCATACAGCTTACTTGCAATCTGTTCTTGATGGACATTGGTTTTGATATTCATGCAATTATGTGCACACAGGTATTTTAGAAACAAATGATGAGAAGTTTCCTAAACTATTGAAGTTACTGAAACAACGTAAGATCTCAAATGCACATTTTCCACAATGTATCCCCCCCACCCCGCCTCCCTGCCACACACACACAGAGCCACCTACCCTGAGACGAGTTCAAATAACAAAGCTGGCATTGTGCATAGCAGCCTTGTTCAAATAGTGTCTGCAGCCCAGTTCTCAGATTACTCTGCTTCCTACAGAAATAATTTTAAAATGAATCTCCCACTGACTTCAAGGGGCTTTCATCTCTTTAGGATGGTGATGAAGCCTAAAAGTGTGTACCTGGTACCCCAGGACACTGAAGAATGAAGTCTGTGTCAGCCTCGCTTAGCAGTTCTGAAGTAGCCCCAATTCCTTCCCTAGTGCTGACCATTAATCCCTGGGAAACCTTTCAAAGAGTTTGAAGTGGTAAGTTAAGAGAAAATGGGCCCCAGGAAAAACATCAAAATTCTATAGTCCTATCATAAATGAGGTTGCTTAGTATACACAGTTCCTTTTGTGCTATGAATACAGAATCATTTATCCTCAAGAATTTTACCTCAAATGTATTTTTGTACAAAGAATGCAACTCATCTGTTGCATTATAAGAAATAACATAGGAAATTGCTTTAAACTCAATATCTCAACATCCTGGCACATAATAAACTCTAAACAACTTCCAGGAAATTAAGATTATTTTAAACTGCTGGACAAGATAAAGATGTAATCCTGAGAATAAAACACACACACACACACACACAGACGCACACAAAATTAATTGTGGCATAATTATTGCACAGCTGCTCCAAAAATTTAGAAGTACCCTCTTTTCTTTTTTATAGATCCAGTACAATCTGATTATGCTCCTTGCTTGAAGTTTCTCTGGTCCTTTAACCTCCAAAAATATCCATTCAAGCATGCCATTTTCATAATTAATTACTAAGAATAGGAATTTGCTTGGTATGGTTTTAATCTAATTCATTCACTCATATAGATCAGACTACAGTTGGGAGTTACCATAAAATACATTTCTTTTGGAGAGTAATCTATCAGAATTCTTTACCGTGCCTGATCTTTCTTCTCCCTTTGTTAATATTCTGACAATGTATCACTGGAGAAGGCTTTATTCATTTGCTCAGATATTCTTTTTTAGGTATGTTCCTCTTTTCTTTCTTCTCTGGATCTTTCTCCAATTTGCTACTGCATTGATCTATTCCAGGTATTGTTATTTATTTTTCCTTTCTGACATTGACACAAGTTTCTCTTAAGTCATTCCTTACACTTCTAAGAAAATTAACTAAATGGCAGTTAGTTACATCAAATCCTAAATGAAAGTCTTTTAGTATACCTTGCTTTCTCTTTTCCCAATCTAGATGTGTAACACTAATAGTTGCTTGGACTTAAAATATATAATGTACTTTTACATTTATAATAATGGACTACAACATTTTAAAGCCTTGTCATTATTATAATTTTATAGGTGAAAAATAAGACCAATAGATGTTTCCAAATAAATACAAATAACATAGAGTGAAAAGCAGATTTAAACCCATGTGTGTGTTTAGTTCCAAAGTTTATTGGTATCTATTGCAACATAGTGCCTCATTCAACCGAAAGCTTCATAACCCACAACCCCTACAGAAATATTAGAGAGCCTAATAATTCTAGATAATAGAAAAATTATATCATATTGATAGAGATATGTTAGTAAATAGTAGATACATGAAACAGAAATTTGTGAGTTTGAATGTCATTGTCTATCAAATCACATAAAGAGTTAGGATGTAACCATGACAGATTGGAATCCTACTCATAGCTATTGTTTATTAAAATCAATTAGGTATTCTGTCCTTCTTGCCAAAAGAAGATAATTCAGATGATACAAACTTCTTTTGGGATGACTTGTCATATCAGCAGGAAGTCTTATCACATTAGATTTAAAACGCAGACACTTTCCTTGAAATAGCTGTGGAATGAATTGCTTTCCAAAGAGTTTTGCATAATTTTAATTTGCCTTTTTATTGCTATTAATGGACCATCTGTACCTGTGGTGTTCTATGAAATTTAAAAAGAACATACTGTGCAAATCTTGTAATTTAAAATGCGGAAACATATAACTAAATAAGCCATGTCAAGTGGAATGAAAAAAGTGTATTGATAAGTTTTAAAAATCAGTAACAATAAGGAACATAAAAGCTGGGGTAGATATTCTAAAATTTGAACTAGCAAAAAAACTAATTTGGATCAACTACCTAATTGTTAGTATGCCTTTCCCCCCTAATTTGCGCTCAATTCGGGAAGCATGGGGAGGCAAAAAGAATAAAAATCTTTAATTCCAAATCAAACACTTTTTCCTCTAATTGGATTAAAGTTATAGGTCAGGATTAACTCAAATTATATGAATTAATCTAAATTACCAACTGATTGTTAGCTCACTGTGGAGATTCAAAGATATTTTATGGAAAATGTTATAGAATAACTGAAATCTTGAGTGGGGAACTGTGATTCTTCCCAGTATATAATAATTTTAATTCATAGGCCTTTCTATTTTAGTTTTAACAATTTTTCCCCTATCATTAGGGACAGTTCTCAATCATCATTAGTTCATTCATATATATCAGTCATTCATGTTTCATTGGCCTAAACTTAATTACATGGGTACTTTGATCGTTAGCAATGCTGGGAGATATGGTCTCTTGTGTCCATCTTTAGGCCTTAAACATATGTAAAAAAGAGATAAAACAGAATAGATATAGGAGATTGTTGACAATAGCCTTCCCTTTGTGAATCGTATTTGCATACACAGAATGTATTCACCATCCTCAATGGAGACACACATACCCCTTATATTTTCTGCATCCCGTTTAAAGTCCAGAATCTGTTACTAACATGCAATCCTCTTCTTGTGACCCCCTCATCTATAAACCAAGACATGTTATCTCTTCCGCCGATCCTCATCACTTAATATAAAATGATAGAGTAGAAAATTATGTATTCATAGAGATAAAAATAGAAAACACAGAGCACTCAGTGGTCCAAGGCGGTCACATATTGACATGTAAAAACTCAGAAATATCCTAGTATTTGGTTAATTTACCCCAGGCTTTGCTCCCTTGGATGACTCTCTTGGCCATTGTCCTCCATGATTTCTGAAGCCCTCTGAAAATTTTCCTTGACATGCTATACTTTGTGGACAAACTTGAAGTGAGTTCTTGGGTTTATGCTGTGTTTAGGGGTTGTATAATTTTGACACGCAGTTTTTTTATAATACGCATTTGGGAACCTAGGTGTATTGCTTGTAGGCCAGGCTTTGGTGTCTCTGTCTCTCTCTTTTTTTTTCTGAAAACAGTATTAATTTCCTCAAAAACATAGTGAAGTTTCTATTTGCTTTCTAATCAGTTCTGTGTGAAATTTACCACACTTGATGATCTCTCCCTATTTCTTCACTCTTGTTTTCTGCTTCTGTACTAGAACCATCTCTCTGAGACTAGACTCTGGAGAGAAGTTAAAACAATTTTACCTTGCCTTTGTAGCTGAGTGGAGCTTCCATTATCTGGCCGAAAAGTACATCTGAGAGGCTTTTGAGAAAGTCTCTGAGCAATAGTCTTATCTTCTGTTATCTTCTGCTAGTTAAGACATATAAGCAGGAGATTTTCCTCTCATAAGATGTATCACTTTTGTTCAAGTCTAGATCTCTGTCAGAGACTGATTCCCTTTGCAAAGTCTATTTATTTCTACTTCTACTTGCACATTGGCAATACTTACCCAAGCTATTCTCTCTTGTATATGGCTAAAAGCGTCAAGGGGTAGTAACATGGACAAATAATTTGCCTTTATCTAATAATCTTCCTTAGAGCAAGAGAATTCAGAGGTATATCTTCGTTTCATTACAGAAAACAGTTTTAGTAAATATTTTGCCATGATCTAAGAAAGGTCATTAGCTTTCCAGCCTGCGATGTTTATGTCTTCAAGGTCTGCAACTCAGCTACTAAGAAAATTGGCACATATTTTCTATGGCAGTACACCACTTTGGTACCAAGTTTTTCATTAGCTGAGACTTAGGTTAAAGATTTATCACAAAGAAGTCTCAAAATACAGGATCTTTAATTAGATAAAATATTTCTCTCTTGTGATAAGTGTGTGGACCCCAAGAACCCTGATTTACCTGCTGAATATATTATCTTCAACATATGACTTCCATCTTTGGGTCCAAGATCTTCTACAGCTGCAAATCTCCTACTCTTGGCCAAGAGTAGGAGAAACACAAATGTATTTGGCCAGCAGCCCTATCTTTAAGAAAACAATCTAGAAGTTTTACGTATTGTTGCCATGCCCCACTGGCCTACATATAGTCACTGACTATAAGGAAGGACAGGAAGGCAGTCTCTAGCTAAATGGTCACGTATCCTGTTCACTAAAGTAAATTTAGAAGAAACTAGAAAAACAGAGAATAGGTACTGAAGGGCACAGCTTCTTTTCCACCAATTTTTTTTTTTTTTTTTTTTTTTGGAGGAAAGAAACAAAGGTCCTCTTAAGATCTAACTATATGGGCTAATACACCATATTCTGATTAAATCTACTGAGAATGTTAATTCCTGTTATTATAACTCATTTCTAACCTGCAGAACACTTTCTCTTTTTATTGGTGAAGAACTTCATAATTTCATCAATTGTTTGAAATGAATACTAACATTGTTTCTTCATCAACACATATATTTTTAGTTTTATAGCTTAGCTTTTCATTAGTCTACTGACACAAATTACTTGCAAATATTAAGACCTTCAGCCTTGTTTTTCTCCATCCAATTACTTCCAGACATACAAATGTCCAAATTTTCAAGCACATAGTTTTATAAAAGACGTGCACTCTTTGATTACTAGAAGAAAATTATTGAGCAACTTTTAAAGTAACTAGTAATTTCTATTCTCATTATTCTTTCTTTTAAAACTTAATCCAACCATGATACATATGTACTTCATTAAAAATGTTTCTTGTTAATTCATTTTCAGTTCTAGGTTTAGTAAAAAGTATTTAACTATTTGAGTTGAAATTTCTATCTCTATGCATCAGACCTTCTGCAGACATGTTTTCCTATCATAAATAATCTTTATTAACCGAGCAAAGTAATGACACTTTGTAGACTACCTCTTTTACTTATTCTCCTACTCTTTTTTGTCATTCACAACCATGCTTTCAAAGCTGTGTTCTACAGAGCCCTGGGATTCTGTCAAGTTGATAACGCAGGAGAGAGGTGAGGGGTGGAATTTCCCTACTCTCAGATCTCTAAATCTACTTCATAGCTAAAAACTTGACACTTACCTTTGTTATACATTGGAAATCTGCCTAAGATTTGCTTTGAGAAAAAGTTCTAATGTTTAAAACGCTTTTAAAAATCAGAAATCTATGAAGTTTTGTGTTATTATTTCCAACTTCCTACAATTATCCTCATCGCATGGAAAAATTAGAAAGAGGAAGAGAAAAGAGGCAAATGGAGTTTCCTTTGCTAAGAGCACAAACAACTCTTCCCCAAATAGTCTTCTTCAAACAAAGATACAAAGCTAACTTTCCATTTACTCTTCGAGAGTTCAACAAAAAAACAAGTAAGTAATATATTATGTTCCTCTTTCTCCAAGATTTATATCTGGAGTTAGATAAACCATTGTTACTTGATCAAATAGGTGGATATTGCCATGGAGATAAGCTAATATTTGCATCGGCATGACAACCACTGACTAGTCTAAGCGTAATAGAAGTCTTATTACTTACAACGGAAAAGTCACAACCACCAAGTAATACATAGGTCTTTCATTGAGATGGCCACCTTGATTTATATCTTAACTAGAGTTCCTTAAAAATACTATAAAGATGTTTAGTTTCCTATATGGACAAGAACAATTGTACGTTTTACTAATCTTCAGATATCAATCAATTAAATCTACTCCATTGAGGAGTATCTTCTGAAAATGTTACCATTTTAACATCTATTATTTTAGTATGCCATGAGAATGAATAAAGAGTAAAAAAAGTTGGTCCCTTTCTGAGTTTTGTATTAAATTCAAATCTTGAAATGAAAAAAAATGCATATTTTACTCAATTTGGGTTTATAGACTGTCTCTGTAATGAACATGCATTATGAAATTTGTTTTTCAGCTCCCTCCCTTTTGGTCAAGGAGTAGGGCACAGTAGGAAAGAAACAAAGAAAAAGCTTGGGCTTTTAAAGTTTTAGAGCATTTACTTCCAAAAATTGAGTCAATGTAACTAGCATTTTTCTTAGTATTTATTGTGTAGATGGAGACAATGCAGGAAACGGGAAAGAATACTAGATGGAGGGCAAGACTCTGACATTACATTCTTGTATTTGTCACTAATAAGTCTTCAGTTTACTCATTTCTAAAGTAGTGGGTTAGATGAGGACAATTATTTGGACTTACTGGTCCCAAACCGTTTCCACAAATATTTTGGTGGAAAGGTTAATTACAATTATTCTCAACTTTAATGTTAGTTCTCAAACTTATTTGAAATCTAATTTTTTTAAAAAAAGTCTATTAAAGTATAAGATGGGAAAAATGTCTCAGAACCTTAAAAAGTTTTATTTTATATACATTGAGCATTTTAGATTTTAATTACATTAACATTTTAATGTTAAAACCAACATTTATACTTACATAAATGTCCAAAAGTCTAACAATGGAAAGCAACCTCTTAACAGCTTTCCTTTTCTAAGAGCTCTTGAAAAGAAGTTAATGAAAGTCATTGTTGGTTGAGCTAGGTCATGTTTTGCTTTGTTTTGGTCTATTAAAAGAGTATTAGAGCAGAAACAGAGACTTCATTTTTCTTATTCATAATGCTACATGTGCCAAATTAGATTTTAAAAGTAATGTATATATTTTTAAATGTGTAAGATCATTTTTTTATATCAGAATGAATATGGCTGATTAAATAATCTTAACTTTGTTTTTTAATCTTTCAAGGAAGGTACTTAGCATTGTTTAATCCTAGGTTTTCCAATTGCTCACATTAAAGAGACATTTTCAAACTCAGCCAAATGCATTTCTTCATAATTCTCTGGAGAGCAGGCACTTAACTTTTATTTTCTGGGACACAGTTTTGAAAAGGCTTAAAGCATTTGTTTTAATTTTAATTCCTGAGACCTTTAAAATAACATTCTGGAAGAGTTGGAGGAGCTTTTCTACTATAACAATAAGTTTCTGTGGACTAAGCCCAGTACTGCCGCACAGCATTGATTAAAATAGTGGATTTAGAGCTAGTGGCTCCTTAATATGCTGGATATTCATTTATTTGGTACCTCCCCAAAAGAAAAACCCACAAGATGACTTTTTTCAAAAACAAACAAACAAAAAAATCAGCAAGCAGGGATTTTTGTGTGTGTGTGTGATTGTTCTGAAATGATATATACAGTTTGAATTGCTAACTGGAATGAGCCCCACAGTGTATAGAAAAATAGATTTCTCCAAAGCATATTCTAACTGATATAATATAACCTTCCTCTTTGTGTTCCATCTTGTGTATCATTTCTTTTATTTGAATGTAATAGTTTAGAATTTATCTGTATTTTTATTATAGATTTGTGAGGATAAATAAATAAATACAAATGGTATCTTTACATATTTTTATATTAAGGCCTGTCTGGATTTATATGTGTAAAATGTAATCCATTTGATTAATTGCTAATTTCAGTCTAAATATATTTTATTTGTACATATGAAACTAAAAATATACAAACTGATTAGGTATGCCTCTATTCAACATATGAATTAGTTAAGAATCCTTTCCACTATACCTTCAAACACAACACATTCTATGTTCCCTGTTTAGAACACAAGAATTGTTTGAGGAAAGCATGGTTTGGCTGAATTTTACCCTTCAGGTAAATCTTTGAAATTCAGTTTATCCCAAAAGTTATATACCACGTTGATTATGTTTCTTACACTGAGTACAAATACAGCTTAAAAGCTATGGTAATTTCTTACGGGGCAGTAACCCAGTACATGCAGTAGAAAGAGTACAGACTTCTAATTTTGCCTTCATTCACCATGCTTACGTGGGCAAATCTCACAATCTTCAAGAGCTTCAGCTTCCAAATCTGCCAAAGAGTATATTGTAAAGATAATGTTAAAAAGATAATGTATGTAACATAGTTATCTCAACTGGAAACTCAGAAAAGTTTCTCTTAGAACCATTCTGCCCAGTCCATTACCTCTAAATGCCTGGTGGATTATAATACTTGCATCTAAAATTGTTCTGAGATAAATAAGAAAGAAAATAATCATCACAACTGAAAGCTTTATTTCCTATAGAACTACCCCAAACAGAGGCAGGTGAAAAGTGTTGAAGCACACTATCTGACTGGCACAAGGTGATACCATTGCGTGTGGAGTTGAGCAGAGATGGGCATTCATATAGGGTGCCAGTTTCCTTGGAATCACCCTAGTGAGGTGTTGAGGATTCCACTCTAACTTCTATGGGTACCACTTCTCAAGTGCTCATTTCTAAAGATGATTTATTTAAAACATGATTTATTCTAAAGATGATTTATTTTATGTGTTAAAAATGTAACACATAATTATTATAAATTTTTTTAATAAAAGTAGACAAGAACAAGAAGAAAATACACTTTTTACAGGCAACCTCTATTAACATTTTGCTATATTTTCTATTTTCTCTATGAGCATATGTGCACATATAGTTGAGCTCCTACTGTAGATAACTTTATAGTCTACTCTTCGTCATAGTATCAATTTGTGAAAATATCATTAACTTTGACACATAATTATGAAACAAATTTAACATAATTTTTAATCATTATCCTGTTGTGGGACATAAAATTGTTTTCAACATTTTCCTATGTAAAATAATACTCAGATCAACAATCTGGTGCATAAGCTCTGTCTGCATTTTTTATTTATATTCTGAAATATTTCAAGAAATTGTGTGGACAAAGGATTTAAATATATTTAAATTATTGTCAAATGTTATTAAATGCCTTGTGTATGTAATGAAGCATCTTATATTCTCATTGATACTGAAGCAATTTATCTTCTCATTGACATTATTTAGAGTGTTCATTGTACTATCCCCTTACCAGGTCTATTACCATTACACAGATACACACATACTTGTACAACTCACACACATACACACATATGCTTGTAAGTATAACTTTTTTAGGAGCTATTTATTCAAGACACTATAGTGATATTGGCAGGAGACAGGGAAATACTGGGTATAAGTGGGCAGTTCCCCGGCAAAGGCCTCACCCTCAAGCCTGGAGACTTGTGACCCTAAATGGTGACAGGCATTCCTGTTTTTATGTCAAAAAGTTGCCTTTTGGCCCATCAAGCCCTCTATCCTGTACCCATATAAACCCCGAACTCCAAGCTCCAGAAGCAGACAAACAGATGAGGAGACAAGGAGACAAGCTGGTGAATGGCAGAATGACAACAAGAAGAAAAGAAACATCTGAACACCAAGAGGAGTTCGGTTGGGGGCATTCAGAGAGGATTTTGGCCACTGGATGGCCAAACTCCAGGGGAAGATCATCTTCCCACTCTATCCCCCTTCTAGCTCCTCATCCGTCTAGCTGAAAGCCACCTCCACCACTCAATAAAACCCCAATTTCATCCTTCAAGTCCATGTGTGACCCAATTCTTCCAGAACTCTAGGCAAGAGTTCAGGATACAGAAAGTTGTCACACTGGCCCTCTGCCCTTGCAAAGTTGTCACACTGGCCCTCTGCCCATGCAAAAAGAGGGTCCATTGAATTGGTTAACACTTAAGCTGTCTGTGGACAGCAAGGCTAAAAAAGCTAAAAGAGCATTGTAACACTGGGGCTGCAGGCACCCAAGATACTACCACAGGGCTGGAGCCCAAAGCACTCGCCCCACCTCTTGCACCTGTCCATCTGTGTGGTCTGCCTCCCATCAGGGATTTGAGTAGCAGCGGCAACCAACAGGCAATCCACACCTCTGTCACACATCCTGTGAGGGGGATCAGGGAACTCTCCCATTTCAATAACACTTTCGTTTTCCTTCCTAATATTTAGTTCATTAACACATCTGATTTTTTCCTATCAATAAATGAACAAAGCCTCTTACCATCTTTCAGTATGATCTATATCCTAGGTTTCCATATTTAATATTTGTTTAAAGCTATTCTTTAATATATCAGTTGATGCCTGGGGCTATCAACATGATGAGCTGTGTTCCTAGATGAGTTCTAATGTAAATTTTACTACAACTAGAATTTCTTTGTCAAATTAAGCAAAGTAGAAACTAGAATAAAATTACTATGTAAATTAGTATAATGAGAATTAAATTGAAGTTTTGGAATATTGACAATGAAAATATTCTCATTCATTGAAAACAGAGCCCCTTAATAATAAAGATTTCAAGGGACAAGACTAATACATTCCTTCCCACACACTAATTGTATTTAACTATGTTTATATAATATTATAGGAGTCTATATTTCTAGAGATCTAATTCAAACCCAGTATGCTTGCTCTCGTAGAATGGAAATGAGACAAATTCATACAGATTTGAGTCCTAGTTTGGTTATTCATTGTCTTTGTGACTATGGTCAAGTTACTTAATTTCCGTAATTTTACAATTTCATATCCTTTAAATAAATAAGAAAATGCCTGTTTCCCAGAGCTATTAAAAGGATCAGATTAAAAATGCATATATAAATATTTTGGACATAATAAATATGCAAAATAGCAATTCTGTATATGAGACTTAGTTTTTTATGAGGTAATAAGAGCACCACTTTGGGGCAGGCTTCTTTAAGGAAAAGTATGTTCACTACTCCATAGGCTACAATTTCAGAAACATTTCTTATTCAAGAAATTCCAATTCCTGGATCATTCTTCAAGATAACAAAAATTCTCCTTCTTTCCAGAAACCTTAATTTTGCCTGTTTTATGATCAAGAATTATAATTCTTGTTCTTTAAAATGAATTTCTTAATCTCCGAAGACGTTAGTATTTGATCAGGTTCCACCTACATTTGAGAAGTAGATTATGAGCCACACGAAAGTTTAAAAAGAGTGTTGAAGACCTCAAGGAGGTATTTCTTTCTCTGACAAGTTGTAGAATCTCAATAACTTCTGTATTCAAAGAACTTTTAAAACATATACTTTGTAGATTGTATTTGGAGGATGAACATTTTTCAAATTTTGTCCATAAGCAAAATTTTAAATGGTTTCCTTTGCTAAGACACTATGAAGAAAAATACTTTAAAAATAGAAAAAAAAAATGAGAAACGTGTTTATTCCCCTACTAGAGGTTTATGATCATTTGTTCGCTCTTCTTCCTTATAATCTCATAACACAAACACAATCTTGCCATTTTCAGACATACTTTGGAGTTCTTTCACATTCAGATTTCCAAGGTTTCTTGAGTGGAAATTCGGTCCCTTGGAAATCCATGGTAAGAATATCCTTTGTTAATGCCAATTAAAATATGAGAAAGATCAGACTGACAAAAAGAAGCTTAAATTGCAGCTGGAGGGAATTAGATGAGACCAAAAAAATATCTATAATGGTAAGTTTTTTTAGCCTTTGAAATAGATTTTAAGGAATATGTCACTTTTTTTAGAAATATCTTAGGAAATCTTAGAAAAATGGCCTAGATGTTTCTCATTTTTATTAGGGAATAATAAATATTAATGAATGGATGCCCCGATTTCTTTTTTATTTATTCAAAGCCCAGTTTAATTTGCTGCTGGTTAACTTGAATGTTATTACAAATTGTTATTGCATCCCTACTGGGAGCAGTAACATGTCTTGAGCTGGAACAATATGATCTATATAAACTCTTTTCATTTTATCTTTGAAAGTTAAAATTGATCTTTCCTACTCTCTTATAGAAATTCCTCAGTGGCAGTAGAAATCCTACTCTCTTATAGAAATTCTTCAGTGGCAGCTGTATTGGAGGGCCTTATTCTTTGCTAATTATTTAACTACCATTCAATGTACCCCGTCATCTCATTTTGTATACTGCAAAGTACTAAATAGTTAAACAATACATTCTACTAGATATCCATAAGTAAAGACACTTTTAGATTTAAAAAAAACTGAGAGAATTTCAGATCCAGTGGGCGAGAAGGCAAATCAATGATTCATGATCAATCATGAGGTCAGAGAGAAAAAAATTTTTTAAAAAATTATTTTCTTTTGTATGGGATTGGTGAAGGCAAAAGTGGCTCAGAAATAAGCCTGTTGTATATAACAATTCAGAGTAATAGATGCATATCTGTGATGCTGGACAGTTCGCATACTGGAAAAAAAAACAAACTATATAATGACATAACAGAGGAGATTTTTGCATTTCCAACATGCCTTTATGTAAGAAGGCCTTCAATGGTGTGATTCAAAGTTTGCTTATTTCTTTCTCTCCAAATTGCAAAACTTCTGTTGTAGATAGCAAGCCATAAAAATTGCCAGTACGCAGCTCCATGCATATCTAAATCTTAGGAAATTGCCATTATTTGACCATTTTTTATTTTTTAAAATAACAATTTAATATAGTTTCACGTAATCAAGCCAACAGGATCATAGTGTGAGTTTCCTAGGGATGCTGAACAAAGTACCACAAGCTGGGTGGCTTGAGCAACAGAAATTTATTGTCTCATAGTTCTCAATGATAGACGTTCAATACTAAGGTGTGGCAGGATTTGTTCTTTCTGAAGGTTGTGAGGGGGAATCTATTTCAAGCCTCCTTCCTAGCTTCTAGCTTCTTGTGGTTTGCTGCATCTTTGGCATTCTGGGACTTACAGACCTCATCCTGATCTTTGCATTCATGTTCCTATGACGTCCTCCTTATGTGTGTGTCCAAATTTTCCCTTTCAATAAGGATATTTGTCATATTTTTACATTTTTTCTTTTATTTTTAATTGACAGATAATGATTGCATGTATTTATGTAGTACAGTATGATGTTATGTGTGCACCAGTCATATTAGATTAGGAGCTCACCCTATTCCAGTATGACCCCATGTGAATTCAATTTATTCCTTCTTCAGTAGCCCTTTTTGGGGATAAGGTGGAATTCTGAGATACTGGGAGTTAGGATTTCAATATTTGGAGAGGAAATAATGTAGCCCATGTGACAATCGTATTCCTCATGTTTTCATTTTTCTTGCTTTTTGGGTTTTTTTTTTTTTTTTTTTTTTTTTGAGACAGAGTTTCGCTTTTGTCACCCAGGCTGGAGTGCAATGGCACGGTCTCTGTGCACTGCAACCTCTGCCTCCTGGGTTCAAGCAATTCTCCTGCCTCAGTAGCTAGGATTACAGGCATCTGCCACCACACCTGGCTAATTTTTGTATTTTTAGTAGAGATGGGGTTTCACTTACTATTCACACAGTAAATAGCATCTTCACTATTTACTGTTTCTAGTTTAAAGTTAATCAATAGATATCATTTTTGTCATTACTGTATTTTACTATATTTTTCATTTTTTTTTTCTTTTTTTAGGTGGATTCTTGCTCAGTCACCGAGGCTGGAGTGCAGTATCACGATCTCAACTCACTGCAACCTCCACCTCCTGGGTTCAAGCAATTCTCCTGTCTCAACCTCCCAAATAGCTGGGATTACAGGTGCACGCCACAATACCTGGCTAATTTTTGTATTTTTTTAGTAGAGATAGGGTTTCACCATGTTGGCCAGGCTGGTCTCAAACTCCTGACCTTGTGATCTGCCCACCTCGGCCTCCCAAAGTGCTGGGATTACAGGCGTGAGCCACCGCGCCCGGCGCGCCCGGTCTCCATTTTCATAAATAAGAAACACTGAAGATTCTCAATCTATGCTCTGTGACTGACTCTTAACTGTTCTTTCATAGTTTTATTCCTTTCTGTCTGCATCAGATTCCAAATGAGTGCCTTTCACTGTTTCAATTAACCAGTTAACTCTTTTTGCCCAGTCTGAATTTTTCTCAATATTTTAATTACAGTATTTTAAAATTTTTTCAAGAGTTCTAATTATTTTACATAGCTGTATGTTCTTGTTTCATTTCTGCTAGCTTGAATTTCATTGTTTTTATTAATTTGTTTGTATATACCAATAATTTTTATTTTAAATTTTATGTTGTTTAATTTTATCTAGAGTAAACTCCTGTTTCTATTTTTAATTTTGTTGGATGCATTTAGTTAGTATAGTATATTTCATATGTAACAGAAAATTAAGTAACCTGTTTGTTATATTAAAGATAATATAACAGACATCTTTGTACTCACCCTATAGGTTAACAATGTTGCTGTAGCTCCCTGTGTGGCCCACCATGAGCTCATCACTCTCATCTCTCAATGGTAACCTCTATCCTGAATTGAACATACATTATTCTCTTTTCCTTAGACTTGTACTAGTAAGGTAAAATTTAAAAGATTTTTTCAGTTTTGTAATTTCACAACATAAATAAATACTGTTACAAATATTTATGTGAATTACTCTTATGTTCAATAATATGCTGTGAGATTCTTTGTGCCAAGTTCATTTAGTCATTTTCAATTCACCACAGCCCATCGGTTTATAGTACTTTTTCCTGTATTTTCCATCTTATCTCTCAGTATTTTATTTTGGGTATCTTCCAGTTTTACTAATTTTCTGTTCAGCTGTGATTGAACTGCTAGTAGGCTCATCCACCAAGTACCTAATTTTAGGTATTGTACTTTAATTTTCTAATTTCATTTGATTCATCTTGATAGTTTCCAATTCTCCACCAGAATTATCCATCTTGTCATTTAACTCTCTTAGTATATAAATTAGAGTCATTTAAGAATCTATATTTGAGTATGCCAATATCTGGTTCTCTTTCTTGTATTGCTTTATTTTCTTTTAGTTTTTGCTCAAAACTAGCTTTTTTTGTCTAATCATTTTTTAAAAAGTATGAAACATTATACTAAAACATATGAAATAACATGACAGCCACAGGATGTTATCTTTATTCAGAGTGAGAAAATTTTCAGATGAAAATTTCTGTATAATGGATTGAAAGGGCATGAAATTGGGCTTTGAAATTTTGGAGGAGGAGTGGTCTACTTCCAATTCAGCCTTATCTTAGGACATAGCTTTTAAAGGTTCCCAGCTGAGAGACTCTATACCTGTAGATGTCTGAATGCCAGTTTTTGCCTCTCCAGCTCCATGTGTCTACCAGCAGCTCTGCAAAGCTACTCAGCCATAGCTTTTGTAATCTGCAGTAAGTTGAAATACAAACAGCTCCATAGTTTGCTATCTTGATAGGCATGGATAGATAGACCTACACGTCTACATCTGTATCTGTCCATCTATATATCTTTGGTTCTTTTTCAAATATGTGTGATTATTTTTTATTAATTATTTATTACCCCTTACCTATGCTTTTAATTTCTTCTTTTATTTATTCAATCATATTAAGCATATAATCTTTCTGATAATTTCAATGTATGAAGTCTCTACAGGCCTCATTCTTATGCTATTTTTCTGCTTACTCTGCCTCATGGTATTTTTGGGGGGCATGTTTTGTAATTTAAAAAAAGTAACTGTGATGTCATATATATTAAAACTTTATTTGTGGGCCTTCTTTAAGACCTGTATTTAAAATACATTATTCAGAGAGGGTTTCTTTTTCTGTTTTCAAAGAACATGGGGTAAGGGGCACTACCAACCTGGCAGCAGCAACCTAAATCCAATTCTCTACTTGAGACTTTTTATATCCTTTAGGTAGTGTGAATTCACAATACAAAAAAAGTATTACAGTTGGCTTAAGAACACTTGATATTTCTCCTCCACCAAGAGCTAAAGTCCAGATAGAACAATTTCCTTCCTGGTCCTTTATGTGGGACTTTTTGTTGTTGTTGTTGTTAATGAGTCACAATTTATACAAGGGTTATGTCTCTGAGAGTCCTCATTTTATGTGGGAGTCTCTCTCTGACGTTCTCACCATGAACAGACTCAAAACTTTTCTTCCTTGTATTGTGTGACCATTTAAAATGAAACTCAGTTAGGATTAGCAGGTGCTGGTCATGTATCTCTGGATATGTGCTCCCAGTTTTCTAACCCCTGAGGAGGGCTGGCTTACTTCGCTGCAATCTTCATTATCCATTTAAATTTTTTTAATTAATATTTTTGTGAAAAGTTTTCAGATATTTTGTAAATAAGGACAAGGTATTAAGATCACAATGCCCAAAGCTCCATTCAGGACTTTAGCATTTACTTCTTGGACTTCACACAATAACTTTCCAAGTCAGAGGTTGGCAAACTACCACCTGTGAAACAAATCCAGCCCACCATGTGTTTTTGTAAATAAAGTTTCATTGAAAGGTTTTTTTTTTTTTTGAGACGGAGTCTTGCTCTGTCACCCAGGCTGGAGTGCAGTGGCCGGATCTCAGCTCACTGCAAGCTCCGCCTCCCGGGTTCACGCCATTCTCCGGCCTCAGCCTCCCGTGTAGCTGGGACTACAGGCACCCGCCACCTCGCCTGGCTAGTTTTTTGTATTTTTTAGTAGAGACGGGGTTTCACCGTGTTAGCCAGGATGGTCTCGATCTCCTGACCTCGTGATCTGGCCGTCTCGGCCTCCCAAAGTGCTGGGATTACAGGCTTGAGCCACCGCGCCCCGCCTGAAAGTTTTATTGAAAGCTTTACAAATACGTTTTTCTGCCTTCAGTTTAACAGACTCATTTATGGTGTGTATGTGTGTGTGGTGTTTTTGTTTTATTTTTATCTTCTTGTTTTTCTCTTTCTCTTTGCTCTTCTACCCTCATCCGTCCTTCTCTAGCAAGGGCTTCCTTTCAGGGGTTCAAGTCAAAACCATTCTTCTAATTGTAATATTTTATCCTGAAAGCATGAGGGAAAACCCAAATGAAGCTACCAGGTGAGGGATTGGGTTGGTTCAGCTCACAGCTGTCTATATCCTCCTGCCCCATAGGCCTGCCTCTCACCATGTGCCCCTGTAGACCTGGATCACACCATGTGCCACAGTCCCTGCAATGGAAGAGTCTTTCTCAGGCTCCTTTTATTAGGTGAGAACTCTGGCTTCACTGAGAAAGGCAGGAGTAAGCTCCCAAATACCACAAAGAATACTTTTAATTTTCTTATTCCGACAGGAGTCAAACTCTTGGCTTCCACTGTTTGCTTCTGGATGTGAACCTTGACCATTCCGCAGCACCATTTCTGCACATTATCTCATTTCTTGTCATAAAGTAGTTTATCTTGTGTTTGAGCCAAGACATATCTCTTTTATATTTTACCCATCAATGATATTTGTTTAGAGCCAAAGGGACAATCAGAATACTGCCACTGTATCATCTTTCTGGAATTTGAGTTCATATGATACTTTTAAGGAAGAAAATTTTATCCTCACTTAGGTAGCAGGTCTTGATTGATTTCCCCAAAGGGATCTTCTTTCTTCAGGAAAAAAAGTGGAATAGGAGTAGAAAAGGTGACAAGAATGCACATGCACATGTTCATATTAAATACCTAAAATATAAGATGTGGGAAGGAAAATGTTCTCATGAAAAATGTCATTATTTTCAGAATCATTTTCTAATTACTTGGAACATTCTGGAATAGCTGAGAATATTAAATATTTATGATCCTTAATTTTTGAAGTACTTTGATTATGTGCAATATAAACCTTTGGCAATGCTGAAGGATCGTCTCTGGGGCAGTTGTTCAGCATGTGTTCTGGATGGTGAGAAGGACTAATGACAAAAGCACTCAGCTGAGTAGGGGCTTCCCCACCATAGTAGAGGTGAGGGGGAGATATGTAGATCCCGTCTCCGTGCTTTTCTGTGCAGAGAAATGTCATAGCACCAGAAGGAGACTTCAGGATGTATAAACATGCACTGATTACTGTATTGGTTCACTGGAGAAGTTACACTTAGGCCTCAAATTGAAGGAATGGTCTGTTACATTCTTAATATATTTTATACATTTTCTCTCATGATAAAGCATTTTGGAAAATTATTCTACCCCCAAATGATTTATGCAGGTCCATGTAGTGTGTTAAGGGGAGCACCACACTGTGTCAGGAGGCAGACATTTTATTTCTGACTCTTCCCCTAATTAGCTGTGTGATCCTGGCCAAATCAGTACAATTCTCTGGGCCTATTTCATCATTCGCAACATTGGTGGACACTGGACTTTATGATTATCAAGAACTTTTCCAGGTTTAAAATGCTTTTTTCATGCCCTTATGCTTGTGCTTAGTATTATGTGTCAGCTTAAGTAACAGAGAAAAATCACCTCTCCCCAGTTTTTGTCTGAAACGTTATCTGGATCAGTGGTTCACAGGCTCATAGAGGACCCTGGGGTCTTTCGTCAGACTTCAGGGGCTGGAGAAGTTGGTAAAAGGGATATTCTGGGAAGGTAGCCTCTCCAGCCTTCGTCTCTTTCTTCTCGCAGACACGTTCTGTCTCTTTTCGTTTAACTTACTGATCTCTTTGTAAAATATTATTTAAAGAGAGTACTTTTTTAGTTAAAAAAAATACAAACACTGCTGATGAAAGCTGTTTGGCAGTAGATCAGTCTTAGTAATGGAATAGTTCTAAGCTCAATGCCTCTATTTGGTGTCTTTTGTAAATGACTGAACTTAAAACTTTTGATTCTATGATAAGATCACATTTGGTATGTTTTGTTTGAGACAGTCTCACTCTGTTGTCAGGCTGGAGTGTAGTGGCGTAATTTTGGCTCACTGCAACCTCTGCCTCCTGGATTCAAGCGATTCTCCTGTCTCAGCTTCCAGAGTAGCTAGGACTACAGGCGCGCACCACCATGCCCAGCTAATTTTTGTATTTTTAGTAGAGACAGGGTTTCACCATGTTGGCCAGGATAGTCTCTATCTCTTGACCTCATGATCTGCCCGCCTTGGCCTCCCAAAGTTCTGAGATTACAGGTGTGAGCCACTGTGCCCAGCCACATTTGGAATGTTTTAAGAGATTTTGTAAATTCACTTATTCTTTCTTTATGGATCACACCAATACTCTTAAATAATTTAATATAAAAATAAACTGAGTTGGATGAGTTAAAAGTAGATAGCTTTATGTGAAAAAAAAAATCCTAAAATCTTGAAATTCTGTATAAAACTCTTGTTAAATTGACTTGAATACATATTCTTGAAAAGTTAATCTGTCTCTCAATATTCTTCTTTTGAGGTTCTGCCATTTTTTATTGTACTTTGATGATGTCATGGTTACTCATCAAACAGGTGCCTACTTTTGACTTTTTTGTTTTTTTCACATATAATGAGGATAAGGCATGACATTCAAATGATTGTTAAGTTTTTTATATCATGTTTATAACTGTGTTACAAGATTTAAAGCATTTAGTACAGTTTTTGGCACACAGAAAATCATGCATGGAGCCATTATTTTAATGTATAGAAAGGTGTTATCTGAGAATCTAATTCAGACCTATCCATTTCTTCAAAGAGTTAAGTTTCCCGTATGTTTGGATAATACAAGTCCTTAAAGGTAAAAGGTATGAATTTAAATGAATTTAGGAAAGTATTGAATAGAATATTCCCTTTCTGGAAATCTGCCTTAGCCCATTAGAGACTCTGTGAAGTCCTGAGGTTAGGGGTTAAATTTGTTTAGCCCAGAATTTTTTAAACATATTTGAGCACAAAACCCCTTATAAAGATAACTTCCACTGCTTTTCTTACAAAACTTGTGTTCTGTAAAACACATTTTGGAAAATACTGCCTATAATAAAAAGAGTTTACTATATAAAACCAAACAAAATATGGGAGTCATATCCTTTCCACACTCTCTCATTCACTTGGACTTTACTACACTCTGGAAAGTGGCTAGGAAGGCATTGTTATGACTGTTTCACAATAAGGAAGCAGGCTGATGGTTTGAGACAGTGGAAAACATTCCACAGCCCATGGGTGGTAGAACTGGGATTTACAACCAGGTGTTCTAACAACCAGGCCAGGACATTCCCCCTTAAACTGTTTTAAATCTGAAAGTATTAGTCACGTGTCATGTGTGCTCTGAAAATTTTCTATGTAAAAACTTTGGGGTTCAGACTTTTAGAATAGCTTTTTACTTTCTCACAGACAGAATTGAACATGTTGTTCTCCTACTGTGTGCTACTATCGTGTGCCTTATCTCTGCTGGGATACACAGAGGGAATATGCAGGTGAGATGGCTTTGAGGAAACAGCTTGTTCAAACCCTAAGCACTTTTAAATATGATGACCTTGGCCTCTCAAGATCCCAAGGTTGCACAATCCTTTTGTGTCAATTTTTTTTTTAAATTCAGTTCTGCAACATCTCTAACATGATAACACACATGTAGAAGGGGAACAATGACAGCTATCATAATATCCATATTTAGGGAGTATCCCTATCTGATTTACCTTATGTTTGGAGAAACTAAGCTTGAAATTGGTGGTTACAAAATCAAAAAGGAGCATCCTCGGATAATCATAATGGTGCATACATTAAAGCTAACAATATTGTTGTCCAAGGTGAGAGACCACTGAGAACCATTTTTTGGTTCAGAGCTGATGGGATTTGGTCCATAGCTTCAATAGCCGTGGCAACAGCTGTGAGGTCTCAGCTTTGATAGAGGCCCCCTAAAGATACCATTCAATATCGTGAACTCTGATAGTTATTCCTTATGAGACTTTGACCTCTGTGAGCCTCACTGTAAACTGGAAATGTTGATACCACTTTACAGAGTAAAGTTTAGATGAAAACAGGTAAATGTACCTAGCACTACCTAGGATTCAACGAGTGGAAGGTACTATTTAGTACAGTTGGCCCTCAGTATCCAGTATCCACAGATTCCACATCCCAGATTCAAACAACTGTGGATTGAAAAATTCAGGGGAAAAAAATTCGATAAAAAAACAATACAATAAAAAATAACACAAATGAAAAATTCAGTATAACAACTGTGTGCATGGCATTTACATTCTATTATGTATTATGAGTAACCTAGAGATAATTTAAAGTATACAGGAGGATGTGTGTAGTTCATATGCAAATCCTATGCCATTTTGTATCAGGGACTTGAGGATGCATGGATTTTGTAATCAGAGGGGGATTTTGTAATCCGAGGGAGGTTTTGGTGTCAATCCCCCGGGGATACTGAGAGATGATAGTATTTTAAAGAGAAAAAGTAGAACCCTGACAGGTAATTTCTATATTCCCAATTTAACAGGTGAAGGAAGCTCAAGTGGTTAAAAATGTATCTGAAGTCATGCAGCTATTAGAAAATGAACATAGGGATTCAATTAGATCTTGTGATTCTAAGTACACCCTACTTCACTGCGCTGCCTTCCTACTTACATTCAGACCATAAGTGACTGGGCTCAGTTGAAACATTTTTTCAGACTTGCTTTATATGTGACATTTTACAAAACTGCATTATTTTAGAAAGACCTTCTCCCTTCTGAAATTTTAATGACTAATCACGTTTAAGCATGGTACTGGTACTGTCTTATCACTCTTTTCTCTGAAAGCAATCATATACCAACAGGGCTGGTGGGGTCTGAAAACGCAAGCCCACCTATAAATAGGGCATCTTCCTTTCCTCTGATCACAACAGCTCCACGGTGTAATAAAACTCAGGAGCAGATATTGGGAACAAAGCCAGATATTGATTAGTTCTTATGTGCTGACTGCTCTGGGAATTTCTGAGTTTCACACAGACGGAAGTGCAAATTGCTTTGAGAAATCATTGTAAGGGTTTTACATAGGTGATTTATTTATATATTTACTATTTAGTTTATGTATCGCATGTCACACATGCAGACCATAAGCTGAAACACTTACTTGAACAACTTGGTCCTCAGCTTATATATGGGAATACTCACCCACCACGGGATAATGAAGATGGGGGTGAATATGAACAGAGAATGGAGCAACCAGTCCATATGTGCTCTACAAATTGAGCTTAAACGTTCTCTTGAATGTAAATCTTATTTCCATTCTGCTATCAATTTTGTAAAACTAGTTCAACATGGCCAACAAAATAAATATTACATTATTACATAATGATACTTAGCATTTGGATTCTCTATTGGTAGTACATAAAACGAAATTACTTGTGAATTGAAGATTGTATGGCATCTCTGCCATTTAGAGGATACATATGTAGTTCATCATTTAATAAATATGGATAGATTGCTTATTATGGGCAAGCACTTTGATAGATATTAGGGATACAATAATGAGAAGGATATACATGGTCTCTACTCTTAAGGAATTTATTATTTTGTAAGAGAAATACACATTAATAATTATAAAATGAATATCAGAAGCAAACATATGGAATACTATGAGAGGAGAAGCCAGCCATGTCTACAATTAAAGATGACTTCAATGAAGAAATGATCTTGAGATAAGACGTAGAAGGTAAGTCAGAGTTAGTAAGGCAAAGCATGGGAAAAGGAATATGGCAGAGTGTGCTGGAAGTCTCTGAAGAACGGAAAAAGGCTAGTACACACAGGGCACTCAGCAAAGGCAATTATGGCTGGAGTTAAGAGAGAAAAAGTGATATTGCCAGGTGTTGAGAATGGAATAGCATAGACAAGTGAGACCCAACAAGACCTTGTGGGTTAAAATGAAATTTTTATATTTTCATTTTATAAAGGAAATGGGATGGGTTAAAGTTGTCAGGTATTTGAATCACATGTTATTTTGCCTGAAATATGTAATCAGTATGTAAACCAACTCAACTAGTTTTATTTAAATTGCTGGTTTTATTATTATTAATTTTCATACAATCTGCCAGATTGGTGTTGCAGTTAATTCTGTAGTCTGTGGTTGTCAAAACCACTTATTCTACTGGATTTTATTCTGGAACATAGTGATTGTCTAACATATTACCTGGTTTTTTAAAAATTCAACATTAGCAAGTGATATGGTTTGGCTGTGTCCCTGCCCAAATCTCATCTTGAGTTGTATTTCCCATAACTCCCACATGTCATGAGAGAAACCAGATGGGAAGTAACTGAATCATGGGGGCCGTTACCCCCATACTGTTCTCGTGATAGTGAGTGAGTTCTCATGAGAGCTGATGCTTTTATAAGGAACTTTTCCCCCTTTGCTCCACACTTCTCCTTCCTGCCACCATATGAAGAAGGATATATTTGCTTTTCCTTCCACCGTGATTGTAAGTTTCCTAAGGCCTCCCCTACAGAACTGTGAGGCAACTAAACCTCTTTGCTTTATAAATTACCCGATTACCCAGTCTCGGGTATTTCTTTCTAGCAGCATGAGAAGAAACTAATACAGCAACCATACTCATTTTTAAAATATAATGCTTTCCATCATATCTGGGATATATAAAACTGATTGAAATGTAAATGTTCAACTTTAAGTGTCAATATGATTTTAAAGTTTAGTTTGAAAAGTTCAGAATTAAATATATCTTAGACTTTATTTAAAAAATTATAACTCCTTTGTATTATTGTATTTTGGCTCAAGAACCCAAACATCTCACCTTCTGTCTGTGGAAGTCTGGTGTAAACACTTTTTCTAACTTGATCTTTTCCTCCTTTCCAATGATCTTTTTAATAGGAACAATTTCTGTAATAGTTATTGGCAAGTTCGATTATATTATGCTATCGAAGATCTGGCTTCTTATTCTCTGGCAATGCAGTGGACAGTCCTAGGATTTGACATTCTAACTAAATACAGTTTATAGGAGGAGAAACACGATAAGAACATTTTAGAATAATACCAATAAGTAATGTTTGTGTGGCACATTTCCACTGAGAAAGCACTTTAACACAAGTGATTTTATTTGAGTAGTTAACAACCCTGACAGATATAATCATATCATTATTTCCGTCTCATAGTCCAGGAAAATTGGAAGTTATAGGCAAAATTATTTGCCAAAAGATATTCAACCCTTGCTCTATGGTGAAATCTATGTCTTTTGCTTCTTGTCTCATTTTTTTTCTGCTTCTCCACTATTCTTCATATATAAATTAGAGCCTGTAATATTGAATTGGTAAAGGCATACACTACATATTTAATTACATGTATAATTACATGCTTTGCAGATTGAAGACTTTTGTCCCAACTTCATAATATTAAAATCTGTGGCAGCAGAGAGTTTCCAAGGAATAGAACTCATCACTTCACATTGATATCTTGTCTCTTTGACATCCCTCCCTTGTGTTTTCTTTTTATTCTTTTTTTTTTTTTAATTATACTTTAAGTTCTGGGATACCTGTGCAGAACGTACAGGTTAGTTACATAGGTATACACATGGCATGGTGGTTTGCTGTGCCCATCAACCTCTCATCTACATTAGGTATTTCTCCTAATGCTATCCCTCCCCCAACCCCTCACCCCACGACATGACCCCGTGTGTGATGTTCCCCTCCCCGTGTCCATGTGTTCTCATTGTTCAGCTCCCACTTATGAGTGAGAACATGCAGTGTTTGGTTTTCTGTCCTTGTGTTTTCTATTATCCTTTGATTTATGAATGTGCTGAGCCTCAGATATTGATGATTTTTAAAAAAAACTTAAATTACGATATTTCTCTCCAAGTACTCTCTCTTCTTTGTTTTCACATTAGTGTTAATAATGGCACTATTTTTCCTGTCTCTGGATTTCAGCCTCAGTGTGATTTTGAGACTCTTTCTTAATTCCTTTTGACATACAGAATGGATTAGCCAATCATTTTTTTCTTACAGTATTTCTTGATACTGTCTCTCCCTCTTTTTCTGAAGTACTAATCTGGAGACAGACACCCAGCTTGTATATATTTATGTTCTCAGGAAAGACTTAACTTTTTCTCTACCATTATTATAATCTTACACAAACTGATTGCTACGGTTTCACTATAAGGCTACACATTCACATTTAATTGAAAAGATTAGGATGAATTAATGGAGCATTTATTCAATCACATTAATGCTTTATATTCATAATAACATCAAAATGGAGAATTTTATTTATATAAGGGGATTTTCTGAGTATTTGAAAAATATATTACTTTACGCATCATTTTTGTTTTAACCATATGTAACCCAAATGTCTCCAAGCCAGGGAAGACCAGAGATATTAGTTTAATATGACACCTGAGGTTTTTAGACTCCTTTATCCCCTTCTGTTAACATCCCACCTGCACTCCTGTGGGTTTTGCCAATTATTTTTAGGTATTTGACATATCTACCAGAGCATTCACACTACTCAAGTAAATGCTGTGTTCTTCCCTGAACTCCGTGGAACCTCTAGGTTCCCTCCCTTGTGGCTGCTTCTTCACTGGGCCTTGCTTCACTGGCCTACAAAGTTTTTGACAGGTGTACCGAAACAACTATGCCATTGACCCTTCAGGGCAAAATGAATTTTGCCTTCTCCATTTCCCTTAGCTCCAGTCCCGGCCAGTGTTTCCACTCTACTAGGTTCCAGGAGGTCCCCACCAGTTTTACATGCTGCTCTTTGGAGTATTAGAAACTTTCCTGCTGTTCTTCCAAGGACTCCTTGATAGCCGCCCAAATATTCATTGTGCCAAAGGCAAAAGGTGTCCTATGACAGTGTGCGAAACCTCAAGGCAATGATGTTTGGGTGGAGGTTTGTTTTATGATTTAGTAGAAATAGTTCTCTGAAGTTTTATGGGTTGTTTTGCTTGCTTGTCTTGTTCTGCTGGACGGTAGGTCCAGGTCATTGATTTAATCGCTTTCATCACTGTCCTTCACAAAGTCCCTCTGTGATGTATTCATTTATATACACTCCTTTGTGTGCACTTCTCACTTTGTTTTCTCCTATCTTTTCATGCTCAATAATTCTAACATGTTTAAGGTGTGTCTCTTTGGTCTTGCAACTACGCTTTTGAAACATGTATTGTTATTTTTGAATGAATGTCATAATGTCATATCATGCCATATAATGTAATTATTTCTTATTTTTCCTCTTGACACTATGCTTTTAAGTTTGCTTTATGAATGTCTAATCCATTCCTTCTGACTGTTGCATGGTGCTCTAGTTTGTGTAAGTACAGCATTTTTGCCTATCCACTTCTGGTGACACCTAGATTGCAGCCAGCTCATCCCCATTTCAAATAATGCCAAAACTGACATGAAATATCATACCACCTCAGGGTCCTGTGTGTGGATTTATTTGAGTTACATACCTAGAACAAGAATTGCTGGGTGATACAGTATAAATACAGCTATTTTGACTATTTGTTTCCGGGTTTCCCTCTAGAATATCAGTATCAGTGTACATTTCCACCACTACATCCCATCCATGTTCACATTACACTAACACCTGGAATTACCTAGCAGCGTACTGATGTTCTCCAATATTTCTGATTCACAACATTACTTAGTCTTTTCATTTTCTCCTTTACTCAATGTGTCATTTATTTCCTTTGTCTAGGCTGAGCAATGGAATATGTACAGAAGTAGCATGACACCTGATGCCTGAGTTGTCTTCTTTGCCTTTGACACTGTAACCAATAACATTCTAGATTGTGGACAGCCCGTAAGTCTTAGGCCTAAAAGAAGATGAAATGAGCCAAACTGACCCACTGGCCTAATATATACAACTAGTATGAGCAAAATATAAAGTTTCTTTTGTAAGTCATTAGAATTTGTGTGTTGCTTCTTACCACAACGTAACCTAACCCATTCTGACTCACATATACAACTTGTTAAACTTTGCCAGTATAGGAAGCACAAAGTAACAATTAATTTCAATTTATAGTTTTCTGATAACTAGTGGCTGTGACCACCTCCTCATGTATTTATTAGTCCTTTTGTTTTCTTCTTTACTCAATATAGCATTTATTTCCTGTTCATTTTTCTTTACCTGGAGATCTATGATTTATTTTTACATTTATGTGCAGAATTTTTCTATGTTCCAACATTAGTTCTTGTTAAACAATCAGAATATCTTTTTCCAGTGTCTCATCTGTTAACTTTGTTCAAGCTGTCCTTTGTAAACAGAAATCACAAGTTTTGATGTAATCAAATTGATCCACTTTTGCTTTATAGTTTCTGCTTTTGAAGTTTTAGTTGAAATGTTTTTACTTTTTATTAAGCTACAAAAATGTTTACACTACTTTCTATTACCATCGCAGTTCTAATTTTCACATTTTTGTTTCATCCTTCTCGTCTTGTCTTTTTGAATAATTTATGTAAAAATCTAGTTTTTTCCACATAAATATGAAAATATTTTGCCAATAAAATCTACTAAACATTCCAATTGCTTTATAGTGCCACAATTGTTTATTACGTAATTGTGTTCTGAGATCTCTATTCTTTTCAACTGGCTCATGCTATGGTTTGAATGTTTTTGTTGCCTCTAAAATTCATGTTGAAACTTAATCCCTAGTAACACAATATTTGGAAGTTGTGCCTTTTGGGAGGTATTTAAGACATGAGGGTTCATGACGGAGAGTTTGGTCCCTTTTTGCTATTTCACTCTTCCACTGTGAAAGAACACAGCATTTCTCCCCTCCAGAGTATATAGTAATAAGGTGCCATCTTGGAAATGGAGACCCAGCTCTCACCAAACACCAAACCAGCTGGTGGCTTTATCTTGGACTTCCCAGCCTACAGAACTGTGAGAAATAAATTTAGGTTCTTTATAAATAACCTAGTCTTGGGTATTTATTAATAGCAGAACAAATGAGCTAAGACACCCTATTTGTCTGCTCTACCACCAATGCCACAGATTTTTATTTTCAAAGGTGGCTTTGTATTATGTTTTAATTTCATATTTCTCAAAGAAAACCCTAACTGAAATGTTAATTTAGTTTGAATTAAATTTATTGACAACTTGGAGGAGATTGACATCCTTAAAGCATTCCCTTTTCCTTTTAAAGAGCTATTAAAGAGCATGGAATACCTTACTATTTATCAAGTCAGCTTCTATGCCTTTGAAAAGAATATTTTTTTCCAAAGAGATCATTTTGTTTCCTATTAATTCCTGTATACTTTATTGGTTCTGCCTCTATTGTGAAGTATAATTCATATTTTTATGTCATCTAGGTAGTTATTGCTAATATAGAGAAGTGCTTTTAAATTTTTCAAGGTGAGCTTCAATCTTTGTTGTATGCCTCTTTGAAATGCGATACAATCCTGAAGTTAGCTAAAACAATGACTATCATATTTTTCTCAAGACATCTACTCTATTATTAAGATTAAGGTTTATTACTGGGTCCATTTATTGTACCTGGCAACATTTTTGTTTTGAGTTGCCTTATATTGAGAGGTGAAGCCAGCTGTATTTCCTGGGTCGAGTGGGGACTTGGAGAACTTTTCTGTCTTACAAAAGGTTTGTAAAATGCACCCATCAGTGCTCTGTAAAAACGCACCAATCAGCACTCTGTAGCTAGCTAGAGGTTTGTAAAATGCACTAGTCAGCACTCTGTAAAATGGACCAATCAGTGCTCTGTAAAATGGACCAATCAGCACTCTGTAAAATGAACCAATCAGCAGGACATGGGTGGTGACAAATAAGGGAATAAAAGCTGGCCACCCCAACTAGCAGCGGCAAACTTCTTGGATCCCCTTCCACGCTGTGGAAGCTTTGTTCTTTTGCCCTTCACAATAAATCTTGCCGCTGCTCACTTTTTGGGTCCATGCCATCTTTAAGAGTTGTAACACTCACCTGGAAGCTCCGGGACTCCATTCTTGAAGTCAGTGAGACCAGGAAACCACCGGCAGGACCCAACTTTGGACAAAATATTACATTCCTTCCAGTGAGTGGACATTGTGGGATCCCTCAACCATTCTCCAGAAATAACCAAATATCTTGCCAGATTCATCACTAGACGAAACCTGGCTCAGGAAGCGATCCCTCCTAGAAATCTACGATGTGCACATATTTTTCTGTCTTTTAAAATAGAGCTTATTGAGTATTTGCCTGATGACCAAGTCCATCATTTAGAACATCGCAGACTACAAAATATTGTATTGTGATGATGTGCTCAGGAATCCCTGATATGTACAGAGCAGCTTGACCTTAAGTCTAGGGATTAAATTTCAACAAACAAATGATGCTAGTCCAGCTCTTGCGTCTATTTTTCTAAAAATTTCTGTTCTGTTTCATTCTGTCATTCTACAGATACTCTATTTCCTGTGGTCAGTCAGCTTACTCTTTCAGGCATTCTCTATTCCTATCCTGAACCATCAACTCCGCAAAACAAGAGGAATCGTTGTTGACATCACCTCTGTGCACCACTGCAGGCCTTTTCTTAGTATGCGCTTAATTGATTTTTTATATTTGCTATTTTAAATTTAATGTGATGTGCAAAAGATGAGAAGTGAAATTATTGTCATCGAGCCTAAAACAATTATAAATATTTGTTGAAGGAGGGACTGAGGGATCACCTATGATAAGTGTAGAAGTTTAGTGTCAAAACTTAATGAGCCCATTTTGGTTCACCAAGGATTCTTTGTGCTATTTTGGTTTTTAAATGACTGATTCTCAGTTGTGTCCAATTAGTTAAGGTTACACAACAAATGCTTTTTGAAATTAATACTAATATTATATTAAAGGTTTTTAGAAATTTTGGGTTAATCAAGAGACAAATACCTATCGGATACTTGGAATAAAAAATCTTTCAGGGAGGACATGAGAATTTTTTTTCTCTCATCTATAACAGCAAATGGCCAGATGAGATTATTTTTTAGACCATTATCCCTCAAATATGCTATTGATTCTATAATTTTCATGTTAGAAAACTTTTGATATCTTACTAAATGCCCCAATTTAATGTTTTAAAATATCCAGATGCCTTGCTTTTAGTTATATAGAAAAAAATCCATATGTGTTGGTGTCTGGGGTTTGCTTTTGGGAAAAAAAATCTAAACTTTATTTTAGAAAAGGAAATTATTTTTACATAGCACCCAACTGAATACTTTTCAATATACAAGCAAGAAAAATTTTTATGTAATATTTGTTTACTCACTTGGGAACCACTACTGAATTCATACTCTTGGAATTGTGAGTCATTATTTTAACAGTTGTCCTTTTCAAAGTGCCACTAGAGTGTTTCTATCTTAAATGATTTTAACAAGTTCAAATCAAGCAACAGGAGCCCAGCTCAGAGGTACTATGAAAAGACAATAATGTTTTGTTTTACTTTTAAACGTGCCATCTAACCATTAGCTTCATGTAGGGTGGTGCTCCATGAGGGACTGAGGTAGAAGGCGTTGGTCAAGAGCAGTTTACTGAATTAGCCCAGTTCTCTCCACTGTGTATGGATCAGTCATGCACCCTCCTGAGCCTAGAGAATGGGAAAGAATCGGTCCCGAGGTAAAAATGATGGCCAAAAATGGTCTGCAGTACAGCTTTCTAGGTGAAAAGAGGGTTTTACAGGCTCACAAGAATGGCCTGCCCTAAACAGTCTGGGGAAAGCAAAGATTCATTCTAGCAGAAGTTTAGGGATTTAACTGAAGCCGAAGAAAGAGCTAGAGATAAGCCAAGACTAGGATTCATTATTTGCCTCCCTCTCAGTCTTTCTTTCTCCACAGTACACTGCCTCTGGGTTACATCTTATATAACTCTTTTCTTTTGGCTTTATGTAATAATTTTACATTAGGTTCTTCAGACTCTTTGAAGAATCATCTTTGCTGACCTACATGATTGACGGAGGTACTGAGGGATCATCTATAGGTAAAGTGAATAATATTTAGTGTCAAAATTTAAAATGTGTTACATTCAGAGAGAAAGGACCTCATTCAGACAGAATTCTTTAAGGGGCACTGTATAACTTCAGCCACACTAATTTTGACTCTAGAAATTTTTATGGTTCCACCAGTCCATTATGTATTTATAATAATAACCAGATGGGTTTGTCAGCTTAGCACTTTATGCAGGCAAAGAAGGCATTCATTAATAAAACTGAATCCATACGCTATAATAAGGAATATATGCAGTTTACAATTTGGACTATTTCGTTATTGCTACCCAAGACCATTCTCTATTCTTTCTTCAATAAGGATAAGTGGGTGTCATTTGACCAGAATGGCTACAGATATTTTCATTTAAGGTGGGAGAAATTTCCTGTGAATCACAGCTTACTTTGTCGCAGTTTACATGTTTCCTAGGATGTCTACTTTTTGATGTACGGTATCTCTTAACTAAGTCTGATTTTGTTTATGCCTACTTTCAAAACACCACCTCTAAATACAAAAGTTGTATGTTTTGATTTCTGCTGAAAGCTTTGCTCTTTTCCAATACATTCTACGAAATGTTGCAAAGACTGTGATATTTAAGCTTTCTCTTTCTCTGAGAATTCTGAGTCTCAGTTTTCTTTGCTGTCTGCATTCTCTATTAGGTTTATTATTTCTGATGAAAATGCTGTTTTAAGTGTAATTTCCCTTGAAAAGTTCCCATAAAAAATGAATCCCTCATTGTGTAAAATATAGCCACTGTTATATTTCCTTTCTGTCTCCAGCAGCAGTAGTTTAGAAGTAGCTCCAGGGAACTGATGGTTTAATCATTCCTCATCAAATATCATGTGAGTAACACTAATATAATTATTTTTCTATCAGATGGCCTTGTAACATAATTCAGGTAGTTTCAACAACTACTTTCAAGGCAGTGTCTACACAACATCATACTTCTGAATAAAGAGCAGGAAAATCCATTTCATTATGAAACCAAAAACAATCAGTTTTGTATTTTGAAATTATTTATGAGATTATATTCCTTCCTAAGTGACTTAAGATTAGATATAAAGTATATGTGGTAATATTTAATTTAGAAGAAATTGAGGTTAGTGGGTATAACTTGACCCAAAAATTCAATTCAACAATAATTTTTCAAGCGAATACTGCATGCAAGGAGTCCTAGGATTTACAGCGATGACTGAAACCTAGTTCCGGTTATTTTTTCTAAAGGTTCTAAAGCTAAAAAGAATGAAAAGCTATGTAGGTAAAAAAACGAAAATAGGGGGCCAAGCTATGGCCTAGTCTCTGCTTCCTGCTGTAGTTTGGACTTCCTTTAGCAGGTAGGATGAATTCTCAGAAACTATATTTTGCCACTTGACTCAAGAAGTTGGGGTTGAAGGAGCCTAAAGGACCCCATGCAGGATCTCACAGTTTACAGGGAAGATGAAGGAGGGTAGAGCGGGAAGAGCAGCTTGGAGTCCATCTCAGAGACTGGTCCCCGAGACTGACTCCACTGACTTTCCAAACACTCAGTAAGTGACCATTTGACATTATGGAGTATAATACACACAAATGACTGCATGTATTTTCCACCAAATCCTTTCCTTACGGGGAAGTCTTTCTAGTTTTTGTTCTACAGTTATTCTAAAATTAATCAAGAAAAAGAAAATAATTTTCCTGACACATGAACACATTAGATTTGAAGGCTGAACAGACTGCTTGTAACCAAAGCATAGAATAATATTCAGAAGAATACTTATATTTAATATTACCATAACAGTATCAGAAATGTCTCTTATGAAAATATCTTCTGTACTTACTCTCAAAAGAGAATCACTTCAGCTACATTAAGATGAGCTATGAGCAGGAAAGGAAGTTGCTGGATTCAATGCAGGATCCTACAATATATGTCCACAAGCTACATACTTTCATGCTTAGGTGGGAAAGTGGACATGCAGAGGGAAACAGGGACATTTTTCTGTTTCTGTGTGAACCACAGAGGATTTCGGGAAATACAATGCTGTTTTGGCCTATGAATGATCTGTAGCTTTGGGGCAGTCAAGAAGGGATGCTGATAAAGAGCTTGGCCAGTGCCACGTGCTAGAGAAGATGATTTGTGTGTTAAGTTAGAACCATCTGAGACTCTTCAGATGGAACTGAGAAAGACTTTGAAGGAAGCTAAAGAGTCTGCTACTTAGCAGGAGTGGGTGATATAATTATTATTGCTACTAGTGTGGTCCCATTTATATTCACAGGGTGGTAAAGCCCAGCAAGACCTGCTTATATAATGGAAGGTGAACTGTAAGCCCCATGGGGGGTGGGGCCCAAGCCTGTGTAGTTTCATTATATTACCCAGAAGACGCAGGAATATTTGGGGAAATGCCTAATATTTCCATTTAGGTGGTATGCTGGCTGCGTGAAAAATTGTAATGAGAGAATATTAGAAACAGCAGATTGAAATAGAATGTGGAGAATGCCAAATACCATGGTAAGGACTTGAGCTTTATTCCATAGTAACTGGTAGCTGTTGAAGGTTTTTGACCAGGAGATTGATGGAGGGATGTCTGGGCCCTCAGTCTTCCACTTTTTGTAGCTTATGTTTTGCTTCACCCTACGTTGAAATGTAAATACACACACAGGAAAAGGAATTAAGTCTTTCAGTCATGACACACATACTACATTGAGAGAAACTAGTTCTTTTTTTCAATTTATAGTTATGGGGTCTGTATGAACAAATTTCATGATGTTACTTTGCCTTGTTGAACAGAATAGAGCTTTAACAGGAGAAACAACCATGTTCTGAATTCCAAAGAACCTTGGATTCTCATGTCTTTCTAGGTATGTTCCTCTAAGGTCTAGAATTTGTTAATTGCTATGATGTCTTAGCCAAGAAGATTGGTCTGTGTGGCTACTTTCAGGATAACTACTGTCAATCAACATCTGCAAAGACAGTGACAAAACAGCCTCACTACATGCCTAGGCAGCTTCTGTTCTCAAAATAAATGATCTCAACATGTTTCAGAAAATAAAATAGTAAATATGACCATCATCCAAGTTTCCATTCTGTACCAGTTAAATCTGTTGACAAATTATATCCATATTAAACACTCCTATGGATAAAAGCAGAAATTGGTTTCACGTTCTAGATTTTCCTCTCTGCCTGTTCATTTTGTTTTACTTATTTATTTAAATTCTGAATGCGTATTATTAATGTTATATTTATATGAAAGTATAGGGAGATTGTGTCAGGATGATCAGCAAAAATGTAAAAATTAGGGTGAATTGATAACTTAGTTGTTATATTGGTTATGGCACAATGTCTATAGGAAAAAAAATGAACTTCAGGGTCAGAGTTTTGTGTTCCAATCCAAGTTTGAACACCTATGAACTCTGTATCTCTGGGAAAGTCATTTAATTTTTCTGAACTTCAGAATATCCTCTATAAAATTGCGATATAAATGCTTATTAATCAGATTTTCATTTGATTAAATAAAACATGGAAAAATACGTTGCATAGTGACTTGCAGATGTTCTAGACAAACTGAGTTGTCATTTTATGTCCTTTCTATCCTACATCAGATAACTGTTCTGAATGATATTTTTAAATGAATGTTATTAGAGTTTCTTTTTTCTTAGCAACATTTATACATTATAGTGTTTATTTCTTTCTACCATCAAAATAAATCTAAGGTAATTTAAATCATTAGAAAAACAGGAAACGCAGCTATTAAAAAATACTTAACATACAGAATATATCTCTGCAGGAAGAAAACAACTGGCATGAAGTAAAAACTGAAGTTCTTCATCATAGCTTTGAAAGGCCTGCACCACATACAGCAAAACCTACCTTTCTGTGCTTATTTCACACTTCGTCCTAACACACATCTTCTGCTCCAGTCAAAGCAGACCATTTGATAAGCCCTACGTAGCTCATTTACTTTTCTTTTCTACCTGAAATGCTTTCTCCTCCTACCCCAAACCTGAACAAAAACTCAGCCAAAATATTAATGCAAAATGCTCATCTCTTTTATACAGATTATAGAGCTCCAGACCTGAATGTTACTTTTCCTCTTTTGCCTCCCCTTAATTCCGTCTTCAGGAACCATCAGTGGTCATTGTCCTATTCACCTTGTTTGTTCATTGGCAGTAGCTTCTCCTCTCCCTACAACAAGAACTCTGGACTGTTCCCTTGCCTAAAGGATGGATTGAACCATTTATCTCTCTCTCTTCTGCAGCACCCAGTACAGAACCTTCCTTATTTTTATTATTCACTATATATTTGTTAAATTGTAGTAAATGGAAATTTAACACTAAACTGTTTTCTGAGCTTCCTGACAATAAAGAAAAAAAACGGAATTATAGAACTTACAGATAAGTGGTTAAAAAAAAAGGAAAAAATGATAAAAGAAATTAAAGTGTATAATTTTAGTTGTCCACTGAATAAAATATAATAAGGTCACTTGAAAAGCCTTTTTTTTTTTTGCTTCTGATTTCTAGGACAAATTTATCTCATAGATGTTGGGCAAGGGTGTTCTGGACAAAAGAAGAGTGTGAGCCAAAATACAGAGGAAGAAAAGGAGAGGAAGAGAGAGGGTGTATCTGGAGGGTCTGGGTGGAAGAAAGGTCAGAGGCCTGGACTATTACTCTAGGTTTTGACTGAGAAACACTCTTAGCACATAGCAACTCGTTTATTCTTGGAAAAATAATTCAAGCATGCTTTTTAGTTACCACTTAATGTATTTACATTTTAATTGTTTTCATTTTCAGTGGATGTTGTTACTTTAGACAATATAACAACTCCAGTTTCTATCATTGAAAATAAAAATTTAGGTAATTGTCCCCTATTTTAACATTTAAATATTACAGAAGTCTCATATTGTCTAATGAATTTTAAATTTTCTATAGTTTTAAATTGTATCAGACATGGCTAATAAGTTTTAACAAGTAATCATTGAGTACCAACTATATACCAAATGCCATTTTGAGTGCTGTAAATGTGACAATGTCTCTGCCCCTCATGCAGCTTAAGTCCCAGTGAGGGAGATAGACATTTACCCAACAGACAAATCTATATATATATATAAAAAATTATCTCATAGATTATTATATAGAGCTGTGTACATGATAATAGACAACAGGTAAAAACACAGTTCACCAAAAAAAGATTGTAGAGATCTTTATAAAGATGAATTCTTTTTTATTATACATATTTAAAGTTATGTACCAAACCAATTTTAATTTCAGGAAAATGAGTGGCATCATTCAACAATGTTGTTTTCTAGTTATATTTCTTAACATAGGTAAGAGCTTGGAGAAAACGTATAAGTAGGTGGTTAGCTTGTCTCTTTAAATCATCCCATGTTCAAGTAAAGTTTTGACAAGACCTGGTTGTTTGCAGTCAATTTGTGAAGTAACTCTGACAAGTGCCCAAAGCGCATACGTCTGTGTTGCTGATTAAAGAGCACTACAGGCATCTTACATACCAGATGTGCAGATGGCAGAGCTCATAAAGTCTTCTGGAATGGGAAGAGCCTGTTTTGCCTTCTTACCCAGATAGAAAACCATATAATTTTCAAAAAGCATAATAGTAGGATATAGCAGAATAGATATGTGTCTGTGTGTGGGCAGGGTGGGGAATTTGGAGAAAAAGTGGAGAAAGGGGAGGTTACGGGGACATTTAAGTTTGCTTTCGCATTGGTATAAAGCACTTCTTAGATATGCTTTATACCAATGAGCGCTATACCTCAAGGAGCTCTATACCTCAAAGTAGGGAAGGGAAAATTGTGTTATGAGATACTGATTTTATTATATAAATTAGCAATGTATTGCATTGACCAGAAAAGTACCACAGAATGATCTGAAGTCATAGTGCAGCTGTTTTTGAAAACAAAAACCTCTTATGTTAGTAAAAAGCAAAAGCCTTTAATTTGATTGCAAGAATGAAGACCTACAATGCATGGATTCTCTTTTGTCCTTTTTCAGCAATGAATTTATTAAGTCAGATGTTTTAAAATTAATGTAATTCCTGAACACACTTTTTCTTTCCTTTCTCCTTTCTTCTTTCCTTCCTCTCTTCTTTTCTCTTTCTTTTTCTTTTTTTTTTTTTTTTCTTCTACCTACCACACTGGGCCTGGCAGTACAATTATCAACTAAATCAGACATGACCCTCTTCCCACCTTCATTGGAGACTGTCATTCACCTCTTTAACAGCAGATATCCTTTTGGGTCATTATTAACAGGTCTATCCTAGTCCACTAGCTCAGGGAAGGATAATAGAGCAGAGGTGGACAACAGCACTGATAAATATGGATGAGTTCTCCCCACCACAACCCTTTCTGGCCCCAGTAGTTACTTCTAGACCTCAACAGAGTACCACAAGACTCACCAAAGCTCTAAAATGTTCTGGTTTTGAAGCCCTCCCACTTTCTATGACCCTATTCTATGCTAACGTCCAATCCTCTGGGAAGATTATTTCATTAATTACTGTATTTAAATATAAGTTCCCTAACTGATGGGGAAAAAAAAAAAAATTTCCTACAGCTAAAATATAATTCAGCTAAGCAGAATTCTGATCACATATCCCAACAGTTGACTACCTTTGCCCACTCTCCTCCCAAAATATTCCAGGTGTGCAGCAAGGGCAATCTTTTCTTCTTCCCTCTATTCCACTCAGGCCTGAACATGTATATGTTCATGATATTTGTTCTGCAACCTGGTAGCATTCCAAGGAATGCTACAGGGAGAAACTTGCTTTGCTTAAAAAAATACCTTTAAAAGTATTTGAGAAAGATTTTTGTTTTTGTAATTATACACTAAGTAATTCAAAGCAATCCTCTGATTGAAGAAATCCTTGAAAACTTAGAAAAAATAGGCCGGGTGCGGTGGCTCACACCTGTAATTCCAGGACTTTGGGAGACCGAGGAGGGCAGATCACGAGGTCAGGAGATCGAGACCATCCTGGCTAACACGGTGAAACCCCTTCTCTACTGAAAACACAAAAAATTAGCCAGGCATGTTGGCAGGCGCCTGTCGTCCCAGGTACTCGGTAGGCTGAGGCAAGAGAATGGCGTGAACCCGGGAGGCACAGCTTGCAGTGAGCCGAGATCGCACCACTGCCCTCCAGCCTGGGTGACAGGGCGAGACTCCGTCACAAAAAAAAAAAAAAGAAAGAAAGAAAGAAAGAAAAAAAAAATAAACAAAATGATTTGCTTGAAGGCTTAGCATGCTAAATCATCATTGAATAGTTTGTGATCAGAAGGAAAATAGAGATGTACACAGGTAAACAATTGGTGTTCAGGGTGCTTGTTCCCCTGGGGCTATTTGCTGATTCTGAAAGAGTTGCTGAACATCTGGGAAACTGAATGGTATTATTGGAGCACCTTGTGGGGATCCATATGAAAATAGGGGCAGCAGACCCGTGAGGATGGGTATAAGCAATATGCACAGTGCAAAGGTTGACTAGAAAGTTATCTGGTTCTCACAAAGATGGAAGCCCAGTTTTGAAGTATGTCAATCTCTGAAATCAGATTAAAGAGATTATAGATTTAAAGAGTCAGGCCTCTGAGAGAAAGAAACGCCCAACATTTCTGGAGAAAGAGAACATCGTCCTTGACTTCGATATTTTACACACAATATCCAGTTCTCAAAGCAATTTAACCACACACATGAAGGGATTGGACAGCATGAGCCAGAATGAGCAGAAAAAGGAGCTTCAGGGGACATGGTGGCTCGTGCTTGTAATCCCAGTGACTTGGGAGTCTGAGGCAGAAAGATGTCTTGAGCCTAGATATTTGAGACTAGCATGGGTGATAAAGTGAAAAATGGTCTCAAGAGAAACAAACAAGCAAAAAACAACGAACAAAAGAAGAAAAAGAGGAACCGGTATTTGCAGTTGTCAGACATGTTTTAAAGAAAAACTGCTTATTGTGTTGATGGAGATAAATAGGATTATCGAGATTTTTTTATTTGACTTTAAGTTCTAGGGTATATGTGCAGAACGTGCAGGTTTGTTACATAGGTATAGATGTGCCATGGTGGTTTGCTGCACCTATCAACCTGTCATTTAGGTTTTAAGCCCCACGTGCATTAGGTATTTGTCTTAATGCTCTCCCTCCCCTTGCTTCCCATCCCCTGATAGGCCCCGGTGTGTGATGTTCCCCTCCCTGTGTCCGTGTGTTCTCATTGTTCAATTCCCACTTATGGCTGAGAACATGCGGCGTTTGGTTTTCTGTTCTTGTATTAGCTTGCTGAGAAAGATGGCTTCCAGCTTCACCCATGTACCTGTAAAGGGCATGAACTCATTCTTTTTTTGTGGCTGCATAGTATTCCCTGGTATATATGTGCCACATTAAAGAAAAGAAAAGATATTTCTTTTCTTTTTAAAAGGAATTTAAAAATGAAGAATTAAAATTAAGAACTCTGGAAATGGATTTAACAGGTTAGAGCTAAGTAAAAAGGGGATTGTTGGAGTGAAAGAGAAGCTAAAAAATATCCAGGATGAATCTCAGGAAGAAAAATAATAATCAATACAGATCCTAGAGCAATTAATATAGTTCGACATTTGCCAGCTTACCAGAATAGAGAAGGCAAAAACAGAACTATGCATATGCAGCTACCTGATTTAAATGCAGTGCACTGGAAAGTTGGGTATTTTCAATAACCATCACTATTCACAAAACTTAATTCTAAATGGAGTATAAAAGTGAAAAGCAAAAGTAAAACAATAAGGCTTTTAAAAGAAAGCATAAGGAATGTCTTTTAAGCTTGAGGTGATCATAAATTTCTTAAATAGTAAATAATAACCCTAACTATAAAGAAAAATTCATAAAGTTACAATAAAATTGAAAATCCATTTGTCAAAAGAAATTCTTAAGGAAAAAGAAAAGCCACAAAGTGAGAGAAAATATTTTCAAAATATATAGTTAACAAATGGTTCCTATTCTGAATATATATATATTTATATTATATATATATAAACTTTTACAAATCAATTTAAAATGTAACCAAGCTAATAGTAAGTGTTTAAAATGCTTGAAAAGACACTTCATAATAAAGTAAAATAATTGAGTAATAAATAAATAAAAAGTTGCTTAACACTACTAGTCTTTAAGAAAATAAAATTAAAATCACAATGAAATACCACTATATACCTACTAGGATGGCTAAGATTTAAAAAGGCGTACACTATGGAGTTTTGACAAGGATACTGAGAAAGGATATTGCAAATCTCATATGTTATTGGTGGGAATGCAAATCGGCAGAGCCACTTTGGAAAGCAGTTTAGAAGTGTGGGCTAAAGGTACATATATGCATAATCTATGATATAGTATTCTACTCTTAGGTATATGTCCAACGAAAGGACATTTGTATTCACTAAAAGACATGTAAAAATCTCTAAATAACATTATTCCTGACAGTCAAAAGAAATACCCTCAAGACCAAGATCCAAACAGGAAAACCTCAATGTTCATAGCAGCCGTATTCATAATGGCTAAAAATGTGAGATGACTGAAATGTCTGTAAATAGTGATTTGGATAATAAATTATGATGTATTTATTTAACAAAATACTATATTTTTATGAGAATAAATAAACTAAAACAAGAGCATGAAGAAATCTTACAAATAAACCTTGGGGGACAAAATCCAGACACAAGATACTATATATAATGTAAGATTCCATTTATGTAAACTTTAAACAAGCAAAATTATTTTTGTTTTAGAAATCATGATACTGCCTAAAATGGGACTTGATGGGGACTGCCGGGCTGCTGCTTATGTTCTGTTTCTTGATCTGCTTGCCTATTACAAAAGTGTATGGGTTTGTAAATATTCATAGAGCTGTGGACGTATGAATTTTTCCTTTCCTGTAGATATGATATAATTCAATACTTCTTACCTACAAAGAGGTACTGTTTAAAAGATCACCCAATAATCTCAAGTTACTAACTATAACTTAAAAAAACGTGCAAGACCTTGTCACTGAAAACTACAAAATATTATTGAGATAAATTAAAGAACACAAAAATAAGTGGAGGGACATACCATGTTCATGGCTTGGAAGATTCATTATTGCAAATATATCTATTTTATTCAAGTTGATATTAAAATCTAATGTAACGCCAGGAAAAATTTTACAAGAAATATGACAAATATTCTAAATTTTATAAAAAATAAAAATTGCCAATGCACTCTTAAACAGTAATAACAATAAAGGACTAGCTTTAGCCATCATTAAGGTTTAAGAAGTTTCACTAATACAATGTGATATTGATGCAAAAAAAAAATGTAAACTGCCCAAAGAAAAACAATGAGTCCAAAAACAGAACCAAATATTTAGGGATGCTTTATCTGTTACAAAGTTAATGTTACATGCTCTTTTCAACAAATGCTGCTGGAATACTTAGATAGCTGTATTTTTAAAAATAGCATTCATCTCACAGCACTAATAAATATCTATTTCAGGTACATTTAAATTTCCAAATGTGAAGAACAAAACAATGCTTCTAAATAATTGTATGAGACACCATTTTACAGACCTTGAAATGGAGAATTTCTTAAAGAGGATACAAAAGTAATTAATGATAGAAGAAAATATTTTCAAATTTTAGTTAAAAATAAGAAATTCAGCTTAGAAAAGATAACATGTAGAAAGCCAAAAAGTAAACCAAAGAGTGAGAGAAAATGCAATACATATAACTGCCATAGATTTTATATTCAAGATTCGTAAAGAACCCCTACACAGGGGTAAGGAGAAAGGTAACCAAATGGAAAATCATGCAAGCCTTGAACAAATATTTTAGAAGAGAACATAGTCAAATAAACAGATAAAAAGGAGAACAATTTCTCTAGCAATCAAGGAAGTGGAAATGAAAGCCACAATTAAATATTGCTACAGACCCATCAGAACAACCAAATATAAAGTTTGACAATACCAAGTTTTGGCAAAAGTAGAATCACTTAAGGGGAATATAAATTTAAGAGATTTGTTCTTCCATGTTGCTTCTTACAGAAGGCAAATACCATACTGTATCCAAAGAGAAACTTGTTTCTGGGTCTGATGGCTAAGCCATGATGTTTCTGTAGTTTTCCATCAGATATCTTTTTAATGGGTAAATTATTAACATGGTATATTTATTCCATAACCATAATTGTGATTTCCTCTTCTGTACAAGTCTTACCTTACTAAACTAACCTCTTCGGGTTTATTTTATTGTTTTTACTGGTTTGTTTCTTTCTGGCTTCCATCAGACTTCACAAAATTAAAGGCAGAGTAAACAGTCTCCAGATTGCTTGATGATGAATTTAGTTTGACAATTTGTTGTTATATAGTTAGAGGAAAGTTATAAACCCCAAATACAGATCCCCCAAATTCCCATTTGTGCAGGGTACAAAAATTTTGTATTAAACTTCTTATCCACATAGTCTCACTGTTAGTAATACTGAACAATTGGAATATTGAGGGCCCATTTTATTTTCCTCCTTAAGGATAGATAAAAGTAAAGAAAAATGCATAATTCAATGATCAGTCATGTTAATTTTTGATTACAGATATAAATGTATTTGTCCCTAGACATATCCTACAGACAGCCATTTAGCATTGTTATTGCATGTCTACTAGTTCAGCTCAAAAAATTTTATTAATTGGCTACTTTAGTGGTTTCATAATCATAACAAAGATGGCAACTTCACTCTTTTTTTCTAGGCAGTTACATTAAAGCATCAGAAGAATAAGCGATAGAAATTCAAATGGAATCTCTTAAAAAAACTAGGAAGAGAGCTGATTTATTCAGTAATTATATGGAGTGTTATAAAATGTTATTAAAATGGTTATGGGGTACTCTATAGTCTCCAAGTGCTGTCACAGAGTTGAAATGTACAGCAGCAAACAAATAAAATATCCAAAATATGTGAAAGGGCTGCTAAATTTAATGTGTATCATAAAGGGAAATGAAAGGTTTCCAAAAGGCAATGTCTGCGCCTGAATATTAAAAAAAAAAAAAAAGATGGCCCATTTACCAAATTACATAGCCTACAGCTAGACTGAGGCGGAGAATCTGATAACTCATTGTTTGAACCCAGTTTGGCCATCAAAACTTAAGAAGGAGAGAAGATTGGGCTAAATGCAGAATCATGCACAGAAAGTTACATCTGCAGAATGCAGTCTTTTAAACAGGCAGGATGGAAGAGAAGAATGCTCCATGGTGAGCATCCTCTCGTGCCAGTCTCAGATGGCTCAGAGAATTAAAAGCTAAATAATTTATGCATACAATCCTGAATTACATGCAGAATTATTGATAACCAAGGACGTGATGTTTGCCCTCCAACTACGTAAACTACCTACAAAGAGTTGGTTTTTGGAAGTACTTACCTGTTTCTAAAAGGAGTCATAGCCATTAAGGAACAATTACAGAATCTCTCAGGAATGAGTTGCTACAGTGGTCGAAGCTGTTTCCAGTTTAGAAACAGCAGTGATGTTTCTAGCGGTAACATCCAGTGTCAAATATTGGTGGTATCAGGGGGATCAGCAACAGCATCCCTGCCAAGAGGTGTCAGCTGTGTTGTCTACATGGAGCAATTCTGAGTATGATTTTTGAAGCCATTCATAGGCGTGTAGCCCCGTTCTTACTACTCTGGTCCTCCCAGAGATCTTTGAGCTCTCTTATGTTCTCAAATACATTCTTGCTTCTATCTCTCACTTTATCTCCTTTTTTTTTAATTTCCCATTATAACTTTATTTTAAAAATTAGTTCTGAAAAATTAGCACTATCCATTAAACTGAATTCTTTAAGCCTGTAGTAAACAGTTTATCAATATCCATTAAATTAAACATATACATATATGTAAAGTCAATATTCAATTATGTATAGATGTCTTGAATTCAAATAGCATAAATCAATTCTTGAGAGTTTATAAGTGATATTCATTATTTAAAACAGAATTAAACCATCTGAAAATGCTTTGGATTATTGCAAGTTAGTTTACAGAGAACCTTAAGAAAATGATAAAGTATTTGCAAATTATGCATCTAATAATGGTCTATAATTGAGCCTCGGTAAGGAACTTAAACAAAGCAACAAGCAATGTGAAAAATGGACAAAGGACATGAACAGAGACTTCTCAAAAGAAGACATACACATGGCCAAAAAGCATGTAAAAAAATGTTTAACATCACTGATCATTAGAGAATGCAAATCAAAACCAAAATAAGATACTATCTGACACCAGTCAGAACGGCTATTATTATTCTGTAAAACTAAAAAAACTAAAAAAAAGAGATGTGAAACATTTTTTTAAAAGCTTTTGGCCATTGCGGATGATAATGTAAACTAAAACTAGCTCAGCCACTGTGGAAAGCAGTTTGGAGATTTCTCAAAGAACCTAAAACAGAACTACCATTGGACCCAGCAATCCCATTACTGGGTATATATCCAAAGGAATACAACTTTTTTTTTTTTTTTTTTTTTGAGACAGAGTCGTGCTCTGTGCCAGGCTGGAGTGCAGTGGCGATCTCTGTTCCTGCAACCTCCGGCACCACAGGTTCAAGCTGCTCTCCTGCCTCAGCCTTCTGAGTAGCTGGAATTACAGGCGTGTGCCACCACGCCTGGCTAGTTTTTCTATTTTTAGTACAGACAGGGTTTCACCATGTTGGTCAGGCTATTCTCAAGCTCCTGACCTCGTGATCTGCCTGCCTCGGCCTCCCTAAAGACACACACGCACGCACGCACACACATACACACGTTCATCACAGCACTATTCACAATCACAAAGATGTGGAGTCAACCTAAATGCCCGTCAACAGCCCACTGGATAAAGAAAATACAGTCTTTGATTTTCTGTTCCTGAGTTAAGCAAATTAATGCAGGAACAGAAAACCAAATAGTGCATGTTCTCACTTGTAAGTGGGAGCTAAACATTGAGTACACGTAAACACAAAGAAGGGAACAACAGACACCAGGGCCTACTTGAGGGTGGAAGTGCAATTTACCCATATAACAAGTCCACAAATGTACCTCCCCCAAACCTAAAATAAAAGTTGGAAGAAAAAATAAATACATAAAATGAATGTATGAATATATTTTAATGTGATAAAGCTGACATTTTGTTTTTAGTTTTATCTCAGCCTACCCTGGGCAAAATATGTTCTCATTGTGCATTTTTTTTTAAGTATCTAGTGTGTAACCTTTATATTTTTAAACTAACATATACAATTGTGTGTATTTATCATGTGCAACATGATGTTTTAAAGTACATATACATTGCAAAATGGTTAAATCTGGATACTTAACAAATGTATTACTTCACATAGTTATTTTTGTGGTAGGAACACTTAACATCCACACTTAGCATTTTCAAAAATACAATATGTTGTCATTAACTATAACTACCATACTGTACAACAGATCTCTTGAACTTGTTCTCGTACCTAACTGTACATATGTATCCTTTTACCTACAATTCCTTAGCCTCCTTCCCTCCTAAACACTTCAGGCTTTAGTAACCACCATTCTCCTTCTAATTCTAGGATATTAACTTTTTTAGACTCCATATGTAAGTGACATTATGTGGTATTTGTCTTTCTGTGCTTGGTTTATTTCGCTTAACATAATGTCTTCCAGGTTCAACCATGTTGCTTCAAATGACAGGATTTCTTTCCTTTTTGCAGTTGAATAGTATTCCATTGTGTATATTTACCATTTTCTTTATCCATTTATTCACTGATGGACACTTAGGCTGATTCCATATCTTAAGTATTGTGAATGGTGCTGCAATAAATGTGAAAGTGTGTGTGGATATCTTTTCAACATAATGATTTTGTTTCCTTTTGATATATATTCTGTAGTGAGAACAATAGATTTTTCTATGTATTTTAATTTTTTGAGGATGCTCCATACTGTTTTCCACAATGGCTGTGTTAATTTACATTCCCATCAACATTGTGCAAGGGTTCCCTTTTCTTTACATCCTTTCCAACACATTATTTTTTTTGTCTTTTTGGTAAGAGTCATTTTAACAAGAGTGAGATGGTATCTTGCTGTGGTTTTGATTTGCATTTCTCTGATGATTAGTAATAGTGAGCATTTGAAAAATATCTGTTGACCCTTTATATATATCTTTTTTGAGAAATGTCTATTCAAGTTCTTTGCTCATTTTTTATTGGATATTTGTTTTATTGCTATGGATTTAGAGTTTCTTATACATTTTAGATATTAAACCCTTATCAGGTGTATAGTTTGCAAATATTTTCTCCCATTCTGTAAGCTGTCCCTTCATTCTGTTGTTTTCTTTGCTGTGTAGAAACTTTATAGTTTAATATGATTCTATTAGTCTCTTTTTACTTTTGTTGCCTGAGCTTTTGAATTCGTAGACAGAATATCATTGTCCAGACCAATGTCATGGATCTTTTCTTCTCTGACTTATTCTATTAATTTTATAGTTTGGGATTTTAAAGTAATTAATTTATTGTGTTAATTTTTGTATATGGTTAGAGATAAAGTTCTAATTTCATTTTTCTTCATATGGATATCTAGTTTTCCCCATACTATTTATTGAGCAAACTGTGTTTACCCCATTACATATTCTTGGAATCTTTCTCAAAAATTAACTAACTGTAAATGCATGGATTTATTTCTGGGCTCTCTATTCTGTTCCATTGGTCTGTGTGTCTGTTTTTATGCCAACGTCATGCTATTTTGGGAAGTAAAGACATTTCAACGTTATTAATTTTTCTAATCCATGAACAGGTGATATCTTTTCATTTATTTGTGCCCCTTCTTCAATTATTTTCATTGGTGTTTCACAGTTTTTGATATAGATATCTTTTACCTTCTTGGTTAAATTTATTACTAATTATTTAATTTTTAAAAAATACATCTCCTATTATAAACATAATAGTTTTCATGATTTCTTTTTCAGATAATTCACTGTATAAAATTTTATTCAGTGTATAAAAACACAGCTGATTTTTGTATGTTGATTCTGTATCCTCCAACTTTATTAAATTTGTTACTTCTAACTTTTTTTAATGAAATCTTTAGTGTTATCTATATGTAAGATCATGCCGTTTGCAAACAGGGGCAAGTTAATTTCTTCCTTTCTGATTTGGATGCTTTTTATTTCTTTGTCTTGTCTTATTGCTCTGGCTAGAACCTCCAGTATCATGTTGAATAGAAGCAGTGAAAGTGGGCATCCCTATTTTGTTCCAGATTTTAGAGAAAAAGTTTTCAACATCTCCCCATTCAATATAATGTTAACTGTGGGTTTGTCATATATGGCCTTTACTTTGTTGAGCTACATTCCCTCTATATCTAAATTGTTAAACATTTTCTATCATGAAGGGTTTTTAATTTTGTATTTATTTATTTTTATTTTTATTTTTATTTTTATTTTTACTTTTGAGATAGGGTCTCACTCTATCTCCCAGGCTAGAGTGCAGTGACATGATTATGGCTCACTGCAGCCTCAATCTCTCTGGAATCAGGTGATCCTCTCACCTCAATCACCTGAGTATCTGGGATTGCAGGCAAATGCCACCACACCTGCCTAATTTTTGTATTCTTCTTTGTAGAGACAGGGTTTCACCATGTTGTCCAGACTGCCTTTGAATTTCTGGGCTCAAGCAATTCACCTGCCTTGGCCTCCCAAAGTGCTGGGATTACATCCATGAGCCACTGCACCTGACCTGGATGTTGAATTTTGCCAGATGCTTTTTCTGCATTTATTGAAATGATCAGAGGATTGTTGTCCTTCATTCTATTAATGTAATGCATCACATTTATTGATTTCTGTAGACATTGGTTGGGATCAATGTGATAAATTTAAGTTATGTTTGCACCTGTAGAGTAAACAAGACTGGAGGAAAACACACAGACACACACAGTGCTTGGTTACATTTTTAATTCATGACCTCAGTTAAGCCCTTAATGTTGGGAGCAATTCTGATTTACAGTGGATAAATCATAATTTATTTAAATAATGCCATGTTGTCAGACCTATAGGTTGTTGCCAATTTTTACTGATATAAAAATTGCTGTTGTAGATTATACATGTAGCTAAACCTTGGTCACATCAATAATTATTTTCTTTAATTAATTTCTTTTCTAGAATTAGAGTTCCAGTTATGAATGGAGTGACTTTTATCAGGCTAAGTTTCCTGCTGTTATAATTATTAAAGATGAACAAGATATGTTCTTGTTCATTTAATAATTTGAAGGCCCTGGCATACAATCAAAGCAGTCGGGGACAAGAATAACTACACCATTATAAGGAGGAAAGGGCACTAGGGGAGTTTTATATTTAGTTGACTTTTCTGTAGAGGGTACTTAGAAATTTTCTGCAATGTGAGGGAATAGAGTCCAAACAGAAAAGAATCTTACAGCACTGAAGAGATAGAGTCAGAGTTTGAAACTGGAACAGAAGGTACAAATTGAGTGGCAATATCCCGAAGACTAAGAAGCTTCAGGAGAGCCCTAAAATCCTACTGATTCTCTGCAAGATATTGGTGGATTCTTAATTATGCATGCAAGAAAACCAACAGAAACCAGCAGCTGGGAGGAAAAGAATTGAGCAGATTTTAGTATCTGCCTACTGTTAAGGAATGAGATTGGAGTTCAAGTTCTATCAACTCAGAGGAACTTGTAAATACACAGGGCTTTTCACCGAGTTCCCAGAAGGGCCATGCCAGAATAATAAGGACCAAATGGAAACATACAAACCTTAAAAAAAAAGAAAGAAAATCAACTTAGGCAGGGACTAAGGTGATACTGTAATATTATATCTGTCTTCCACAAGAAAACATAATCCTCTTTAGAGGAATACGTTTTTCAGCGCTCACACAATTTTCAAAAACCCTATCATTTTAAGTATCAAATTAAAAACTAAAGGCATGTTAAGATTCAGGACCAACTGAACAAAACAGGAGAAAAACGGACAATTGAAACAGACTTGCAGATAAATCAGGTATTGAAGTTATAAGAGACTTTAAAATAAGTACATTTATACAATTCAAGAAAATAGAGGAAAGAATGGGAAACTTCAGCATAAACCTAGAATCTGTTAAAAAGAAACCTTGTCAAATGGAAATTCTATATTAAAACATACTAGTGTCTTGGATTAAGAATTCATTAGAGTAGTTTATTAGCAAATTAGAAATCACAACTCAGAACACAAAGGAATTAGTAAATATGGATGATAGAGTAATAAAAAGTATCCAGATACTTTCAATTGTGTCTGGTTTATTTGACTTAATATAATGTCTTCATATTCAACCATGTAATTTCAAATGACAGGATTTCTTTCCTTTTTGTAGTTGAATACTATTGCATTGTGTATATTTACCATGAGAAAGGCAAAGCGTTTCTCATGAAATTGTTGCAGGGTATGAAAATGACCTAGTTGTTTCAAACCTCACACTGCACAAGGAGAAAAATTATACAGAGAAGAGCATGCGAGACATGTAAAGTACAAGGGTAATGTCGAACATGTTTAACCAAAGAGGCAATTGTTGAAGAAATACTGGCTGAGAATTCCTCAAATGTGATTAAAGATACCAAGCCATAAATTCAAAATGATATACAGGCACCACATAGTATAAATAAAAAGAAAACCACATTTAGTGACATCATAAGCAAATGCTGAAAATCATGGAGTGAAATATTGAAAGGCAACCAGAGGGACAAAAATTTTAAAAAGTTAAAGAGCAATTACAGGTCAAACAGCTAATGAGTTTTAAGACTATGATGTGAATTTGCAATCTACTCTCCAGAAATTCTGTACTTTTCCCCCACACTCTTGAAAATGCTGTCAAAAATATTGGTGTAACTTTGACATTCTAAGTAGTAGATTCTTTAAAGCTCTTTTTTTTTTTTTAATTGTCCTTTAACTTCTGGGATACATGTGCAGAACGTGCAGGTTTGTTACATAGATACATACGTGCCATGACGGTTTGCTGTACCCATCAACCTGTTATCTACATTAGGTATTACTCGTAATGCTATCCCTCCCATTGCCCCCTGCCCCCTGATAGGCCCTGGTGTGTGATGTTCCCCTTCTTTTGCCCATATGTTCTCATTGTTCAACTCTCACTTATGAGTGAGAATATGCAGTGTTTGGTTTTCTGTTCCTGTGTTAGTTTGCTGAGAATGATGGTTTGCAGCTTCATCCATGTCTCTGCAAGGGACATAAACTCATTCTTTTTTATGACTACATAGTAGTCCATGGTGTATATATGCACATTTTCTTTATCCAGTCTAACACTGATGGGCATTTTGGTTGGTTCCAAGTCTTTGCTATTGTGAATAGTGCTACAGTAAACATATGTGTGCATGTGTCTTTATAGTAGAATAATTTATAATCCTTTGCATATATACCCAGAAACGGGATTGCTGGGTCAAATGGTATTTCTGGTTCTAGATCCTTGAGGAATTGCCACACTGTCTTCCACAATGGTTGAACTAATTTACACTCCTACCAACAGTGTAAAAGCGTTCCTATTTCTCCACATCCTCTCCAGCATCTGTTGTTTCCTGACTTTTTAATGATTGCCATTCCAACTGGCATGAGATGGTATCTCATTGTGGTTTTCATTTGCATTTCTCTAACGACCAGTGATGATGAGCTTTTCTTTCATCTGTTTGTTGACTGTATAAATGTCTTCTTTTGAGAAGTGTCTGTTCATATCCTTCACCCACTTTTTGATGGTTTTCTTTTTCTTGTAAAATTGTTTAAGTTTCTTGTAGATTCTGGATATTAGCCCTTTGTCAGATGGATAGATTGCAAAAATTTTCTCCCATTCTGTAGGCTGCCTGTTCACTCTCATAATAGTTTCTTTTGCTGTGCAGAAGCTCTTTAGTTTAATCACATCCTATTTGTCAATTTTGTGTTGCTATTACTTTTGGCGTTTTAGTCATGAAGTCTTTGCCCATGCCTATGTCCTGAATAGTATTGCCAAGGCTTTCTTCTAGGGCTTTTAAGGTTTTAGGTCTTACATTTAAATCTTTAATCCATTTTGAGTTAATTTTTGTATAAGGTGTAAGGAAGGGGTCCAGTTTCAGTTTTCTGCATATGGCTAGCCAGTTTTCCCAACACTATTTACTAAATAGGAAATCCTTTCTCCATTGCATGTTTTTGTCAGGATTTTCAAAGATCAGATGGTTGTAGATTTGTGGCATAATCTCTGAGGCCTTTGTTCTGTTCCACTGGTCTATGTATCTGTTTTGGTACCACCATACTGTTTTTATTATTGTAGTCTTGTAGTATAGTTTGAAGTCAGGTAGCATGATGTCTCCAGCTTTGTTCTTTTGGCTTAGGATTGTCTTGGCTATACGGGCTCCTTTTTGGTTCCACATGAAATTTAAAGTAGTTTTTTTCTAATTCTGTGAAGAAAGTCAATGGTAGCTTGATGGGGATAGCACTGAATCTGTAAATTACTTTGGGCAGTATGGCCATTTTCACGATATTGACTCTTCCTATCCATGAGCATGGAATGTTTTTCCATGTGTTTGTGTCTTCTTATTTTCTTGAGCAGTGGTTTGTAGTTCTCCTTGAAGAGATCCTTCACATCTCTTGTAAGTTGTATTCCCTGGTATTTTATTCTCTTTGTAGCAGTTGTGAATGGGAGTTTGCTAATGAGTTGGCTCTTCAGCAAAATCTCAGGATACAAAATCAATGTGCAAAAATCACAAGCATTCCTATACACCAATAATAAAGCTTTTTAATTGTTAATCTGTTGCAGTTTCTGAATGATGAATGAAGCTGCTTGAAGCTTTAGAGAGATTCAGAGTTTGAGAACATTTTCATGAACTTTATCCTCTTCATTTTTTTTTTTTTTTGGTTACTTAGATATGGTTTATGTTAAACATTACTTAGTGTTCCCATGCATTTTGTCTGCTAAACTGTGCCTATACATATATACATAAAGTTGATTTTATTAACATATGTTTGCATATTCACTCTTTCCTGTCTCAAATAACAAAAATGCAGGCACCCTGATAGTTTACTTTACTTATATGTGCTTTTTTTTTTTTTTTTTAATTCAAGGCACACTCACTCTTAGAATGGTTTATACATTGCAGTTAGTTTTTGAAGTAATTTTGATTTTCTTGCAGCTCTTGGTTGCATGGCATCCTTAAGGTGTCCTTGGGAAAAAGTGCTTTTATTTCAGTGTATTAAAATGCCCTTCTTTGGCTTCTGTGGGCAGCAATTATGGTGTCCTGTATCATCTGGTCTCTTTTTATGGCCATCCCCATGAAGCTGAAATGCAAAGATTCTACCCCCAGTGATTTAGTTCTGGCCTCATTCCAAGACTTAATTGGTAGAGATTTTGTCCTGTATTTAGTATTCAGGATAGAGCAAAGCATTTCTCATGAAATGGTTGCAGGGGATGAAAATGACCTAGTTGTTTCAAGCCTCACAGCAAAATGGAATTACCTTCTGTACCAGAACTGAGGCTCATGGTGACCACTTTCTCTTACCAAGTGATTTCCTAAGATATAAACAAGACTCATTTTGAAAATGTAAAGCTCTATTGACAATATACAATAAAATGAAGAAGGGGGTTACAAAATGTGATGTGCACGCATTAGAATTGTAAACAAAATAATTCATAAAAGCTTATGGAGAAAGCCTGGAAGGAACTCCACCAAAATAATAATAATGGTGTTTCGAGTGCTGGGATAATAGGCAATTATTTTTCTTTCCACCATTTTACATGTTTTCTAGATTGTAGTTATATTACCTTTATAATTAAACAATAAATTCTCTTTAAAAACATGTTAAAATAACTATCTGATAAGGATTTTGACAATCTACCTTTAAAACCTCCTCTCCTTAGCAATAGACCTGGGATTGTAATGCTTGAATGTCATAATTAAGATAATAAAATGTTAATAACCAAACTGAATTTTCTGACATTATGGTTTGCTTGTTTTGTAATACATTTCTTTTTAGCACCTGTACAATTCAAACCTTTTAATTGCATTTTGCATGAATGTCAGGCAAAGTTACTGCAAGCAAGTTTTTGTATATGCATTCTTTTAAGTTTGACTTATTATAGCAATCCAAATGTGGTGGGAACACTGCATTTAACCAAGCAGGAAGATAAAGCAGTAATTGTAATTTAATTCTAAGTCACCAGGAATGGAATTTTTGAACCACCTTTTTAATCTTACAGATGCCTTAATCAGGAAATGTAAGACTAATTTATCAAAAATATTTGGTAGTCTTCTATACCTTCTAGTAAATCTACAAATGGAAAAAAAATGAAAATTAAAACTAATATAAATTTTTTTCTTGCTATTGTTTTAACTCCACAGTAGGTTTAGAAATAGAATAAAGATTTTTTATATGCATTTAATCTATGTTTGTCCTGATATTGTTCATTGATTTGAACTCTATATAGTTTGAATGACTATAGAAAATATCAACAGCATTTTAACTGAGTTTAATTTTCATCTTTACATACATGGCTAGAAAAAAAAATCAGTTATCCTTAAGCAAAAATAAATATATTTTTCATATAGAAATAAATTGCACATTGCCATTCTTTTCTTAAAGGAGCTGTAATCAGGAACTATGGAAATATATTCCACTGAGACTATCACGGCTATATAGTTATATCATGGCTGACTTCTTTCTTTGTCTTCTTGTGATAAGGCCTGAAGCATATTTGTTTGCCCACTTGACACGTTTATACCGATTTCTGAGGTTACTTTGAACCCCATAATATGTATTTAAAATAAAGTTTTTCCTTGTCTGGGATGAGTATGGAAAGAGGCACTTCACTAAATAACATTGAGTAGGTGATATCAAGCATCAGAGCAATTTCATATGACTCCAATCTCACCCCATGTCATAAATAATATGTGAATTAAATTCTGGTATTCAGGAGTTTTTTAATCCATATGCTATTTCATAGAATCATGGATAAATAGAATCAGAAGGAAATTCTAATCTTGTGGTTTTGGAATGGAATTCCCTTTTCAAAATTCAATCTTGTGTAGAAGCCCTATACATAAAATGATATAAGCTGAGCTTCTTCACTGACTAAGAGGCTACTGAGTTTTCCCATGCAATTCACTTGTCCCATTCCATTTTTATCCATGTAGGCTGTTAAGCATCTCAACAGAACACAAGAAGCCCTCAGAAGACACTGCAAATGCAATCCCAGTTTCTCTCATATTACAAATAAATCAACAAAAACCTAAAGAAATGAAGCAACTTGTCACAAATGAGGGTCACAGAACACAAAGTGTTGTACACATTAAATCTCAAAATATAAGTTGCCAGGGTGTATGTTACATTCATTAGTGAATGAGGCATACCTACAAATCTGGGGCATTTTTCACATCAAAATTACTATTGTTATTTAATAGAATGTTTTCTTCATTTGTCTGAAAATGTTCAAAGGAAAGTGCAAGAGGAGAATGGTGTTGTGAAAATAAACACCCTAAAGCCTATGAATAGGCCAAAGAACTTACAAAACATTTGGAAAAGATAATACAACATCTTAAGGGGACTGCACACTATTCAGTCCACGTGCCATTGTCGCACAGGCCTGGGGGCCTCTGCTGCCACTAAAACCATGCATGCTTTATTGTGTACATCATCCCAGAGGACCAGAGGTACTTCCCAAGAACAAGAGCTATGGCTAACTCTAGGATCAGGTGGAAGGTATACTGGACCTTCAGTTTAGAGGATCTATAAGGTAGATTGTAGTTGAGTTTTATAATGTCACAGAAATTATCAGGTATAGGAAGCTCTCGACGTTCTAGGACCCCTGGATGTTCTAACTGTTTGAGCACTGCAGTGTGCTGTAGCACATATTCTTACTTCATATTATTTTAAATACTTGATTTAACCAGATCACTGGTTTCCTTTATTGGAAGAAGACACTTTCTCTTTCTATGCTTTAGTTATCCCATAACGCAAGAGATATTATACCAGCATTAATAGAAAGACAAAATAAGTTACCACAATATGAAAAAGGTATGCTTATTACAACAACCATGAGAAATGCAGTAAGACTTTTGTTGGGTCTCAGAATTTCATTTAACATTTGAAAGTTGAGACTATGAAGGAGAAGTATTGGTACTTATCTAAAAAGAAGCAGCAGATCTATCCTCAAACAGCAAAACTAGTTCAGCCATCATACCTCCCAATAACCAATGTAAATGTAGGTTAGAGGGTTGTTGAAGAGCATAGTTGATGAGGAAATTTAATAGGTATACATAGGACTATCACATTCCCTTTTCTCTCTAGTCTGGTAAGGGTGCCTCCCAATAACCACCTAGAGAGATCAGAATGTGTGTTAAAAGGGGATATTAATGTTTCACTATCATGTCGTTAATTCCTTGCTTGATGCTTGGCAGCAACAAAAATGCCTAAATCTGCTCACGTTGATATAGAACAGACATCTCCAGCTTGGAGATATCCTCTGGAGTTTGCAGAGGCAGCGAGAATGGTGCTTGTGTCTTGCCTGAAGAGTCCTGAATGCTGGAGGATGCCTAGACTAGGTCTCAATGGCAGCCCGTAGAAAAAGAATGCAATGAATTGGCCTCACTCCTGAAGTTTGTCAGGACCAACTGGTATGCATTTTCACATGGACCACCTGGAGACCTAGCAAATTAGCCAGGCTTGAATATTTTTGAAAGGGCTCAGATGCCTGCCAAGAGGAAAAATGAACCATTTTGCTATTTTGCCAGGAGAGAAGGGTGAGTTGTGAAACGTCTCCCAGAGGGTCTATTACCTACATCATGAAATGCTGCAGTGCAGGGATACCCAGCAACAGAGAAGGGGTTTTTTGCCACTTTACTTTGCACCCCTTCTTAGCTCCTGACCACAGAATAGCAGCCTGAGGAGGAGGTAAAAGAAAGAGGTTTTCAGAACAGATCAAGAACAGGAAACAGTGGCTTTTCCTACTTTTGGTCTCTATGAGCCCTAATTAGGCCCAAAGAGAGTAAAGTCATATTTGAAGTCAGCAGGGAGAGGAAAGAATAAATGGTCACCTTATTTACCCTATTGAAGATAGACTGTTTAGTATGCTAGTTATCCTTGTTTTACGTTAAAGACCAAGAAATGCAGAAAGAGGAGAGATCAAAGGGCACAGAGGTAGGAGATCACAGAGCCAGGAGTCTTGTGACTCCAAAATAAATTTCTTGAGAGAATGCCGCATTCCCTCTATAGAGAGGCCGCAAAGAAATGGAATGTAATACATGTATTCCATGTTGTCTTTGTCTTTGGCATTTTCAACTTATATTTTAGAAGGATGAGCTTGAACATTGGGAATGAGAAATCCTGGTACTGTCTGGGTTGCTGTGAGTAAGTGACTTCACCTCCTGAAGCCTTTTTTTTTTTTTTTTGAATCGGAGTCTCGCTCGCTCTGTCGCCCAGGCTGAAGTGTAGTGGCGGAATCTTGGCTCACTGCAAGCTCCGCCTCCTGGGTTCACGCCATTCTCCTGCCTCAGACTCCAGAGAAACTGGGACTACCAGCGCCTGCCACCACGCCCGGCTAATTTTGTTTTACATTTTTAGTAGAGACGAGGTTTCACCGTGTTAGCCAGGATCTGAAGCCTTCCTTCTTTTATTTATAAAATGAGGAAATTGGATCAACTTAGCTAAAAATTCCCTTTCAGATTTTACGAAGATATAATCACAGCTAAAAGAGAGGGGGGAAAGGAAAGGGAGGGAGGAGTGGGAAGGGGGGAAGGAGAAGGTAGGAGAGAGGATAAAAAAAGGAAAAGGAGGAGTTGGGAGGGAGGGGAGTGGAGAGGGAAAACATGCAAGTGCAAGGAAGATCCTGTATTCATTGTGTTCGTTGGATATTTTACACCTGAAATTTTCATTTTTTTCTAGAGAGTCAGAGAATTGAATTAGAACTTCAAAAAGTGGCTTTGTTTCCATCTTCTCTGCCTCCTCCTTCTCGGCATTCTTTTACAGGCATTGCTAAGCTGATTTTATAATAATAATCATAAAACCCACATACTTTTCAAAGCTGGAAACACTTCTACCTCTCTGACATACTTTCAGTTGTGAACAGTAAAGAAAATTCTTCCACCTCTGAAAGCACCCCCCATAACTGGATTCCCAGGAGAAATAATGATATGGAGTTTTTTTTAAAAAAAAACACATGATGTGAATGAGACTGGGAAATTGTAACCTCGGATAGGTTTGTTGCTGCAGCTTTCAATCCTGTCACAATAGGTGTCATGAAGATGAATAAAGTTGGTGCCATCTTCTGTTTTCATTATCATCCAAGGGGCTGGGATCGGAAAGGATTCATTTTGTGCCACTGTCATTTCTCATTACTATCTTTGTCATGAGAGTGAATTATAACAGCCCTCAGATGCCAACCATGGCTTTGCTCTCATTACAGACTTTCATTCTTGGGAAGAAGATGGTAATAAGAGTGGAATGTCGTGTAAAAACAGAGCTCACTTTCATGACAGTTGGAAATTGGTGATGCAAATGGAAAATGGCAGTAAAAATTAATCCTTTTTTGTGGCAAAAATTGCCCTGCAAACAGCATCTCGTACACCAAAGGTATCCTTTACTGTGGCAATGACAAAGCAATGAAAAGGCAAACAATGAACAGCTTTTGGAGCCAATGAAGGGATTCTGAAGCATCCATCTTGCTTGGTGCTTTGGAAATGTATCCCTTAATCCTGAATAATGTAACATCCATTTGGCTCCAAAAGTAATGTGATAGGCAATTAGGAGCAGCTCTATTCTCCCTTCAGTGATGTGAATATCTCTATTACATACCGGCAGAAAGGCTCTACCAAATTTATGGAAGCCATTAGAATTTCTATATAGGGCACCTTTCATACACACACACACACACAGACACACACACTTGCACACATATATGCCTATGTATATATGTGTTTATATATTTACAATTCTGGAAAAGTATTTAGCTGACTCATTAATAGTGATATTCAAAGACAAAAATTCCACTTTTTATTTTATACACATACAAATGTAATGTATTCTTGTATTGATTGATCTTTTTAAAAACACCAAGAGCATTTAACACTCTTAAAATTACAGAAATAATAACCTTCTTTACCATCAATATAACTGACTCTGTCTACCACTGAATTATCTTTATTACTAGATTTTCTTTATTGTCAACTCTAGATACATATTCTCTAATTAAAATTGAAGTGGAAAAAGTAGCGTTTACATTCAAGTTTTAAAATGAATGCCCTCAGTCTCTTTCTTTATAGATTCTTTTTACCACTGTATTCCAACTGTGATGTTTTTCTTTTCCCACCCAGAGGTCGTATCTTTTCAGAATGAGGGTTAGAGTGTTCTAATGGTGGAAATAAGTGTGTGAAATGGTCTTTTCATTAGATTTCACTTAGAGCAGCCTATTTAATGTTTTATCATTTGCCAACATACATAACAGATATTCAACATTTATCCACATTTCAACACATGTCATTGTTGGGAGGGAAAAACTGGCATTTTAATATGCACATTGAGCACAGAAACATTTATAAGATGGTTATTGGATACAGAAACATTTTTTTATGTGCACCTTAGTGTCTGGCTTATATTTAAGGTTGCTAAATGTTGACACAGTTGCCTATGTTATACGGACAAGCCAGAGAAAGTAGGCATGAGAGACCACTTTTATTAGTATGAAAAGAAGGCAATTACACTGTAAGAAATCTCCTGAATTCACTTGGTTCCTTTTACTTTGGAGTGGTTCATAGCAAGGGCACATTTTAAATATGGAACTTTTATACTTACTTTAAGGGGCTAGGGTGAAGAGAATAAAATGACAATTGTTAGAAAAAGATTGAAATATATCTTTTAAACTAGTAGAATTTTTTACATAGGAAATATTTCAGAATAATTTTACATAGTTCTATAAAGTCATTGATTAAGTGGTTACAATTTTAAAATCTGAAATAATGAATTAACCTAAAGCTTATTTTACAGAGAATTTTATATAACTGCTAAGGGTGAAAGTGTAGAACACTTCAAATCATGTATACAAGAGCTCATTTTAGAGCAGAGATTATTAACCATGTTAGAAAAACCATGATGACTTTGTTTTAAATATCTGTAACCAGAGATTCTAATTCAGTGGATTAGCAGCATGGTCCAGGAATCTGTGTATTTAAAGCTTAAAAAAAAAAAAAAGATAAAGTGAAGAAATTCTTATGTATATTTGCATTAGAAACCACTGTTTTGGAACTTTATAGACTATAAAGTAGCTTGGTATTCACCTTTTTTCTATGACTCTCTTCATCAAATATTTCCTTCTCACTGATAATACTCTTGATTCAGTTCATCCATCTGTTAAACATTTATGTAAGCACCTATTATGTGCCAAATGTTGAAGTTAGGGAGCAAAGAATATAGTGGTAACAAAAGACAACCAAAGTCTTCAAGGTACTTACTCAACTGGGATGGTGAGTGATATGATTTGTCTGTGTCCCCACCCAAATCTCATCTTGAATTGTAGTTCCATAATCCCCACATGGCATGGGAGGCACTGGGTGCGGGGGGTGGGGGGGGCGGAATTAAATCATGGGGTTTCCCCCATACTGTTCTTGTGATAGTGAGTGAGTTCTCACAAGATCTGATGGCTTTATAAGCACCTGGTATTTCCCTTGCCAGGACTCATTCTCTGTCCTGCCACCTTGTGAAGAAGGGCATGCTTGCTTCCCCTTCTGCTATGACCGTAAGTTTCCTGAGGCCTCCCCAGCCATGCAGAACTATTAGTCAATTAAACCTCTTTTCTTTATAAATTACCTAGTATTGGATATTTCTTCATAGCAGTGTGAGAATGGACTAATACAGTGAGATAGAAAAACAAACTGTTACAATACATTGTGTAGATGATTATTACAAGAATAAGCCCTTTCTATGTAAGAACACCTACAAGGGGATCTGGAAAAGGCTTTCCTAAGTGCACAATGCTAAACTGAGTCTTGAAGAGGCAATCATGAGTTAGCCAGCTGGAGAAAGTTGTGTACTCTAGGCAAATGAAACAGCAAGACCAAGGTAAAAAGAGGTTAGAAAGTAAAGTACTGTGAGTTCAGGCAAGTGTACAAGGTTGTTGGGGTAAGAACTGAGGTGGAAGTGCGGTTAAGGACCATATTAATTGCCACTAACACATATAGCACTTACTACTGCCATAAGCAACATTCTAAGAGTTATACTCATTTAATCATTATAACAATCATTTGAGGTAGGTACTACTATCATCCTCATTTTATAAATGAGGAAACAGGCACAAAGAAGCTGTGAGAGGGACTTTTGTATATTTTTAAGTATCTCTTTTAAGATAATGAAGATTCCTTGGAAGATATTAAGCTGGGGCAAATTATGCCAAAACCCCACATAAGCATGAGTCAATTTTTACCTCAAGCATTTTCTGTAAAATTGGATAGATTTCAAAGAGGAATGCAATGAAATTTGAATATAGGCTCAGCTCAGTACTTGCTGAACAAGATATTATATGAAAAAATATTGTTAAATGCTGTATTTCCATTAAATCTAACAAACACTTAATTCCTTGAGCTGTGATTAGCATTAGAAAACAACGATAAATAAGAATCAAAGCTTATGAACTAATTAGTTACATAAACAATCATAATGTTAAGGGAATGGAAATGCCAAAAATCAGTAGCATTTCACATTATTGATTACCATATAAAGAGAATCTGATGGTAAAGAAAGTTTATAACACTTAATGATAGTAAATACATTTATATAAAACAAATATATTTCTTTTTTTTTTTTTGAGACGGAGTCTTGCTCTGTGCCCCAGGCTGGAGTGCAGTGGCGCGATCTCGGCTCACTGCAAGCTCCGCCCCCCCGGGTTCACGCCATTCTCCTGCCTCAGCCTCCTGAGTAGCTGGGACTACAGGCGCCCGCCACCTCGCCCGGCTAATTTTCTTGTATTTTTAGTAGAGACAGGGTTTCACCGTGTTAGCCAGGATGGTCTCGATCTCCTGACCTCGTGATCCGCCCGTCTCGGCCTCCCAAAGTGCTGGGATTACAGGCTTGAGCCACCGCGCCCGGCCACAAATATATTTCTTAATATTCAATTAATTAAAGACAATCTTTACAAGTCTGATTCTATGTAAGGCAAATTCAGAGTAGTTAATATTTTATATCATCTTTTTAGTAAGTTTTGAATCTCTTTATTCAAAAATAAAAATTAATTTTAAAAATCAGTCAAATTGAACAAAAATCAATGAAAATTGATTCCATGTGTGTAACAGAACCTAAGATACTTGAAGGCTGTGTTTGAGTAGTGATGTAGAATATAATTAGGAAACTTTAAAACCTACTAAAACACTGTTCAGAAATTGTCTTGTTAGTCTTAAATACTTTTTGGTAGTCTAGTAGTTAATCCTTAAAATACAATATTTATCACAACATTATAACTTTGAAAATCATCCCTTAGTATTCAAGATTTTAAAAAATGGCAAAGAGGGTTTAAATAAGTTGCATGCACACATACCTATCATATCACTATTTTTATTATTGTTAATAACTCCTCAGTAACTGAGGAGTTAATATCAGATCGAATCAATGCTACAATCAAATAGATATTTATACATGATAAAGTCACTTTTAAAAGTATGTAGTACTTTTGGGGCTGTTTATGTTTGTTTTTCTTTGTTAACTAATTTTTACTAATGTGTTTTATTTATATAGCCATGACCTTAGATTTATTATGTAAATTCAAAACAGAAAAAAAAGAGACTGAGAGAAGTACTTTACCATGGTGATTTTTTAAATGAAGTTCATAGAATTTTAGTTTGTGATTAGGTACCTCAAAAGTGGAAGTAGGGGTTGAGAGCAGGTTGAAGGAAAAAAAAAAAAAAAAAAAGGAAGACCATTTGGATAGTTTCACTACTACTCCTATAGATTCAACTATAACAGCTCTAGGTACTGAAAATTATGTGTGTGTGTTTGGTCAGCCATCATTTAAAAGAAGACATTAAATAAAATTGGGTATACTGCTCTTTTTAATTTATGTTGCATCATGACCTTTTCTATTTATTGAATAACTGTATTTATTTAAAGTCCAATCAAGATGGCACTCTAAATCTTACTCAGTCCTTCACAGATTTCACATATTTTGTTAGACCTTAAAGTTACTTCCACATTTTCACTATTATAAATAATTCTGCAGTAAATATCTTTATGGGCATAATTTTTCTTATATGTTAGATTATTTTATTTTTGGTGCCATAATGAAGATGTTCAAATTAAGTGTATGATCATATTTAAAGCTTTTTATACATATTGCCAAATTATTTCTCAAAATGTTTCTGCTCCAGTTGCTACTAAAATATATAGGCAAACACATTAGTATTACTATGTGGATTTTTCTTTTTTGTTGTTTAGTTTTTTGTTCATTATGATTACTTGAGATATAATTGACATACAGTGAAAATTACCTATTTTATTTGCACAGTTTGTTGAGCTTGACAAATATATAATGTATATGACCACAGTTTTAACCCAATTTATATAATATTGCTGTTACTCTAAAGAGCTATCTTTATGGATCTTTGCATGGAGGAAGGTTCCACTTACCCTGGACCCCTGCAAACTATTAATTTGATCTTTGTGGTTATAATTTTCCTTTCTCAAGAATGTCATATAACTGGAAATATGGGCTTTTTCACTTGACTTAATGCTAACAGCATCATGTTGTTGATGTAGTGTTTGTTCCTTTTTGCTTAGTAAAATTCTATTATATGGCTATACCACAACTTGTATCTATTCACCAGTTGATGCTATTTGAGTTGTTTCCAGTTTTTAGCCATTATGAATGAAATTGTTACAAACATTCACATGCAGATATTGTGTGTAGATATGTTCTCAACATTCTTGTGAAAATACCTTGGAGTAGTATGATTGACTTTTATGTTAAGTAAGCATCCCTCACCAGAAATGATTTTTGTAATTTTAGTCAATCTAGCAGGTATGTAGTTATATATTTTTGTTGTTCAAATTTGAATTTTCCTACTGATTAATAATGGCAAGCATTTTTTTCATGTGCTTATTTGGCATATATATTTTTATGAGTGTGTGAAATTTCTTTTCAAACTTTTGCCCATTATATTGGATTGCTTATCTTATTATTGTATTTTAAGAGAACTTTGAGAGCAGAAAGTTTTAATTTTGATGAAATACAAATGCAAAATTTTTGTCTTATGGTTCGTGCTTTGATGTGCCATATAGGAATATTTGTCCACCCCAAGTTCACAAAGGTTTTCTCCTGTATTTTCTTCTAGAAGTTATACATTTCTAAGTTCCTCACTAAGTTATATGATCCATTTCAAGTTAACATTTGTATACAGTATGTATACAAATACAGAGAGAGGACAAGGTCTTTGTTTGTGTTGGGTTTTTTGTCCCAGTAAAATTTATTGGAAAGAACATATTTTCTCTCTAGAATTGCCTTGGCACATTACATTTATCAAAAATCAATTGACCATAGATATGTGAGTCTCTTTCAGACTTTCTATTTTGTTCTATCAATTAACAAGTCTATCCTACCACTGAAACACAATGTCTTGATTACTGAAGCCATATAATAAGTCTTGAAATCAGGTTTTGTGTGTCTTCCAAATTTGTTTTATTTAATTTCAAAACTGATTGGACTATTCTGTGACCATTGCCTTTCTGTATAAATTTTAGAGTCACCTTCCCAATATCTAAAAGTAATCCTCATTTGATTGTGATTAGTATTCCTTCCAATCTCTATACCAATTTAGAAAGACTTGATAAGTTAATAATAGTGAGTTTTCCAATCCATGAACACAATATATCTCAATTTATCTAGATCATTTAAAATTGTTCTCATCAGTGTTTCTATTTTTAATGTAAAAGTATTGCAAAAAGTAGGTTAGTTAGATTCATCCCTAGGTGTTTCATGTTCCCTTTTTATACTATTATAAATTATGCAGATCTTAAAATTTATTTTAGTCTCTAAGTGTTCAGTACTAGTTGATGAAAATATCATTGATTTTTGTGTGTTGACCATGTATTTGGTAACCTTTCTAAAATTATTTACAATTTCTATGAAGTATTTTGTAAATTCCTTGGGATTATATTCCTAGATGGCTATGGTTTGCTGCAAATAATGATTTTTTTTCTCAAACCTATGTACCTTTTTATTTTTTTATCTTGCCTTATAACACTATCTAGGACCTCTTGTATAATGTTGCACAGAAGTGGTAAGATTGGTCATTCATTTATTGGTCACATTATGAAATGCACTGATCTTTTACTATTAAGTTTACTGTCAGTTATAGGTTAGTACAGAGATGTCTTTTATCAAGTTAAGGAAGTTTCCCTCTGCTATTAGATTGCTGAGATATTTTTATCGTGAGTACAGGTTGACTTTTAAAAAACTCTTTCATTGTATCTGTTGAGATAATACACTTTTCTACTATATTGTTTTGATATAGTGAATTACAATGGTCGACTTTCGTATGGCAAATCAACCTTGCATCCTAGAGATAAATACCACTCTTCATGCTGTATCATTCTTCTTATACATTTCTAAATTTGATGTGTTAATAATGTATTAAAGAATTGTACAGATGAGGATTCAGGTGAGGATACTGAACCATGTCAACATTCTATTTTTTGGTACCATTTTTGCATTGGTTTAAGTTTTTTTTTTTTGTTTTGTTTTGTTTTTTTTCTTGTAATGTTGTTGTCTGGCTTTGGTATCATCAGGTCTCATAAAATGAGTTTTAGAGCATTCTTATTTTAAATTTTCTGAAGCAGTTTGCGTAAAAATGGCATGATTATTCTTTAAATGCTTCGCAGAATTCACTCATGTTATCATCTGGGCCTTGAGTCTCCTTTGGGAGAAAATTTTTAATTAAAAATTCAAATAACTTAGTAAAGGACATACGATTCAGTTTATCTCCTTTATGAATGAGATTCAGTAGTCTGCTTTTAGCAAGAATTTATCCATTTCATGTTTTAAAACGTGCTATCATAGGCCTCATGATATTCTGTTATGATCCATGTAATGCCTATAAGACACATAATTATGGCTGGGCCTGGTGGCTCACGCCTGTAATCCCAGTACTTTGGGAGGCCAAGGCGGCGGGATGACGAGGTCAGGAGACCGAGACCATCCTGGCTAATACGGTGAAACCCCGTCTCTACTAAAAATAGAAAAATTAGCCGATCATGATGGCGGGCGCCTGTAGTCCCAGCTACTTGGGAGGCTGAGTCAGGAGAATAGTGTGAATCTGGGAGGTGGAGCTTGCAGTGAGCCGAGATCGGGCCACTGCACTCCAGCCTGGGTGACAGAGCTAGACTCCATCTCAAAAAAAAAAAAAAAAAAAAGACATATAGTTATGTCCTCTGTTTATTCCTCATATTGGTAATTTTATCACTTTCTTTTATTTTTGATTGTTCTGGCTATAGTTTCATCAATTAGATTGAATCAGTTTTTAGATTCACTGATTTTATTTTATTTTTTTAAGTAACTTTTTTAGATATGGGGGTCTCAATTTGTTGCCAAAGCTAGGCTGAGTTCAAACTGGTCTCAAGCAATTCTCCCACCTCAGCCTCTCAAAGTGTTGGGATTGTAGGCACGAGCCATGGTGTCCGGTTGATTTTATTGTTAATTTTTTCAACTTCATTCATTTTCACTCTTTATTGTCTTCCTTCTGATTGCTTTGTTTATGATTTTCTCTTCTTTTTGTGGTTTTTAAGGTGATGTCAGTTTATTGGCTTCTGACATTCTCTTTATTTTCCAGCTTTACTAATGTAAGATTGACAAATTTGTATATATTTATGGGATGCAACATAAATTGATATACATACACATCATGAAATAATTTCCAAAATCAAGTTAATTAACACATCCGTCACCTCACATGGTTACTCATTTGCATGTGTGTGTGTGTGTGTGTTAAGAACAATTAGTATCTGCTCTTTTAGCAAATTTCGTATATATGATACAGTATTATTGACTATAGTCACCATGCTGTACATTAGATTCCTCAGAAAACTTTTTCATCTATAAACAAAAGTTTATACCCTTTGACTAACATCTCCCCATTTCTTCCATCTCCAGCCTCTGGCAACCACCATTCTACTCTCTGCTTCTATGAGTTTGACTTTTTTCAATTATGCATAAAATTGAGATCAAGCAGTATTTGTACATTTGTGCCCAGCTTATTTCACTTAGCATCATGTCCTCAAAATTCACCCATATTGTTTAAAATGGCAGGATATGCTTCTTTTTAAAGGCTGAAGACATTCCATTGTGCATGTATTTGTTACATTTTCTTTATGAATTCATACACTGAATTCATATATCTTTGGATATAGATCCAGAAGTAAGATTGCAAAACTGTAGTTCTATTTTTAATTTTTTGAGGAACCTCTATACTGTTTCCATAATGGATGTACCACTTTACATTCCCACCAACAATGCACAGTTTCCCTTTTCTCCACATTCTGTTGTTATCACTTGCCTTTTTTATAGTAACCATCCTAGCAGGTGCAGGGTCATAGCTTACTGTGGTTCTGATTTGCATTCTCTGATGATTAGTGATGTTGAGCACCTTTTCATCAACCTGAGGCCATTTTATGTGTTCTTTGGAAAAATATCTATTCATGTTTTTCCCATTTTTAAATCAGGTTTTTGGTTTTTTTATTTGCTGTTGAATTGTATGAGTTCCTTACATATTTTGGATATTAACCCTTTATAAGGTAAATGATTTGTGAATATTTGTAATATATTACAATAGACTGTCTTTTCATTTTGTTGATTATTTTCTTTGCTGTGAAGAAGATTTTTAGTTTAAAATAGTACTACTTGTTATTTTCACTTTTGCTGCCTGTGTTTTTTTGGGTCATATCCAAAAACTCATTGCCAAGACCAATGTCAAGAAGCTTTTTCCTTTTGTTTTCTTCTAGAAGATTCATGGTTTCAGGTCTTATGTTTAAGTACTTAATCTATTTTGAGTTTATTTTTGTATGTAGTTTAAGACAAAATTCCAATTTCATTTTTTTGCATCTGGATATCTAGCTTGTCTCACACCATTTATTGAAGAGATTATCATTTCCCCATTGTGTATTCTTGGCACCTTTGTCAAAGATTGGTTAGTTCTACATGCTCTGTTTATTTCAGAGCTCTCCAGTCTGTTCCATTGGTCTGAAAAAACTCATGGGTCTGCTTTTATGCTGGTACCATACTATTTTTATTACTATAACTTTATTATATAATTTGAAATTAGGAAGTACAATGCCTCTAGCTTTGTTCTTCTTTCTCAAGTTTTCTTTGGTTATTTGGGGGTCTTTTGTGGTTTCATATACATTTTAGCATTTTTTTGTATTTTGGGGGAAATGCCATGGCATATTTATGTCAGAAATATACTTATGAAGTTACTCTACCTCCTAATGCAATAATATCCCATCTTTATAATTTTATACTTTAAAGTCAAACATAAAGTTTTAAATAGCTAATAATACTGCTTCTGTGGTAATGTCCAAACAATGAAACCTGCTCTAAAGAAGAAAAATGCCATTGGCATTTTTGGTAGTGATTGTATTGAATCTGAATTTAGAATTGGGTAGTGTGGGCCGGGCTTGGTGGCTCACACCTGTAAACTCAGCACTTTGGGAGGCCGAGATGGGCGGATCACGAGGTCGGGAGATCGAGACCATCCTGGCTAACATGGTGAAACCCCGTCTCTACTAAAAATACAAAACAAAATTAGCCGGGTGCGGTGGCCGGCGCCTGTAGTCCCAGCTACACCGGAGGCTGAGGCAGGAGAATGGCGTGAACCCCAGAGGCGGAGCTTGCAGTGAGTGGAGATTGCGCCACTGCACTCCAGCCTGGGCGAAAGCGCGGGACTCCCTCTCATAAAGAAAAAAAAAAAGAATTGGGTAGTGTGGACATTTCAACAATATTAATTTCTTCCAATCCCAATGAATATCTTTTCATTTGTTTGTGTCTTCTTCAATTTCTTTCACTATTGCTTTATAGTTTTCTGTGCAGAAATCTTTTATCACCTGATTTACATTTATTCATGAATATTTTATTGCTTTCAATGCTACTGTAATGGAATTTTTTTCTTAATCCCTTTTTTGGATAATTCATTGTTCGTATAATTCACTAGCATTAATAACTTTAATTCCTAAATTAATTATCTTGAGAAATATTATATTATTAATATTATTTTGATATAGAGAAAAATATCATGTGGGAAAATATGGACATCAATGACTGACTCAAAAACTGATAAAAAGAAAAGACTTAGATTCTGAATATAAAGACACTTAAGAAATTCCTTAGTCAATAGTTAATAGATCTCTTCTTTTTATGTAGACACAAGACAAATATTACCAAAATTTTTGTCTAAATAAGTCTGAAAGCTCTTTTAGAATTTGAAGTTAAAAAGTCCAAAGGATAAGAAGGTATGATGATATTTGATGAGCACTTTTTTTTCTTTCTTTGCTTTATAAAAAATAAGGTGCATCCTACAAGCAATAGTATGAAACTCAGTAAAAAATGGTCTTTGGTAAATGTTCTGTCCATATGTCGTAATTTTTAAACAATTTCCAATAGACAGTCATTTGACTCATTTCTATTCACCTTTTGTGAATTTTTTTCTGTGCAAAATACTTTTAAATACAGTTTTTAGAATGTGTTAGTTTCCTTGTTCCCCATCTAGATATTTACACAAATTCTTAAATATTTACTTTAACTCATAATAATCTAAACATTTTGTCTCCATGACATAAAATTTCATCATTAACTTAACAAATGTTAAGCAAAACCAGAGACCATCAAAGCAGGAAAGAAGAAAGGAAGAAAGGCCAGCTATTTTCTTCTTTAGAGCAGGTTTCATTGTTTGGACATTACCACAGAAGCAATATCATTAGCTATTCAAAACTCTATGTTTGACTTTAAAGTATAAAATTATAAAGATGGGATATTATTGCATTAGCAAGTAGAGTAACTTCATAAGTATATTTCTGACATAAATAGAATTTATGTCAGAATTCTGACATAAATAGAATACAGAAGGCTTTAATGGTAAAGGTAAAAATTTTTGAAGCTATTTATTTTCTTTTAGAATTTTGTTCAAACTCTTCCTTTTTTATGAGAAAAACGTTTCTGTCTCAAAATCTATCATAGTATGCATTTGACTTATTACCTCCGCTTTTGTCAAGAAATTCAGAGACTCTCTGATAATGGAAAGGCAGTATTTGTAAGAGCTTGGACCATGAAGCCAAAACTGGGAGCTTGTTTCCAGTTTCTGACATTTAATAGCTGAGTTACTTTTAGCAAACTACCTAACCTCTCTATTCCTCTTCAGTGCAGATTAAAATAATAATTGTTATATCAATAGCCAGCATTTATGAATTATTTAGTATTCAGGTAATACTTGAAACACTTTCTGTATATCATTCCATTTTCATACATACAAGAAATATATGGAGAAGGTGCTCTTATCGTCTCCATTTTACAGATGAGGGCACTAACAAGGTCAGTATAAAATTAAATGAAAGAATAATTTTAACACTCTTGGTGTGAAGAGTAAGCACTCAGTATGGTGATGATGATGATTACGTCAAGGATGACAGAAGTGGTGATGGTGATAACAATGACAAAGATAACATTTCTACACATCAGCATTATGCCATCTTAGATAAATATGCATGTAACTACTAAAAAAAGCATCAATAGTTTATTTAATAAACATTTACTGACTCTTCTTTGATAACCAGACAATGAGGCTCAGATATTACACAAAGATATAATAACATTTTCAAGGCATCTCTAGACTAATAGAAAAGGAAAAATAAACATGATTCAAAGAGGAAAATATTAAAGGAATGAATTATGGGGGAGGCAAGAAAGAAAGTAGGGAGGAGATAGCAAAGAAAATGTAAAGGAGAAAAGAAAGGAAGGCAGGGTAATCTTGTAGAAAATATATTTCGGTTCATTTGGATTGCACAGTAGGAGATACATTCCAGTCTCTAATACATGCCATGCATCAATGCCCATATTCAGAAATCAGCTGCTGGGAAGACACGTGTATACACAGCAAGCATTTTTCTTAAGGATGTATGATGATGCATAGCACATGTCAAACTGGAATCTGGCTTTATACAATGACTTGCTGGATCAATGGTCCCAATTCAATGTGCCATGTGTAATAAAAACATACTATAGCACATGTGTATACAACTGATATTATGACTTGCAAAATTATGAAATCCAGTGAGAAAGAGATGGATTATTTTTTCATTCATTCTGTGACCAGCACTGTTTTTCCAAATATGCATATCTATAGATTATGGAAAGGGGTGGAAGGGATATGGAAAGACAAGAGGAGAAAAAGGGCAGAAATGTCATAGCAGCTTCCAGCTGCTTCAAATCCCTGGGAAAGAGGTTTGGTATACAGTCCATCCAAAAAAAAAAAAATGTGCATTCAATAGCTTTAGATACATTTTGTGCTGATCCAGTTAATATGTCAAAATATTCTGCTTGAAGCAAGAAAACAGAAAAGCTTTGCCACACCACAAAGGGGCATCTAAATCCCATCACTCCTTTGTCACCCTCTAAGGAAATAGCATTATGTAAGCATCTGATTTGCATCATTGGGGGGGCCTTGATTTCTGAGAAAGCTGTTTGCAATTCAATAAGCTCCATGCACAATGTTGCCTTTCATGTGATTCCTTATGGTGCTGTTGATAATGATCATAATACTTTTTTCCCCCAACGGAGAACACTGAATCAATGCCGAAAAAATCAAACTTTTGTTTCTGTGTAAGCTAGAGGACACATGAAGATTGAGAGAGAGAGAGATGAGCCTTCATATTTCATACTATCTGACATAGATTAAGAAAGTTTCCCAAAAGGTCATTAGATCAGATAGAGCCAATGTTGAATTGATAGCTTAGCAATGAAAGCTGGGACAGTTTGAAAAGTGAGAAAAGGGAGAGAAGGAGGAAATGGGGAGAGAGAAAGAGACTGACAGAAAGAGATAGAGACTGACAGAGACAGATGGAGAGAGAGACAGAAGACAAAGAAAAAATAGAAATTGTTGCTGAGGCTGGATCAAGGGATATAAAAGCAACTTTGCCATTCCTGAGAAGGTCAAAAGTTCATATGAAAATTCATCAAATACTTATTTCGCTCATTCATTCTTCTTTGCCTTTTGAGTATGCCGGTTATGCCACAGGATCTTGGAAAGTGTGGGATTTTCTTTCATTTCCCATTTTGAATAGTTAAATAGCAACCACCTCCTTTATGGTCCTGTAAATCTTAATTCTGTTTCCATCTGAGCTGAGTTGTTAAGAAGTTAATGATTTAGAACTGCTTCCTGCTTTGGCTTGCTTACTCTTTTCTGGAAAAGTAAGTGAGTGGAGGCACTTCTTAATGTGACAGACAAGGCTATGGGTCCCTAAGTTGGACTTTCCTTTTTCTTTTTTTTTTTCTTCTTTCTAAATTTTATTTGAGATTCAGGGGATACATGTTTATGTTTGTTACATGATTAAACTGCATGTCGCAGGGATTTGGTGTACAGACTATTTTGTCACCTAGGCAATGAGCATAGTACCCAATAGGTAGTTTTTCAATCTTCGCTGCCCCCATCCTCTACCCTCAAATAGGTTCTAGTGTCTGTTGTTCTCTTCTTTGTGTCCATGTGTTAAACCTCAAGGTTTAACTCCCACTCATAAGTGAGAACAGGCAGTATTTGTTTTTCTGTTCCTGTGCTAGTTCGTTTAGAACTATGGCCTTCAGCTCCATCCATGTTGCTGCAAAGGACATGATCTCGTTCCTTTTTATATGTTGGATTTTTGAAGGGATGTGGCGTGGTGTTGGAAGTAACCTTCAAATACAGACATCTCAGCAAATGTGAGATAAATGAGTAGCAATATTACTGATATCAGGGGAGGATAAGGAAGAAGAAATAACAAAAACAATGACAAGGACATTGAGAACAGGGTTCATGTGTTTTGAAGCAATTTCCACAAAGTTTAGTGTAGAAAAAGGCACCAAAAAGATATTCCATGCTCATTATTACTTATTCAAAAACACGAAATAGACCAGGTGCAGTGGCTCACGCCTGTAATCCCAGTACTTTGAGAGGCCGAGGCGGGCAGATCAGCTGAGGTCAGGAGTTCAAGACCAATCTGGCCCACATGGTGAAACCCCATCTCTACTAAAAATATAAGAATTAGCTGGGTGTGGTGGTGGGCGCCTGTAATCCCAGCTACTTGGGAGACTGAGGAATGAGAATCACTTGAACTGAGGAGACGGAGGTTGCAGTGAGCTGAGATCACAACACTGCACTCCAGCCTGGGCGACAGAGCAAAACTGTCAAAAAAAAAAAAAAAATAATAATAATAATAATAATAATAATAAAACAAAATAAAATAAAATAATTGCCCCATAATAAACACAAGAAAAAAATAAGATTTCTAATATAAAGTTCCTTACAGTCAAGCAGGGGTGACACAGGTGAGCCAATATAAATATCTCTAACATGTTCTCCTCACACAACTTTTATGTCATTTTTTCGAAATGACATGAAATATTTTGAAAATATGAAAAATATAAAGTAGATTTTCTCAATTTAACATTATTGCCATTTTGAGCCAGGTGGTTTTTGTGGCTGTCCTCCTGTGTATTGTAGACACTGATGAACAGTGTCTTTGGCCTTTATGCAACTAGAAGCCAGTATTACCAACCCAAAGTGTATCCAGGCATTAGCAAATGTTCCTTGGGCAAAATGGCCCTGATTGAGAAACCTTACCATAGAGCACCAAGTTTGTTATGGTTGTTGTTGCTGCTATTCTTTGGATTTCTGCTGTATCCACTTTTATATTTCATTATATATGCAATAAAAGTGGCAGATTGATAAACTTCTCCTGAAAACCATTCTCTCCTTTTTCTGTGGCCATCGAAGCTGATCTGAGCACATAGCCATGCCATTAGGGACTACATATCTCAACTTCCTTTACAGGCAGGTCTATTCATATCATCATGTTTAATAACTAAGTGAAGAGATGAATAGCACTTCTAGGCTTTAGCATTAAAATAAAAAGCATGCTCTCTTCTGCCTTTACTTTCTTTACTATTTTGGGCTGGAACAACAGCAGAGATGACCCAGCTTCAACGATGCAAGGAAGGTAACACTCTAGAACACAGAAAAACAAGGAGATGGAATTACTTTGTGAGTGACAGATACCATGAATTACTTTTTGAAACAGAAGAATCTCATCGACATCAACCATCCACCTTGAGACTCAGGTGTAAAGGGTAAAGCTATTGTGTTTTGGGGTCTCTTTGTTAAAGAAAGTTAGCCTTTATCCTAACAGATACAGAATATATATATAATATAATTTTATGCACACATATAATTTATACACATTTTATATTAGGATTATCCAGAGAAACCGACCCAATAGTTTGTGTGTGTGTGTGTGTGTGTGTGTGTGTGTATGAAGAGAGAGAGCTGTTATTACAAGGGATTGCCTTTCACAGTTATGGAAATTGAGAAGTCCTGCAGTCTGCCAGCTGCAAGCTGCAGGCCTGGGAAAGCTAGTGGCGAAGTTCCAGTCCAAACCTGAAGGCTGGAGAACCAGAGAAGCCAATCCAAGGGCTCAAAAATCAGAAGCACTGATGTCCAAGGGCAGGGGAAGATGAATTTCCTAGCAAGCAGAAAGAGCAAATTGGCCCTTCCTCCACCTTTTTGTTCTATTCAAGCCCTCAATGGACTAAAGGATTCCCATTAGGTTGATGAGGGCATCTTCCTCACTCAGTCAAACAATCCAAATGCTAATCTCTTCTGCAAACACCTTCATAGACACACCCAGAAATGATGCATTATTAGCTGTCTGTGCATCCCTTAGCCCAGTCAAGTTGACACATAAAATGACCTATCACACAAACATACACACACACATATGATCAATGTGCAAAATTTTTGTTAGGCAAGACATTTTGGAAGAGCAAACTATGTAAGTAGATGCATGTCTGTGTTAGAATATCTCTTAAAAAGCTATAGGAACTCTGGAGGCTGAGGCGGGAGAATGACGTGAACCTGGGAGGTGGAGCTGACAGTGAGCCGAGATCGCACCGCTGCACTCCAGCCTGGGCGACAGAGCGAGACTCCGTCCCAAAAAAAAAAAAAGCTATAGGAACCTAGGTAATGGAGTGATTTTTTGCCAGTGTGGTTTTCTGGGCCTTAGATGATGAATCAGAGTTTGCCAGAAAGATTGATGAACCAAGGAAGTACTGCTCTCTGGTTTCACACCCCACAGGCTCTCATCCAGAAAGAGGTAGTAGCTCTACAGACAGCAGCCGTCATCATCTGAGTCATGCGGACGTTCTCTTTAAGTCAAATCACTTTACTACAGTCCCACCTCACACCAGCATGATCACCAGACTTCTGGAATTGACAGGTGCTGTAGCACAGATAACAGACACCTGAATACTAAGTGCTTTGATGAAAGTAACTCCATGTTTCCTTGCCACATGTAGCAAGTCTCCGGGGGTGGTGGGGGGAGACCTAACAGAATTTGATGGTATTCTAATGATTTATCTTTCTATATGTTCTTCTATTTTTCAATGAATGTTATTGTATATCAAATGGATTGCCTTCTCATCTGAATTAAATCCTGCCCCCTAAAACATAATATTTTCACCCAGAAAAACAAACTAACATTTGAAATATATAAAGAGTATATAATAATTTAAGTAAATTTTAAGTCAAGCTTAAACTGTCTCATAAAAATCAATATACATTATACCAATTTACTTTCATTACTGAACGAATTAGCTGTATGAAAAAGCAATTGACTTGGCCTGGCATTCTTTTTTTTTAGAAATGTGTAACCTCTAAAATAGGAAAAATGGTATTACATCTATTATGTAGGTCACAATTACATCTCACTATAATGAATTTAAAAATTCTGCAAGCAGTTATAGGTCAGTGAAATTTCTCATGAGACCTCACCATACCTATTTACCAGATTATGAAAATATGTAATTGATGTTCTTCCAGTAAGCCATATTATAAACTTCTCTCATACTTGAACTTATATAATATTTTTAAAAATCTTGGTATCAACTCTTTTATTATTTCCTTTTTACCATATAACACTAAAATTCTTCTTATAAAAGCTTATAAGAAGTTTGATCTCTTCTTTAAAATAAAGTTTTTTTCTGCCTTTTTTTCCAGTTTGATAGTCATAAAAAACAATCTCTTAATTTTATGTTTTCTTCTTGTAGCAACTAAATAATGTTAATTTTTTTTCCTTTAAAGTGGCGCAGTGCTTCTGTGGTATCTACATTTAACTCTTTCATAGATGTTGTAATGAGATGTAAGTTCATAATGTTCTAGAGTTTAAGTAAAAAAAGGTGCCATAAATTTGTCTTAATAGTTAAATTTTGAAATCTGCTAAAATATTCAATAAGCCCTGTAATAAAATTCTGAGGCTAACTGCCCAGATTTAGCACAGACTTCACAGGTTAGATAGAGGCACAGTCTCTGATGAAACTGCCCTCACATCAGACATCAGTCACAAGTTTGAGGGTGCCCAGGCCACCTGCTATTTTGATGACTTTCTGCCAGTTTGTGGGTTCTCACTAACCCATCAGATTCAATAAGTTGCTGGAATGACTCCCAAAATTCAGAAAAACACTGTATGTATGAATACACTTTAATTATAGAAAAAGATACAAATCTGAACCTGCCAAAGACAGAGACACATGGGGTGAGGTCTGGGAGGGTCCCAAAAGTGAAGCTTCCATATCCTCAGAACGCATCACTCTCCTGGCCCATCAATGCATCATTACAAAAAAGGGAAGCTCACTTGAGTCTCAGTGTCCGAAGTTTCTACTGGGGTTCCATTATATCAGCGTGATTGACTGAATCATTGACCACATGATTGAACTCAATCACCTGCCTCCAACCTCTCCCCAGAAGTTAGAGATCAGACTGATGTCATGTGGCTCAACATTCCAACTTTCAAATCATTGGTGTTTCTGGCATGGTCAGCCTCCATGTTGAAACTATTTAGGGGCCTTCCCTGAGTTACCTAATTACAATACGGTGGCTCACGCCTGTAATCCCAGCACTTTGGGAGGCCGAGGCGGGCGGATCACAAGGTCAGGAGATCGAGACCACAGTGAAACCCCGTCTCTACTAAAAATACAAAAAATTAGCCGGGCGCGGTGGTGGGCGCCTGTAGTCCCAGCTACTCAGGAGGCTGAGGCAGGAGAATGGCGTGAACCCGGGAGGCGGAGCTTGCAGCGAGCCGAGATCGCGCCACTGCACTCCAGCCTGGGCCACAGCGCGAGACTCCGTCTCAAAACAAAAAAAAAAATAAATAAAAAATAAATAAATAAATAAAATAAAAAGTGCGGTCTCAGGGGCCCACCATGAATAATGAAAATACTCCTATCATTCAGGAAATTCCAAGGATTTCAAAGTTATCTCCCAGGAATCCTGGACAAAGACAAATTCCTTATTATACAACAACTCTTTTTTAATTATTTATTATTATTATTATTATTATTATTTTTGAGATGGTCTTTCACTCCTGTCAACCAGGCTGGAGTGCAATGGCACAGTCTCAGCTCACTGCAACCTCCGCCTCCAGGTTAGGCAATTCTCCAGCCTCAGCCCTCCAAGTAGCTGGGATTACAGGTATGCGCCACCACACTTGGCTAATTTTTGTATTTTAGTAGAGGCGGGCTTTGCCACGTTGGCCAGGTGGGTCTCAAACTCCTGACCTCAGGTGATCCACCCACCTTGGTCTCCCAAAGTGCTGGGATTACAAGCATGAGCCACCACGCCCGGCCAACAACTCTCCTTTTAAAAGCAAACTCAATTTTACATATATGTATCACTGAAGTATTTACTAAATGAGTTTAATTTTTTTAATCTGCTACTGTTCTTTTCAGGAAGAAGAGCATAAATGAAATTGGGGAGTCAGGGAAGAACCAAGAACATGGTATATGTGCTAGGAGCAGCCCTGGACAAAATTGTGAAATAGTTGGATTTTAGCATTTTCAAACTTGAAAGAATTTCACATATCCTCTAATTCTATATCATTCTTACACAGAAACAAACAGATTAGGGAAATAAGTAATTTGCCCAAGGTAGAAATCAAAATTAACTCTCAAATAAAAATCAAAATTTGAATTTCCCAGCTCTTCCTACAATGCTACTTAGCGTGCCTTTAGAGCTTTTCCCAGCTCTCCTTTCAGGCCCACACTTCCTAGTTTCCCTGCCATGTTGTCTCTCTTTCCCCGTTTCTTAGACTTCATGATACTAAGCTCCCCTCTTTCCCTACTCTTCTCTTCTACCTCTCCCTCTTCATGCCTTTGCAACTCCAGTGAGCCAAAAAATGAACTACATATTAACTTCCCTGCAAGTTCTGATCTCCGAAGCCTAGCAAGAGCCGAAATATGATAATTAACTCATTTACAGCTGTTCTAGAAATCACAATACCTTAACTCCGTTTTTTAAAGATTAACCTTCTAGATTGGTGTTAATGAAGGAGATTTCAAGAATGAGGCCTTTGACACTTTTGTGTACAGAGTTGGCTACATGTGCCATAGAAGGCAGACTGAGTAAATAAAAAAGAACTGTCTTTTGCAGATTGGATCATTAACTGAGCGTGCTGCTTAATAATAGGAAAATCACAGAAACACAGAGAGATGGCTGCTGGCTGGTCACCTAATGGTCTGTCTACTATTCCTCTCCCAGAGCAACCTTTCTAAAGCATAAATCTGATATTAAACACAGGGCTGAGAGACTATCAGTGCCTCTCCATAGTCTCAGCCTCTTTAGCTTTGCATGAAAGGGCTGCTGCCTCTCTTTCAGCTTAATCTCCAGTTACACCAGCCACAATCACTCTAAACCTCCTTGGCCATATTGTGCTATTCCACATCCTTCACATGCTGTTCCCTCTGGCTGGACTTCTCTCTTGCTAACGCTCACGGGTGTCTTTAATATATACAGGTAACTCCTTGAAAAAAACAGTATAAAATGACTTTTCTTTGAATAATTCTCTAATACTCAGATTTGATGAAGACGCTCTTCTTCTGGTCCCCTTTAGCAATCTTTAGAAATTCCTGAGAATACAGCATAATGCTATATTCTTCATAATGACTTATCAGTCGCTCCCAAATGAAATTTCAAAAGCCAGGACTATGTGTGGTTTCGTTTTGTATCCCCAGAATTTGACACACAGTATGCACTAAATTTACGTTTGATGCATAAATTAATGCATGCATGAAGAAGATCTATATCATCTTCATCTACCTTCGTCTCTCCTAGAGAATTGTGGAAAAGTTCTTTAAAATGTATGCTGTAAAAAATAATATCTACTAGATTTTGGAAGAATTAGTACTTTTAATAAAATTTTGTGTGTGCCTGTATATGTGCGTGTGTGTGTGTGTGTGCATGTGCATGTAAAATAAATCTCTCTCTCTCTTTAAATTGCTTAGTATTCACGGGATATTATTTTGAAACTGAATTTCACATCATGATTTTTTTCTAAGAGAATGTGTTATGATCTTTGTTTTCAAATATAAACAGTATCATTTCAGGGCTGTGCCAAAAGGTGAATGTTAGAAACCCTTATTCTTTGCAGTGTTAAATATTTCAAAAGAACTAAAAGAACAATATCTGCAGCTGCATCCACAATTATCAAAGCTGATATGATATTTTGACAAAATATATGTGGAATTTTGGTGATATGTTTTATAACTAGCACAATTAATTTTTTTTTCAATTTAAAGGCCAGTGTTTTCTCCCTGCTTCCACTGTCAGAGCATTATCTTCATACCATAAACCCATCTCATAATTTATCCAATTACATATAGTTCACAGAATGTGTAAACAAAAGTCTACGTTCACAACACTAAACATTCTTCAAGCATCTATTGACAAAGCCCTGGGACAGTAGTCCTCCTGCCTCCTCTAAAATTCACCTTTGTTACCTAGCCCTCACCTCCATAAGGCTAGAGCTCTTTGCTTGGATTTTTATTTAATAGATTATAAATAATGGATGAGTTAGTTGAAGTGAGTAAGATATTATGTAATATCTAGCTCTTCTAAAAGTGACATTTCTAAGACAAGAGCTTATATTCAGACTGAGAATTTTTCATGGTATAAAATATTTGCACATTTGAATGGACAAAGGAATGATAATTGTTTCAAAATGGATTATAAAAACTGAACTCTAATAACGTAGCAGAATGTAATTATTTGTGTCAGCTATTCCAGTTTGGCTTAGCAGATTCTAGTATCAGAAAAGAGCAATGCTATTTAAGCTGTTCTTTTTTTTTTTTTTTTTTTTTTCCAGTTCTCCCGCCTCAGCCTCCCGAGTAGCTGGGATTACTGGTGCCCACCACCAAGCCCGGCTAATTTTTGTATTTTCAGTAGAGATGGGGTTTCACCGTGTTGGCCAGGCTGGTCTCAAGAACTCTTGACCTCAGGTGATTCGCTTCTGTCGGCCTCTCAAAGTGCTGGGATTACAGGCATAAGCCACCATGCCCACCTTAAGCTGTTGTTCTTTAGATTAATATGTATACTGCTTTTGCCAGTTCACTGTGGTTGCTGCCTTTAAAATTCTGGACTTCCATATTTTTGTCCACATGTGTAGGTTCTCTGATTTTGTGACTTTAGGGCTGCTACAACGGTACTGGCAAAACTAACATAGGCTATTGTAAAATTAGCACAATGAGAAAAAAAAGCAAGACGCAAATATGTTCACATGAGATGTTCCACAGAATTAATGAGAGTTGAGAAAAAGTGCTAGGTTTCCCAGGAAGATTGAGGATTAGACCAATTCTATTTCTCTTAAATTAAATAAGTAGACATGTACTTTTTTGGTATATTAAAAGGTGCGATAGTACAATTTTGGTGATTTTTAGATAATTTTTAGAATTAAAATAATAAAAATGGTTTTTCTTTTATAATTGAAATCTCAAATTTTAAAATACTATAACTTACAGTCTTTCGTCATATATACCACTATGACAACTTAAGCATTAAACATATTATGTTTATGCAGAATGTTTATAATCTGGGGAAAAGTTAATGAAGAAAAATAGTATGCATTTTAAAATTCCTATTCTCATGTTTGCCATATCATCTAGAAGAAACGATATAGTTTGCAAGGTCAGCTCAAAGCTCACTGTGAGAGACTACAAGTTTTAGTACAACCCTGGCACTTGGAATTTCTATTACATTCATTTTTTTTTTTCCTGATAACTAAATCTGAATCCATTTTTTCCATATTAACTAAACCACTAGTGTTTGCAGAGCCTATTTGAACATTGTGTAATATATCTGATACAATCATTCAAAAAGTTAAAATTCACGTAATATTTACAGGTATGACAATGATTTTGTTATTAGTGTTAGTGTAATTTTGGTAGAAGTAACATATTCTTTTGAGGAAAAATGATTTATGCTCAGCAGGTCTTTGTGTTTCTCTAATCCTCATTCTCTAGCTCTACTATGGCAATTCAGTTGATTAGAGAGAGGGAAGAAGATGTGTCCAAAGGACACTTGAACAATGCAGGTTTCTGCTTATGCTGATGCAAGAAAGCCTCTAGCACAGACACTGGCTTATTTGCAGGACTTGCAGCAACTTAATTCAAATATTAGTATCTCGCTGATCCTAACTATGGACTCAAAACAGACTATACATGGCAATAAGTGTTAAAAGAAGTTACGTGTTTTACTGTTGGTAGAATGTTTTGGTAAAAAGTCTCCACTTCCTGTGAATGTTCTGATGTAAAAAGGTTACAGACCACACTGAGATTGCAGAGGTCAACGAGGTTAGGAATGCTGAGTTCTGCCAATGTCTTGCTGTGTGGTCTACAGGAAAGGTATTTAAACTTTCAGCGTTTCCACCTTCCCATGTATGGAAAAGAACTAATAGCACTTAAATATTTCTTAGAGTGTTGCAGTAATTAATTCTTCTGAAATGCTTTGAAATAAGCATCAAAGAGATTCACTTATTTGCTTCAGCTTTTGATTTTATTTGTTAATGAGGGAAAACATTCCGCATGAGAGAAAAAAATTATTGACAGAGCAATGCTAAAATTCTATGCATTATATTAAATTCATTTTACCTCATTTCATTAAGATTATTGTAGGAAATGGGAAGACTTCTTCTATGTTGTCTGGTTGTCCACAGAGATGGCCACAGAAATGGTGATCTTTGTAGCTATCACCACCCTTAATTACATATCTGGCATTACGGATGCACGATTATATTATGATGTATCTTTGGGACGTTTTCATGTTAAAAGGCTTTCCTGATACTGCTTAGGGTTGACAACATTATTTAACTGATTGAAATGGGTTTTTCTGGTAAGATATTTTCAAAAAAAAATGGCATAAAACTTATACCAGTTTTGACCATGAAGGACATTCATTGGCTTATTTAACAGTAACGTTCAGGGGTGATAGTATTCGTCAGCTTTCACTAGGCTATGCTATAGAAAAAAATCCAAAATTGTTGTGGCTTACTACAAACATTTCTTTTTTTTTTTTTTATGTTGAAAATATATATATATATATTTAGAATTAGGCAGCTGGACTCAGTTTAGATGATCCCAATTTTGTTGGCAGCATCCAAAGCATCATAATCAGGAGCCAGTGGAACATATGCCGTTTTCTCTCCATCAGGCCGAATCAGGGTGTTGACCTTGGCCACATCAATGTCATAGAGCTTCTTCACAGCCTGTTTAATCTGGGCTTGTTGGCTTTAACATCCACAGTCAACACAAGTGTGGTGTTGTCTTCTGTCTTCTTCATGGCGGACTCAGTAGTCAGCGGAAACTTGATGATAGCATAGCGGTCAAGCTTGTTTCTCCTGGGGGCGCTCTTCCGAGGATATTTGGGCTGCCTCCGGAGTCGCAGTGTCTTGGGCCGCTGGAAGGTGGGTGACGTTCCGATCTTTTTTTTGTGGCTGTGGACACCTTTCAACACTGCCTTCTTGGCCTTTAAAGCCTTCGCTTTGGCTTCGGCTTTAGGAGGGGCAGGAGCTTCCTTCTTCGCTTTGGGCGCCATCTTGTGACTACAAACATTTCTTTGTCTTCTTTGTCTTACGTGTTACATGTCAGTACAGGGCTCTGTTCCCTGTGTCTTCTTCATTCTGGGGTTCAGGCTAAAGGAGCGGCCCCTACCAAGGATATGTCATGGCATAAAACAAAGTGAATGTACTGGTGGCAATGGTAGAATTATGTATTGGCTTTTAAAGCTTCTTCTCAAAAGTCATGTGCATTTTCTTCAATTCACCTATTATTGACCAAAGCAGGTTTCATGACAAAGACTGATGTCAGAAGAGTGGGTCAGTATAATTCTTAGTGGGATAGGCAGTAAGTACTTTGGAGTGATAATGTACCATACCACATAAAATTCAGGAACAGTTTGATTTGGGCCTGGCTCTATTTACCTGTGAGTCTCCACCCTATTCCATTTACTGGCTTTGACCTCAGACCAGCTTTCCTCGTGGTAGTAAACTGACAATCATTCCAAGCCTTATCCAGAAATCATCCATCAAAAGAAGAGAACTTCTCTTTTCTCAGCCATCAGAAAATGTTTCAGGTGCCATTTTGATTGGGCCCACTTGGTCACATGTTCAAAAAAAAAAAAAAAAAAAATCATTGCTGTATCATTGCTGTAGCCAGAGAAGGCCAAACATTGATTGTCTACTATCTAGGATTGAGATCACCCTGGGTGACTTAAACCAACAGGATACATCCTGAACCTGGAATTAAGGTCTATCCTACTCATACCACATTGTGGCAGGGGTAGAAGAGATGCAGGGAACCAATCCCAGATGGAGAATTCTCAATCCTCCTTGTGATTGGTCAACTTTGGATGCCACTCCTTTGTGATAGTCCATTGCCCTGCTGGTGCTTAAGTTCTGGGATATAACTGCATGTTATTATTAAAATGTCCTCATGAATGGTTAATTTAGTTTATGAAAGATTTCTATTGCTTGCAACCCAAAGTGTTACTTGCTAAAGAAATATAGAAGTCATGGAAAATTGTTACCAGAAAGAGAATGCAATGCAAATGAAATAAAATAAAATAAAATAAAATAAAATAAAATAAAAATAAAATAGAGCTTGGTTGGAATCCAAATCCTCCCCTTGCTAAGCAACTTACAACAGGTTATTAACTTTGCTAAGCCTATTTCACCATATTTAAAAAGAAAATAATGGACTTATAAAGTTTTTGGCAAAAATTCTATGAACTAATGTATATATATAAAGGTCTTTCCTAGTGTAGAGCAATGACTAATTAACATGGGGTGTTTTATAAACTGTTAAAAGAGTTTAGAGATGGTAGGGGTCAGAGCTTGAGGGATTAGAAAATCTCTGTGGGGAATGCGGCATTTAAGCTTGAGTTTAATGTCTGCATAGAATTTCCACATCGGAAATCTCTGAGACAATAGGCGAGCATCAGAGGCATACAGGATTGTGTCCAGTAAGGGTGCAGAGGTAAGAAAATACAAGACATGCTCAGAAAATGGGAAATAAATAAGTTAGTACTGAGAAATCTCTCATTCATATCTCCCTCCATATTTTGTCTGTTTCTAAAAAACAACCCTTTTACCTCATCAGTCAGGTTATTCATACTCATGACCAAGGTTCGGCTACAGCCTCCTCTCCTTCTTCAGTCTCTGCATAAAAGTCTACATTCATACTGTTCATAAGTGGTTGCTTATTCAAACAAGGCATTTTGAATACTTTTATCTATTTTTGCATGCTGTTACCCTTCTTCCTCATATGTTAATATTTCATCATTTCTAACACACTATGGGCATGAATAAAAAATATATACCTTTATTCAAAATGTGCATAATTATACTTTCTGCTGACTTAAGAGGAAAAATAACTTTCCAAATAGAATTAATTTCATCCCCACATGGGCAATTAATAATGTATACTATGTACATTACATAGACTATTCTTCATTTAGGGAATGACACAAAATTTATTTTTTTCTAATTAAATTTTGCTTTGTCCAAAAGTGTGTGTGCATTATTTATTGCTGTGTGCTTGAATTCAAGAATGAAAAGAATTAAATACCCTCCCTACCACAAAACTGGCTTATTTGCTTTAACAGCCTCTGTCCTTATGTGATTAACATGAGCTGGAAACATTAGGGAGCCAACTAATTCTACAGATCACTTCCTCATCAAAATAGCAAATGCAACACTTCCCAAATCTTCGATATAGAATGTATCAGTTCAGTTCCCTGCACTCCATGTCTCATTTTTTTTCTAACCTTTATAATAAATTTTTCATTCTTCTGTTTGAAATCTATTTCTCATGGTTTGCTGGTAATCTGAAAGGCTTTGCATAGTAAATGGAACATGTTGAGCTTTTAATGTAAAAAATTGGGTCAAATTTATGAAAATAGGCATAATAATCATAGATAAAAATAAGTGAAGAAAAGTAAGGGGTACATTTCTTTTATAAAAACATTGCATTTGACATTCTATGTCTGAATTTTGTTGTTGCTGTTCTTGGTTTGTGTGTTTGTATTTGTGCAGGAAATCTTTAACCACTATCAAGATTCAGTTATGTTGCAATTGCTGTCTCAGCTCATGGAGAACAAAGAATTTCTGGCACAACTCTGGTACGATTCTGATAATTGAGAGAACTTTGAAGGAAGGCCCACAGAAAGTAAGGTATATGTAAATCCCATCTGTACAATGGTTAACTCCCCAGACATTTCTGCATTCTGTTAAAGTATCTCTGCAGTTTTTTATGCCAGAAAATCCCCATGTTTTGTTCTCATAGTATCTCAGTTTCAAATGAAAATAAAAGGTTTTTATTCAATGAGATCAGCTGGTTCCACTTGGACTATATCAGTCTGATGTAAAAAAAGAAAAAAAAAAAAAAGAATATTCAACAATTACTTAGAGCAAAATAAACAAGATTTAGGATCATGTGTCCAATCACGGAAAGTTCTGATTTGCATCACAATGACTTCAACATTAATTGGTTTTAATTTCAGTTCAGATGTCATCACTTGGAACTACCAGGAATAAAATATAAAAATTAACTGATACAATGCAAAATTTTATGACTGGGCATTCTGAATGATTTTTGACAATATAAAGAAATGGAAAACCTTAGATATAGGAAAGTTTATCTATTAAATGTAAAATTGGAAGAAAAGACATGTTTCCTATATTCAAATTTCAATCCAGAAAAAAGAAGTTGCTGCAAAAATAAGTAATTGTTTGTAATAAGTTATGTTTGCATCTGAGAAACAAAATACTAAACTATAAGAAACACACAATAATATGGACTTGGGGGAGAACAGATTTTTTAAAAAGCTCTTTAAAATTGCCAAAATAATTCATAGATCCATCTATAAAGATATGTAATGCCTCGATTTTCCCACAGAATGCCATCCTTATTAATGGTGCTTGAGAATACAAGTGGCTGAGTATAATATGCAGAACACTCTAATATAACTCCCTGCCAGCCAATCTTTCCTCTCCCTCCACATGTACTGCTAGGCACTCTTTTGAGAACTAAGTGAGATAATAGATACACAATTGCTTTGTGAAAGGTCAGATGGTAGTCTAATTTACCTTGCTTTGCCACAGAGCTGGCCACTGCTAAGTAGCTTCTAAAGAGCATGATGGAGTACATTCTGCTTATATCATTATTTTGCCTCCTGACAACTCTTAATGATGATTGTAAGTACATATGCCCTTTAAAATGGAAGTGCATTGTCAATTTTATACTCAAATAAATCACCCCTTAGGCACGTGATCACTTCGGTTGCCAATTTCTCAGATTTGTTTATTTCTCCTATTGAAATGGCTAGCTTTGCAAATTGTGTGCCAGGTGTACATGTACCAGGTTTTGAATAACTGACTTAAGTGTTACATTCCAGGAAACTTATGAATGCCCATCATTTCATTGTCAGCAGCACTGAGAGCTCCTTTCATTGGGCACTCTCCCACTAGAACTACCCTTTTCACTCCTGCTTTGTGAGTGGTTGCCCTGGGGCAGCTTCATGGGCATCCTATGGTGCATGGTTTTCCCCCTTGCAACCAGTTACCTTCTACTCTGTAACTCATCCAAATGCTTTTCCACCTACTCACAATAACATCGTGCATCCCCCCATCGCCACCCGTAGCCTGACATTTCACTACTCAGAGACAGCTTAATGCCATCTGCAAACTGGGAGAGTCAATTTAGAGAAGTTGTGAAAATGTAAAATATAATTGATCTTAGCATATTTCCAGTAGAACCTAGCTCTTAACCCTTTTATATCTGTTGTATATTCCATGGGAAGCAGATTTTTCTCTGTTTATTTGGTCATTTGCTTCTTCTTCCTGTGACTTGAATAAAAGCTGTGGAAACCCTAGGTAATATAATTTTTGAAACACATTACTTGGTATCAAGCAACAAAGCTTCATACATTTTAAATTGATTTGTTTTCAAAAGTAACTTTGACACATGTATTTTATACACTTTAACACTTTTAAAGTATTTTATAATTAAAAGAGCATATATTGAAGAAGATCTATTGTTAAATCAAGAATTGTTCTCAGTCTCTACATTTAACCCTGCAACAAACAGAGAGATCACTGTTACAAACTTCACTGCTGAAGTGGTAGAGTAGAGGTAATGTTAAGTTTCTTACCAGGTACACAAATGCAGTAAGAGATGAAACAACAATTTATATCCATGGTCTGAATACTTATCAGTTAAAATTAACATGACTGTAAGTACAATTTTTAATGTTTTTTTTTTCTTTTTGACAATAATAAGGCATATATATCTTGCAAACATTCGAACAGCATGGAAGTGGACGAGGTAAAAAAAAAAATTATGAAAATTCTGTTTGACACACACAGAACTTTCAGACAGTAATTTAGGTGACTGTTGAAGTCAGATCAACCTTGGCATTCAATTTATTTTTATAATTTACCGGGTTGTTTAGAAAATAGGGCATCCTAACTCTCAGACAAATAGGGGTCCAACCTTGTATTGTATATGTGTGTGTATGTGTGTGTGTCTACACATGCACAGGTGTGAGTTACAAGAAAGAAAACCCAGTGCAGAGCTGAGACCATCTGAATCATTGACCTGCGTTTTCAAGTTCAAATACAGTCCCAGCGATGGTAAGAAAGATTTTTGCCTTAAGGCCTGCCCAAAAATGAATTAACCTGGCAGCAAAAGTCAATATGCTGGTGGTCTACAATGTATTAAAATTTAGTATATAACACATTTGAATGTTTGCCTTAACAGTTAATGCAGTTAAAATATTAAAGTGGGATCAAGTGTCAAGGGACCTCTCAAAACACCTTTAAGAGCTATGGTTCTGTGGAAAACAGTTTGAAAATCACCTCTCAGAACATCATGTTCACAACTGAAACCCTCTTATTTAAGAACTGTAATCCTTTCTAACCTTTGCCTAACCTGTAGATCTTCATATCAGATAGTCAGCAAGCATCAGATATCAAATGTGCATACACACACACACACGCATGCATACACACACACACACCCTTATTCCTCTGAATAATCTGTAGCCAATACAAACCCTAAACATATTGATATATATCAAATACATTTTAATTATTGGATCATAGAAAAACACAGGAAATTCCTAAGCCAGTGGCTCATGATGGACAATAGCAAAGGTAAGACTATCCTATGGAATAGATAATTTGTATAAAAGGAGGATATGACTAAAGTTGGAGATAAATAGCACATATCAGGTAATGAATTCAGCGTTAGTTGTTAATATTTTAATCCTTGATAATAGTACCCAAGATTGTCAAACTTCTATTTTTTATGAATACATTTTCTTAGTATAAACAAATGCTCAATTGGTGATGTTACCTTCAACACTTATACACCCATATACAGAATGGCTATTTTAAGGGAAGTCCAGTCTTGGAAATCATAAACTTGAATTCAGTGAGAAGCAGATATTATTCTTCCTGTGGCTTGAACTCAGAACTATGAATAAGTCCTTGAACTGAGCCTCTAAGTAGTTTTGCCAAATGATTAAGATCTGGTGAAGAAGCTACATTGATGCAGATAATATGAGGTATGCCAAAATATAAAAGGGAGATCAATCTCTTCATATTTTTTAAATGTTTGCCTCACAAGAGTTGAGGGATTTAAGTTCCTCCTTTTGAATCCTGTTGTGTTTTTCTGGTAAGACTTAGTTCGGCTTTTATTATTAATTTCTGTGGCTGTACAGAACGAACTGCAAAACTGAAAAAAAAAACAAAAACAAAAAAACAGGCACATAAGGAACTAATTTAACCCAGGGCCCAGTTAAGAATGAGGGAGGATCTTGGTTCTGTGCCATATGCAAAAGTGAGGGGCAATATTTAATTTTGCCTTTGTGCTATTTAATATGCCATCTAAAGTAGTCTTTTCAAATCACGGTTCTCAAGTGGGTCCTCCAGCTTGCTAGTGTTACACGAAGCAACCTGCAGAAAAGTACGAAAGACAAGTCACAGAGGGAAAAGACAGTTTTTAAAAGCTTAACTTGCACTGTAGAGATGTTAACTTGAAAAAGAATACTTTTACATTATGATGAGGCTTTTTTTTTATAGCATTACCAAGAAAACTGTAGGAAGTCTGAGGAACCTTCACTCTTTAAAAGTAGTCGGTGAAATAAAAGATTTCGGGTGATGCAGATAGTTTTATGTACACAGCTGATTTCACATGTCACAAGGTTTAACAACGTTGAAAGAGGGAAATATAGATCCACGCTCCCTTATACAAAATTCTCAAAGTCAGATGTGTTTCAGAACTCAGAATTTTTCAGATTTTAAAAAGACAGTCTGGGTGCAGTGACTCATGCCTATAATTACAGCACTTTGGGAGGCCTAGGCAGGAGGATTGCTTGAGGTCAAGAGTTTGAGACTAAGCTGATCTTGAGTTCCATCTCTACAAAAATATTTAAAAATTAACTGGGCATGGTAGCATGTGTTTGTAGTTCTGGCTACTCAGGACCCTGAGGCAGGAGGATTGTTTGAGCCCAGGAGGTCAAGGCTGCAGTGAGCCATGATAGTGCCACTGCATTCCAGACTGGGCAATAGAGTGAGAACTTGTCTCAAAAAAAAAATGTAAAACGATAATGTAGGTTATATGTCATTTTTTATGTAACACCTATAGCAGTGTTTGTGGGGAGAAGCACTTAGTAATTAAACAGATCAATACAGCCAAATGTACAAATATTCACTACAATGGAAGGAAGAGCATAAATAACCGCATTTCCATCATGTCATGGCATTTTGCCGACAAATCTGTTCTTAGGGCTTTCTGGATTTCAGAATTCTAGTTAAGAGATTGTGGACCATCGTTGCCTAATGGTTTTCCAGGAAGGTATGCACATCCACATTCCCTCCCGAAATTTACAGGTAGTTTCATGGAATGTCTTAGTCATTGCTGAATTAGTATCTAGCATGCTGCCTAACTCCTAGTGAAGAATTTTTTTAATTGAATTGCTTTAGTAAGAACATCATCATCAAGAAGATAACCAAAATAACATCCTGGGGGAAATACTCAGTCAACAGTGACTTGAAAAAAAATTAAAAACAAAAATATGAGGTTTTCTTCACACACTGCAATTTGGTTTTGGTTGAAGTAGAAGGCTAAAGTAAACAAGATCTGCATTTCACACGGGATCAGGTCCCCAGGTATTTGGATAACTATGCTCTCTGCAGTCAGTTACAGGTTCACACAGTCCATCCAATTTAAGAGTTAAAAAGGCCAAAGTAAATGTGTTAGAAGTGTTTTTCATGCCTTCAGATGGCAATGCCAGGAGCTTACTGATATCAGGATACAAGCCAAGGATTCTTCTAGCCTGGAGCTTTGTGAGGTTTTACTGTAAACATAAACCTCATCAGCTAAAATCTATTTAAAAAAAAAAAAAAAGAACACTATGGAATTTTTTTCTATCATATATCACCATAAAACAACAATAATCTTTTCTGATTGGCCTTGATGATATTTGTCCAAGCAGTATCAGGCTTTGTCTTGAAACATGTCTCAGAGAGCAAACCTCTTTTGGTCTAACACAAAACAGATTATGCATCGAGAATTCTCACTATGTACTTTCAAAAACGATTAGCTTTACCCACTCTCTTTGAAGGACTCTGGAGAGATGCCCTCCTCCTTGGTCTGGGGCTACTAGCACTCTCAAACCTGAGTGGTTGCTGGGCACGTTCCTTTATAGAGCCGTATTCTGAAAGCGCATTTATCATCAGCTCTGGATTTTGACAAGACCTAATGCATTTTCTCTGAAATCAAAATTCTTGTCTCTCAAAAATTATAAATATTTACAGGAGATAAAATGTTAATTCAGAGATTTATATGTGTTATTTGCCTTCCACAACTTACTCCTTTCAGACCATTTCTGTTACCCTACTGTCATGGTATTTCTAAACTAGCCATCTGCTTCATTCTGTTGTCACTTTTTCTTAGAAACCTCCTCTGGTTTCCCTTTTCATAAACAAAAAAGTTATTTTTTTTTTTTCTTATCTCACTTCATGGCCCTTCATCCTCTACCTACCCCAGGTAAACCTGTGCTTCAGCTTCACCGAATTCCTTGCCTCTCTAAAAACACAACGGCCTTAATTTTGTACCTTAGTACATACTCATCTTGCTGTTTGTGATCTGTTCTACTTCTCAGTCAAACTCATATTTATCCCTTAGGAAACAGTTCAAATGTCATCTTTGGAGGGAAACTTTTCCCATCCTCCTCCATCTGGGATCTTAAAACACTTTTTACATCCTTCTATACACCCTTAGTTTGTCCCTGTTATGTTAAATATTCTGTTGTATTTCTACCACTTCTTAGTATTCGTTATGCCTTCTCCTGAACATCTTATATTGACAAGCACAGTTTTAGTGCTCTATAAATATACCTTGATTACTAAAATTTAATACATTTTATGAATTAATAAGCAAATTTCTTTTGAGGAGGTTTCAGCTCACAACATACTGTTTAATAAGGAACTCCATGGAATCTCTTCTGAACAAATAAATATTTTTCTTTGTGAACACAATTTATGCTATGAGATAGTGTCATGTGATTTCTGTGCAAACAGTACTATCTGTCATAATAAAAAGATGTACAGATCTTTCTCAACAATTGTGTTTTGAAAAATCCTGATGCATGATGAAAAGTGATCCAAGTTCTAGGAAATGCCAGCAATTAGAGATTATGAGAATACCAAACACTTGTGATAACAGATTACCTTGAACATTGCACACAATTCATAAACTATATGATGCCTTAAAAAACAGTAATAAAGAAACCAGCTAGACCCTGACTTCAAAGCAGAGCTAAGCCCGGTGTCCTCGTGGTGCACATTAAGCCTGTACCTGGAGCAAAGGTGTGTTTCTCTTGGCTGTTTTCTACTGTCATAAGGCAGGATGCAGGACTCCCTGAGGTGCCATCCCATTCTGCCCACTCTCTCTGGTTTCTCAATATAAAGATTCAAATTTTCCTCTATCTCTGGAATATTGACTTATTGACTTATTCATCTTCTATCATGGCACCAATGCTGCACTACCTTTATTACAGTGCCTTTATAAAATCTAGAAGTCAGGCACTGTTATTTCTCCAGTTTTGTTATTTTTCAAAATTGTCTTGGAAAATCTAGGTCATTTGCATTTTCTATAAATTTTAAAATCAACCTTTCAAGTTTTTTTTAAAGCCTTCTGGGATTTTTTTTTTTTTTTTTTTTTTTTTTTTTTAAGACGGTGTCTCAGTCTGTCGCCCAGGTTGGAGTGTAGTGGCGCGATCTCGGCTCATTGCAACATCCGCCTCCTGGGTTCAAGCAATTCTTCTGCCTCAGCCTCCTAAGTAGCTGGGATTACGGCACACACCACCACTCCTGGCTAATTTTTGTATATCTAGTAGAAGCGGGGTTTCACCACGTTGGCCAGGCTGGTCACGAACTCCTGCCCTCAGGTGCTCCATCCACCTCTGCCTCTCAAAGTGCTGGGATTACAAGTGTGAGCCACCATAATGGCTGGCTACCCCTTCTCTTTTTTATCTTTCTGTGAATCACTACTGTCTATCCCTTCTTTGAAACTTCTTTTCCCCATTTAATTCCGTGGGCAATATTTTCCTGGTTTTGCCTCCAACTCCTTTACAACAGCTGTAAAAGCTGGCATAATATTTCCTAAAATGTGTTCCAGAGAACACTACATCCTCAGGTTATTAATTGCCAAAAAAATACATATAACAATAATAAAATATAATAAGAAAGACATTCAAATGAGTTTGGGCAACACGAACTCAAGATTCTTTGCTGTGAAGTCTTTAATATATCAATGTGCATTATGTATTATTTGGCAAGGGTTATGATATATGGCTTTTACCAAACATACTGGTTTTAAAAATCTTATCCACAGGGAGTTTTGCAGAAACATTCGGAAATGCTTTTCAAAACACCAAGATGGTGATATAATAACAAGTAATGGGGTATTAAAAATTGCCATGCCTAGCCAGAGGAATCTGAGTAATGCTGGTATCTTCCCATTCCTCAGTTTATTCATCTATTTTATTCTCCTACCATGTTTCCAATTTTTTCTGTAAAATTAGATTACATTTTGTTATGCAATATAATATTAATTCATAATTTATCATTTTTACTGAACTACACATCTCTATAACAGTTACAATGATCCTGAAATTTCAGCATCATATTATTTCGCATGAGAGATATTTTCCTCTGAGCAGTTAATGAGATTACTTTTGGTTTATGATGTGTACTAAAAATAATTTTAGGAGCGAGAGCAGGGGTGAAAATGGTGTTAAGGAAAGCAAAATTACCTTAGATGAAAGCATAACTCTGAATTACAAAACTGTTCCAACCTTCCATTGTGTGGTCAGAGGGAAACACTGGACCTCAAAGTACCAATTATGGGTTACAGCTGGCCTGTTCAAGATGGCTAGAATTACTCTGCATTAAGGATACAGACAGAACATTGTGGTTAGACTTGGAGCTAGATATGCACTTAGAAAAACAGTTGGGTTAAACCAAACTTCCTCCACCTAAAAAGGAGGGTGACTTCAAACTCAAGTGAAAGCATTAGTTTCCAGTTAACATGACAGAGTGGCCTGCCTGATCAATAATGAATTGCATTGAGTCCATGGGCCATTCTGCCTTCCTTGATCAATATGGTTTCTGACATCTTTATGGAGTGCTGCCAGAAGTGATGCTCCCTAACTCCCAGGGGAAAAATTGGCAAGAGACACCAAGGTCCACATTTAAAAAACCAAGAGAGTAGACACTATTACTCGGCATTTAAGAACCAAGGCAGGAGGGAGGAAGGAAACAAGCTGCCATTAATTTAATATTCTATTTTTCTGTGATGCAAATTAAACACAAGAGCATTTATGCTTGATAAATGAAGAAGGGTAACAGTTTATATTTTATGTTCATTTAACATGTATTTAATGAATTTTCTACACTGGTTTTTAACTTGGACTTTTTGACTCACATTTTGCTTACTACTTACTTGCAAAATAAATATGCTTTCAATTCAGTTTTAATATAGAAAAGTTAGGTATTTAAAACATGAAATGAATATTAAATCATTTATGTAGAATCAAAAATGTGAGGTACAACACAGAAGGAAATACAGTTTTTCCTTATAAGTATGTAAAGATATTTGACAATTGTGCTGCCTGCTGGGGGTTTTAGAGCAATAAAATCTTTTCTACTATTTTTTGCATATTTAACCACAGTAAATGGCCCAGAGGTCAGCCTGCTCAGCTGCCATGGTATAGAATCTTACAACATCTCAGGAAGACAAAATACCTTTCTTTTTAAAATCCTTATTCACTGTGATTTTGATATGAAAGATGTTACCAAAGCATTGGGAGAGATTTCCATTGGAAAAGCTGATTATACATCTAGATCCTCAAAAGTATGCTTTAAGAAATTCATGGTTAAGGGATTAACATCTCAGAGCATGTGATGAACAATTTTATGAGTCAATTTGAATTGACTACCATACTCAGTTATTCAATTAAACACTAATCTTGGTGTTGCTGTGTAGGTATTTTGTAAATGTGATTAACATGTACAATCCTTGACTGTAAGTAAAGGAGATTAATCCTGATAATTTGGGTGAGCCACATCCAATCAGTTGAAAGGTTTTAAAAGAACCGAAGTGTTCCTGTAAAAAAAAAAAAAAAGAAATTCCACATGTGTACTACAGCCTCAGCTCCTGCCTGAGAGTTTCCAGCCTGTCCTATGGAGGACTTGCCTAGCTAACCCCCGTGATAAGCCAATTACTTGCAATAAACACAGACACACACTCACACACTATATATGCACATGTGTGTTTGCAATTATATTTTGTGTCTAAAATTGAAATACATGTATTTTCTTTCTGCTGAGAAATAATTGTACAATATAATTGTGTGTGTGTGTGTGTGTGTGTGTGTGTGTCACACTGGTTCTGTTTCTCTGGTGGAAGCCTAACTGATAGGGAGCACATACCATGTACCTTGTCCAGCACTTCTTCAAAGACACTTTTCCTGCTCATCCTGAAGTCTGCAGCCTGTCCTTCTCATCATCTAGCACAGCATCCTGTTTATTTTCTTCCTAAAAGTCATGATAATCTGCAAATTAAAAAAGAGTTAACTATTTATTGTCTTTCTACATAACTGAAATAAAATTTGCTGAGATAAAGCACCCTCTCTCATTCACTGAAATATCCTCAGGATGTAACACAGTGCACGGATCATAGTAGGCGCTCAATTTGTTGAATGAGTGCAACACAGAAGGCTTCTCACATTGAATAGTCATAAAGTCTCTGTCGTATGAGGCCTATTATCCCATTTTATATACCTCAGGAAAAATAAATGATTTGTCTCAAATCACACAACCGATAAATGATGGATCTGGAATTTTAAACCAAATTGTCCTATTTCCAAATTCATTCTGTTTCCCTTATAGTATATTGCTGATTTGGTCTTTTTACTGAACTTAAATCCTACAATGTGTCAGACTCTCAAACACTATGCAAAACACCAAAAAGAATCATACATAGTGTGATCAGAGATGCCTAGAAATAGCGTTATTACTCAGCCACTTGCATGCCCATAGAAGAAGCAATTGTATGGGAGTTACTCCTGCTTGGGAGCATGGGAAGAGGCATCAGGAGAAGGATGCCTTTAGGGGGCCTTTAGTTTGTGGGCTGACATTCTGAAAATCAGTTTAGACCCAAGACAATATTGGCAAAGACATAAGAATTTGCGGGTTAAGGATGTTTGAGGAATGGTGAAATTGAATCATTTTAGAGTGTGAGATATGTGAGATATGTGAGAGGGAGAGGATACATAGGTATCTATACTGGCTATGAAATGGGCTTAAAGTCTAGACTTAATCCTATGTGTAGTTGTGGTAGCTGTGGTAGGCCACGCAATGTGTTTGTTTCATATTGTAAATGTAAAATGTCACTTAAAGATCATTAGCGAGGTTGATCTTTGAAGGTGAAGAATTTTTTTTTTTTTTTTTGAGACGGAGTCTCGCTCGCCCTGTGGCCCAGGCTGGAGTGCAGTGGCACGATCTCGGCTTACTGCAAGCTCCGCTTCCTGGGTTCACACCGTTCTCTTGCCTCAGTCTCCCGAGTAGCTGGGACTACAAGCGCCCGCCACCTCGCCCGGCTAATTATTTATATTTTTAGTAGAGACGGTGTTTCACCGTGTTAGCCAGGATGGTCTCGATCTCCTGACCTTGTGATTCGCCTGCCTCGGCCTCCCAAAGTGCTGGGATTACAGGTGTGAGCCACCGCGCCCGGCCAAAGGTGAAGACATGAATAACCGTTTGGAGCAGAAGATAATTCTCGTGGGGCTCTTTTAGTGTGTTATTCCAGTGCTCCAAGAAACAGATACTGAGATAGGATTACATATGCAGAAATTGCATTAAGGAACACAACTGTAAGAGAAAATGGGGACAAAGCTGGGAATTTGGAAAAAAAAAAAAAAATGCAGGTCTGATCCCTGGCAAAGGAGAAATTGAGTAGACATGTTCTAAACTGCCAGACCATCTACAGAATGTTCAGCCACACCGTCGGAAATCCTTGAGTGAACGCTAACCATCAGAAGAGTTTTGAATCTTCCAGGAGGACCTGCTTTTGCCTTCCTGGCCTGGTCAGTAACTAACTGGTCTTGGCTTGTGGGAGGCATTGCAAAGCAGTATCTGTTCTCTTGCCAACAGTGCTACATGCTGTTGAATGTCTGTGAGACACAGTCTGTACTTACACGCTTCACATGGTCTGTGCCCGTGCAGAATTAAAGCACCTTTCTGCCATAATTAAAGCTTTATATTGGAGTCTTCTTGAACGTTGTTATTCACTTTTGGAAGTGGTAGGTGACTCTTCATGCAATTATTCCTCAACAAAAAACTAATAAATTTATTTCACAATTACAAAGTTCTCTCATGGTGAAAAGCTGAGGGTGAGTTTCCATTTAATTGCTTATGCTTGAAGATACATTCCTTCCCTTGTGATAGGAAGACAAGAGCTGCCACATGGCAGCCTATGGAATGGGAAAGGAGAGATCTGGATAAGAGAGTGAGCACTTACTCAGCATCATGATCTCATCGAATTAAATCTTTTCATAGTAGTCATTATTTTTGTGCCCATTTTACTAAGTAGAAACTGAGACTCAGCGAACCTCATATAACTAAAATGGATCAAAGTCAATAGTGGTTGTGTTCCCTCCTCTGTCCTATGCTGCTTTTAGATCCTTAATGTAAAGGGTGAGTGTGTCATTTGAGGGAAGGGGCGGAAGAAAGAGACTAATGGTTCACAAGACAGAATATCACTTCTTTCCTAGGTCAGTGCTGCTGCCTTTCACTAGGAGGGCAGTTTTGGAAGTCTGAACACAGAATCAGTGGGGAACGAATAGAAACTGGGTGAGCAGCACATAGGAGGTAACATGATTAAGAGGCTGCCCCAACAGCTATTGATCCAGCCTTGAGGAGACAGTCTACCTCCTTCTCCTTCCCTGCAGATTGATGTAAATGGATTGAAAAATCTGAAACTGCCTTTCAGATGTGTTTTCCCAGGAATCACCCCTGTGAATCTTCCATCTTCTGAGGTTCATTAGTGACTTATTACATTGGTTAATATCAATACAATATGACCTTCGCACTTGTCTTTCATTCACTGGACAAATTCTTACTGCTTACTGGCTGATGTTCTGTGTGCTATGCTAAGGACCTGGGCAAGGCAGTCAGTAAGTCAGCCTTGGATCCTATCCTCGTAGAGGCTCTCCTTAAGTCACTACAGCAATTGTGCTTGCCAAAACTGGCTTGTAACTTTTTGTGCATTTATTTTACATTTTTGTGTAACTATGTTACTTTGTGCAGTATGCATTTTTGGAGAATATTAACAAGATTCACTATTTTTTTTTTTGCATTCCACCCTTCCCCTATTCGTACACACACACACACACACACACACACACACACACATAAACACACACACTCCTAAAACTTATTCTCCAAACAGCTATGAAATTTGTCTTTCTCACTGTATCTGATAGTGACCATAAACTCCAGACCCCATAGTGTGACCTACAAAGTTCTTGTCTATGTGACTGTGGCCTGACTTTCTAGATTCATCTCTGGCCATTCCCCCTTCCACCTTATACTCTATGTCACACAAAGACACTCTAGATTCTTGCCAATTCTCTTTCCACAGAATGCCTTGCTTACATTTTTCATTAGGGAAACCCTCACTGACCCAATTCAAATGTCCCCTTTGTCTAAGAAGCCTTCACCCCGTCCTCCAGGAAACAGCTCTTCTCTTCCACGATTTACATGTGTTATGGCACATGCTACGTTGTATTGCAGTAGTTTGCCTAACTACATTTCACCTTTTGTTTCTTGAGTTCTTATAAGAGACCACATATCTTGTTGTTTTTGAACTTTCAGGGCCTAGCAAAGTTCCTGAACCCTGGTAGGGAATGAATAAATAGCTACTTAAATTGATTTAATTTGAAGTAAGACTGTGGTTAAGAAAACTTGATTTTGTTTGCTTGTGATGAGCAATAACCCCATGCAGAAATGTCATTTCACTAAATAAGGGTACCAGGTTCACATTTTTTGATGACCAAGCATTTAGATGAAAATCTAGTCAGGATAAGTCACCTTGGGATAAATTCAAATAGGCAATTCTCAACATTTTGTTAATTTTGGGGGCAATGACTGGACAACTAAAAAATAAAATATGATGAGTGACAGTGCTTAACATTTTAGCGTTTCAAATGCTATATGTAATTTACCTCAAATCCAGGATTTGGACAAAAGTTGCAGTAGGGCTAAATTAAAGCCCCCACACTCTTTTAAAATAACTGAATGTAGTCCACTCCTGAGGCTGTTTATTTTTGCATGATATACAATGAAAACACTATAATTAAGAATGGGTAAACCCAGCTGTGCTTTGGGTTGATCAAATTTCTTAAAGTTGCTTTTTGACTATTTGGAGTCTGTGAAGACGAAAGTCTGTGTTTCCAAGAATTTTCCCTCAATTTTTAAATCAGTGTTTATTTTAAAAGAAGCATAATCCATATGGTTTTGATTCCTCCACACTTAACTCATCCAAGTGCAGTTTTGTAAGAACTATTTGAAGTCAAAAGCTTTTTAAAATTTTTATGAGCTTTTTTGTCTTTCCCACCCTCCACCCCTCTCGGAAAAGGAAGCAATACTTGCCAAGTGTAAACAAAGTTAATCACCAAACAGTTTTATATTCTAAAATAATGAAACTAGATTGGGTGCTGAATTTGACAAAACGGTTCTTTTATCCTCAGGGAAACTGTTGTCTGAGCTCACTGTTGTCTGAGCCTTCTCTGCAGGACAGTCCCAGGCGACACCAGCGTTGCATTATTAGATTCTCAGATCTTCACAGTAAAGCAGTTGTTGTTTTTCAGCTAGAGTTTACTCACAATGTCTTTACTTTGTCACAGAGGCCACCCAAGTACGATATTAAATGTCATGATTACCCAGAAAAGTTAGTGATAGCATATCTAAATGTTGATGCAATGTTGCATCTACGAATGAGTATCTCTCAGGGCTGTCAGACCTCAGCAGGAAATCAAAGAGGATAAAAAACATACGACCCTATGGAAGCTCTCAAAGACGCATCCAGAAGAGCCTTCAGCAAACTACAGCTCACAGACTAGAAACGGTCTGCCAACTGTGTTTGGAAATAAAGTGTTGTGAAATACAGCCACACCCCTACATATCACCCACGGCTGCTCTTGTGCTACAATGGCAAAATGGAATAGCTGTAACAGAAACCACATAGTGGGTAAAGCCTAAAATATTTACTACCTGGCTCTTTACAGAAAACCATCGCTGACTCCTGACCTAGGTGATCCATGGCTGAGAACTTTTAGATTTGCCGCTCTGGAAATAATACAAAACTTCTCAAATGTCATATTCTCACTTTAGATCAAGAATTAAGATAAAATTTAAAAAATATATATATAGTCTCTACTAAAAGATACAAAAAATTGGCCAGGCGAGGTGGCGGGCGCCTGTAGTCCCAGCTACTCCGGAGGCTGAGGCAGGAGAATGGCGTAAACCCGAGAGGCGGAGCTTGCAGTGAGCTGAGATCCGGCCACTGCACTTCAGCCTGGGCGACAGAGCGAGACTCCGTCTCAAAATATATATATATATATACATCTATATCTATCTATCTCTATATATCTATCTCTATATATCTATATATAGATAGATAGATCTATATATATATAGATATATAGAGATAGATAGATATACTTAGTGATTTTTGTAAAAGGCATTATTACAAAATAAATAAACATAGACCATTATAAATATATGCTATTTCTTGCACAAGTGAGAAACGAACAATTGCTGAAAATGTCCCAACTTCTAAGTTCTCTATGATCAAACATTTTGAGGATTTTAAAAATACATACAATTCTCATAGCACTAAAGTATTCATGGTGGAGATCTCTTTGGCAAGGTAATTATTGTTTTCTTCTATTATCAATATAACAGAAAAATAGTAATCAGATTTCATAAACCTTACTTTGTGCTAGATACCTTTGCTGGGCTTTTTGTATGTTTGTGTATTATATTTAATTTTCACAAAAGCACTAATATACTTTTTAAGGTCCAGGGATCTTAGTTTCCTCTTTTGCAAAATGGGGATAATAGTGTTACTTGCCTCATAGGGCTATTTGGAGAATTAAAGAAATTAATGCATATAAGGTACTAAGGATAAGTCCTGTGCCATCTGCTAGACCCCAAAAGGAAGTGCTACAAACCAGCTGAGCTAGCAGAACCTAACTTATTAAACATACTGTAGTCAAGGTTAATACCATTCTAGACTTAGGATAGGAGAATCTCAGAATGGGAAATGTCAGGAAAAAAAATGTATATATATATATATATAATTTTGGCTGATGGTTCTATTAGCAATCTTAAAAAGCAGGAGACTAATTAGGATTTAGCTGCTGATGACTTGAGAGTTATGGATTGATAGACACAGTAAGGCAAGGATGTTTGTACAAGTATTAATGAATAAGTAAGTGATTAGTCTTATAAAACAAGTTGTTTTAGTTCATTTATCTTCTAGGGACAATTATTTTCTGGCCTACATTTCTGTATTTCTTACTGGGTCCCAGAATCTTTTAACACAAAAACAGGAAAGTATGTTGGTTTCAGTTTTCACATCAGATGTACTAAGTTCAAATATGTATTAGCAATTATCATTGTCATTTTTATCATCATTTTTTTACAGATGAGGTAGCTGAGACCTTGAAAGATTGGGAAATGTGCCCAAGGTCGTATAGTTTAGGTATTATAATTGCTAGCATTTTGTTCACATCTCAGGGCATTCATGTTAGTGTGGAATTAACAAAGTCTGTACTGTAAGCATCTACTTGCTCCAATGAACCTTCTTCAGAAAAATGAGAAAAACTGCATACAGGAGAAATGTACTCTCTTGAAAGCAGTTAGGTTTGATGGAACTGAGGTGACATAGGAATGGCATGAGTAGCAGTGAAAGAGTGATGGACGGGTGTCATGGCTATCACATCAATTCTACCACCACCACCCCCTTCCAAAAAAAAAAAACCACAAAAAACATGTCAACCAGGCAAAGTTTCGTTTATCAGACCTACTGCAGTACAGGACAACATCACCTGTACGGTTAGTTCTGTCTTTGAAGGAGAAGGTCAGATCCAAATATCTATCAGGTTTGAGATCTGGTTATAATTGGTTTAAGGTGGGTCTTTCACGATAGAAAATTGCTTGGGATTGGACGAGGTTTATGGCATACAGTTGGCAGACACAGTGAGGCACAGGTCTTCAAGTAGTTCTGGTAAGTAAAATGTTTGATAAATGAGCTATTTGCCAGGTTAGCAATCTATTGTCCTGATAGCAGACGTGTTTGTTTAAATTAGCGAAATATTTGCCCAAGTTGGTTTGACAAATTTCATGAAACAAATAGTAAAATTATTCATTGACCATATTCCTATCTGCTTTGGTGAGAATTCTCCTGGACCAAACACGTAAGTCATATTGACACAAGAAAGCTGAGTTATGAGTTCTAATAATTAAGATACGTGGATGTAGGTAGTTTCAGTTCTCAAATCAGACAAAGTGATGGATTATACTTGTGTTGATTCTCATTCCCAAGGTTATTTCTTTTCAAAAGCCCTTTTGGTACACCAATCCTCTAATCAGGCAATTATCTGCATATTAAAAACCATAAAATATAATTAGGCTAAACAATGTTACTTAGGCCAACAACTGACTTATTATTGTTTATCTGCAACATTGTTAATTTACGACAACTTTGTTGACACCTCTACCTCACAAAATGCAAGTGTCTCTTCCCCTAATCAACAAAAATTTACTATTTTGTAATTTTGTGTCAACTGGGCTAAATCTCTTTCCAAAGCAAAATACTCCCTAGTCTTTCCATTTGGATATATCTCTGTCCTTTACTCAAGTAGTTGTCCTGCCATATCTGCAGGTGATTGGTTCAAGGACCGTCACAGACACCAAACTCTGCAGATGATCAAGTCTCTTACATTAAATGACACACTATTTGCATATAACCTACTCACGTCCTCTCACATACTTTAAATCATCTCTGGATTACTTATAATACAATGTAAATGTAAATGCTATATAATAGTTGTTATACCGTATTTTCTATATTATTTTTATTGTTGTATTGTTTTTTTTTTTGAATATTTTAAATCCATAATTGTTGAATCTGTGGATGTGGAACTCATGAATACAGAGGGCTGACTATATATATATATGTGTGTGTGTGTGTGTATATATATATGTGTGTGTGTGTATATATATATATATATTTAATTTTTGTACCTTTTCATGGTAAAAGTTAGGAGGGATGATTTTTTTTTCATGGTGCAGCTGATCTACTTCTTAGAGTTTTACTTAGAGTTACTAAAGAAAAAAATTTAAAACATTGAACTATATAATTTTACCTGAGAAACCAGATAATCAAAGCCCTGAAACTAACAGCTGTAAGACTCCACTGAGTTATATGGCAAAAAAGAAAAAATAATAATGCAAGCATTTTAGTCAACAGCTAAATAAATATCATACATTATATTAAAATATAATAAATATCATAAGAAGTAAGGAACGAAGAGAGGAGAAAGACAAAACTTTAAAAATAATTTAATCGATACTACAGTAAGTGAATTATAGTTAATAATCATTTATGCATATTTTAAAATAGAAGAATTGTCATGTTCTCAACACAAAGATGAAGGTAATGGATATTTCAATTACCCTGATTTGATCATTGCACATTGTTCACATGCATCAAAATATCACATGTACCACCAAAATGTGTACAATAATCTTATATTGATAAAAATACAGAAAAGCAGAAATTAAAAAGAAAAGTCACTCTTCAAGCAGATGTGTTGAAAATATGTTTAACAAAAAAATTTTTTAATGTAAGCAAGAAGTCATGTGGAAAGTGAATATTACAACACTTAAACACGTTTATCCAACTGCATAAAATATGTATCCCAAATCAAATTTACTAAAAGACTGTAATAATGAAAAAATAAGAAACAAATGGGAAACGGGGCCTGGTGTGGTGGCTCACGCCTGTAATCCCAGCACTTTCGGAGGTTGAAGCAGGCAGATCATCTGAGGTTAGCATTTCGAGACCAGCCTGGTCAACATGGCAAAACTCCATTTCTACTAAAACTTCAAAATTTAGCATGGTGGCAGGCGCCTGTAGTCCCAGCTACTTGGGAAGCTAAGGCAGGGGAATCGCTTGAACCCAGGAGATGGAGGTTGCAGTGAGCCAAGGTCACACCACTGCACTCCTGCCTGGGTGACAGAATCTCTTGCTCAACAAACAAACAGAAAACTTAGGAAATGATTGATAATCAAGATTGATTAGAAGTCTAATAAAGAATTACCATGCAAGAAAACAGGGTATGTCAGGCATATGGGGATTATAAGCAAAATGCAACTAATATACTCCCTGCCCCCAAATAAAGCTATTTTATTGATTTTTGTCTTCCTTGATCAGTAATGTTCTAAAGAGAAAAGTTTTAATTAAATGTACATTTCCTTTCAGTTGCCAAGTCTACAAAAAGAAATATAAGTTGAAATGCAAATGAGTAGCACTTTCTTGGAAAAATATTAACAACGAAGCTGTATGTTGTATGCTAACAGTAGCCAGAGACATCTGACAAACCACTTCCAATCATATATATAATATAATATTTTATGTTGCTATATGTTCATAATAAATCAGTCTATTTTTCCAACTTTATATGTTTGCACAGCACTTTATATTGAGCAGAGAGAAAGCAAGCCAGCAACTAGAAGCTGAAGCAGATCCTACCAACAGAGCAGCCAGAGTGGTCAGCTAACTGTTCCACATGTGGCAGGTTCTTTCTTAAAGGGACATCTGAACCAAGCACTACCTTCATAGCTGCCACTGTCTACACCTAGAGATGCTTCCCCCTGGATGCTGGGGAGCAACTCCTCCATGAAACCTATGGACTTCTCTTCCTGAGGGAAAACTTAGAAGGAGATTAATGAGATGAACTACAAGCCCCATCACCGCAGTTGATCTTGGTTCAGTAACCCGTGCCCATCTGATTTCTTCTCTGCTATTCTAAATTTTCCTCACACACAGCTATTACTTCAGCATTTTGGGATGACTGGCCTGACAGTTTGACTTGAACCCTCATTTCTGAGGGATCTGAGGCCTTGGAAACCATATTTTTTTTAGCGGGAGTTGTTGCTCATGTTTCTTCATAATTGCAGTGGGGACAAGACAGTATGAAGAGGCGCCCAAATTTCACTTATATTTCTCCTTACCCCTTGTGTAAGAGCAGCCCTAGCTCCTCCGTGATGGTAACTCTGACTTGCCATAAGGATCCAAGGAATGCCATAACATGTAGTTAAATATCACCTTTGCTGTTTCTCTGGCAAATGTGCGTCTTATTCTAAAGCAAGGCTTCTCGTCTTTAACGTTATTGCCATTTTGGGTGGGATGAAACTTTGCGATAGGGGGTTGTTCTGCGCCCTGTGCCTTGCAGGATGTTTAACAGCGTCACCAGCCTCTACCCTCTAGGTGCATTTCAGACTCCATATATTCTTCCCAGTGGGGACACAGATCAGTGTAGAGGCCTCTGATTTATTGCCTATTCTATGTCATAAAGGATAGCACACCATCCTTTCAAATCATTTCCTCTGAGCTGGGTCTTTAGAAACAAGTTCAAGCTCTCTGAGTCCAGTTACTTTTGGATTGTGTGGTATGTGATGTAGTTCATTGCAAAACCTTCTTTGATGTGAAGTCAGGACAATAGTTTGATATTTTATTTGGCATTCAGTGCTTGTGGATCAGGCATTTCATACATCCTGGACAGCTGAGCTGATTGTAGCTTGGAAGGTAAATCAATACTGGTGCTATGGTTTGAATGTGCACCCAAAATACAGGTGTTGGTGACTTAATCTCCATTGCAACAGTTTAGGAGGTGGGGCCTAATGAGAGGTCATTGGGCTTATGAGGGCTCTACCCTCATGGATGGATTACTGTCATTATTGGCGAAGTGAATTTGTTATTACAGGAGTTGGTTCCTTATAAAAGGACATATTGGTCCCCTCTTGTTCTCTCTTATCCTCTCTTTGTCCTTCTTCCATGGGATAAGGCAGCAAAAAGTCCCTTGATAAAACAGTCCCTCAGTCTTCAACTTCCCAACCTCCAGAACTATGAGCCAATAAATTTTTGCTCAGTAAAAATTACCTAGTCTGTGGCATTCTGTTACATGTTACATGTGACTGAGTCAACACGTAATAGATATCTACCCCTGTCGGGGTGTACCACAGAAGGGGCATGATGTGGTCAAATTTCCACTAAGTCCATGGTTGGTTTCATCAGTGAAAAGTACCAGGTCAGGTGGTCAGTGTTGGTATCTGTTGTCCACTAGAGTGGACCACAATGAACTTGTTAAGTGGAAATCATGGTTTTGGGTCCATACACAGTCTTCATCATTGCCACCATGTTCATTTCATTTTACTTGAGATTATGCCAGCTTCAGGGAAGCCAGTGCTGAAGTCTAATGAACGTTAACTGGATAAGTCACTTTGTTAACTTAGTTGTTTAGTGCCATTTCTAGGTGGGATGTTTTCTAGTAGGAATTACCATATGGCACAAAACTCTTTGTATTTTATTTCCACTTAGTATGTTTATCCACCTCCCTCTATCTCAAATCTCCTAGGTGCCTATCTTTTAATCCTTTTTCTTATAGACTCCTGATCAGATGGCCAGGTCATTGAACACTGCTCAGAAATCTCTATATATGGCCAGGTGTGATGGCTCAACCTTTGGGAAGCTGAGGCAGGCAGATCACAAGATCAGGAGACTGAGATCATCCTAGCTAAAACAGTGAAAACCCGTCTCTAGTAAAAAAAAAATAATAATAATACCAAAAATTAGCTGGGCATGGTGGCATGTGCTTGTAGTCCCAGTTACTTGGGAGACTGAGGCAGGAGAATTGCTTGAACCCGGTAGGTAGAGGTTGCAGTTAGCCGAGATTGCGCCACTGCACTCCAGCCTGGGTGACAGAGTGAATAAAAACAAACAAGCAAAACAGAAACAAAAAGAAAGAAAGAAAGAAAAAAGAGAGAGAGAGAGAGAGAGAAAGAAAGAAAGAAAGAAAGAAAGAAAGAAAGAAAGAAAGAAAGAGAGAGAGAAAGAGAGAAAGAGAGAAAGAAAGAGAGAAAGAGAAAGAAGAAGAAAGAAAGAAAAAAGAAAAAGAAAGAGAAAGAAAGAAAGAAAGAACGAAAGAAAGAAAGAAAGAAAGAGAAAGAAAGAAAGAAAGAAAAAGAAAGAAAGAAAGGAAGGAAAGAAAGAAAAAAAGAGAGAAGCGGGGAGGGGAGGGGAGGGAGGGGAGGGGAGAAATCTCTATTCATTCTTACCTTGAGCCATTTATCCTTCATCAAAAAAGTGAATGACTAGATTCTCTGCTCACAGTTTTGCCCCTTGGGAAGATTTTTCTCTCTCTACTCTGTTTTAAGGCATCCCTGATTGTAGCTGTAAGGCAGATTTCATCTATTATTGGTTTATACCAATATACCAAGGCAAACTATTTATAAACCAACCTCAGGTCCTTTCCTCCCCCTTCAGATGATTTGTGGGATACCTCCATCCTGTCTTCAAATGGAAATAGGTAAGAGCTAGGAGAGGGACACGAGGACAAGTGTAGTAGGTGACCCAGGGTTCTAGGCTATCTGCTTATGTAGGTAATACAGGCTTTGCTGTTCAACTTGGGCTTAATCCTGGCTATAGGACTTGCATGGGACAGTGGGGCATTGTTAGGCCAGTCTACCTTTATAACCTACTGGGTTTGGCAAAATCCAGCTGATACTGAAAAGTTCTAGACGTTTTGACACTTAATGCTCTATGATCAAGCATTCTATCTGTGTGAGAGCACAGTAACATGCCAGAAGTTGTTTCTGAAAAGGCATATATTTCTTTGTGTATTAGTTACCTATTGTAGCATAACAAATTAGCACAAACTTAGTAGCTTACAACAATTCACACTTATTTTTTCACAGTTTCTGTGGGACAGGAGTTTGAACACAGCTTAGCTGGGTCCTTGATCGTGTCAGCCAGGCTGTGCTCCTGTCTGGAGTCTAGAATCCTCTTCCAATTCCACAAGGTTGTTGGTGAAATTAAGTTTATTGCAGTTGTAACACTGAGATCCCTTGCTGGCTGTCAGCTAGGAACTACTCTCAGCTCCTACAGGCTACCCCTAGTTCCTGGCCACAAGGCCCCCTCATGACATGGCAGCTTACTTCTTCAGAGCCAGCAGGAGGGGCTTACTCCAGGTGGCTGAGACAGAGTCAGTGAAATGTAACATGATCAAGAGGGTGACTATTTCATCATCTTCACAACAGCAAAGCCTAACCAAGGGATAATTACGCTTTAATTTTACCATAGTCTATTAGCTAAGAAGGAAATCCCAGGTTCTACCCACATTCATAAGACTGTACAAAGACATGACTCATTAGGGATTACCTCAGGGCATTCCAGCACATTCTGCTTTGGATGGCATGGCCTCAGTCCGGGTTCCCAGAGGCCTGTATCGTGACTTCCCAAATGGTGCTTGTCAAGAGCTTCACATTGCCTTTTCTCCTACCACGGGTATCTCTAATGCCATATGATCTATTAAGATATGCAACACTGCTAGCAATACAGACTGGACATGCTATGAAGATCTTTCCTATTCTAGGTTTTACACAAATCAGGCAACCTTCAATGGCTTCAGGCAAATGGGCCAGAGCAGAATTTTCAGGCGTATAATGTGTGGTCACTACACCCTACAAGGCCTATCAGGCACCATGCTATCTTTTTTGTTGTAAGAAATTCAAGACGCAGCAATTTGCCTCTTATTTTCAAGGTAATATTCTAACGCAGCCACAACCACTAATCCCCTAAATATTGTATTGAAATGATAGGTTCAAGAATCTTCATAGGGTTTAACTCCTTTTCTCTGAAGCACATGTTGTCTTACCAAGATTTTTAGCATGATAGTCACTTCTTGTTCTTGCTGTCCAATCCATGTGATGTTATCAATATAATGGATCCATATGTTGTTCTCTGGATGTCTGAGTGGTCTAGAGTTCTTCAGATGACTATAGTATGTTGTGGGAGGAGAGTGCAGTTAATATAGCCCTTGCTAGGGTTTGAATATTTGTCCCCTCCAAACCTCGTGTTGAAATTTGATCCGCAATGTGGGACCCTAATGGGAGGTTTCTGGATAACAGAGAGGCAAATTCCTCATGAATGTCCTGGTGCCATTCTCATGGTAATGAGTGAGTTCTTGCTCTATTAGTTCCTGTGAAAATTTGGTTGTTAAAAAAAACCTGGCACTACCCTCTCCTATCTTTTGCTTCCTTTCTCATGTGATCTCTGCACATGAAGCTTCCTGTTCACCTTCTGCCATGAGTTAAAGCAGCCTGAAACCCTGACCAGAAGCAGATGATGGCCCTATGCTTCTTGCACAGCCTGCAGAGCCATAAGCCAAATAAGCCTATTTTTAAAATAAATTACCCAGCCTAAGGCATTCCTTTACAGCAACACAAATGGACTAAGACAGGCCTGATGCAAAACTCTAAATGAACATTATTACACATGAATGCAAACTGTTTCTAAATTTATTACTAATGGGAATACAAAATAATGCATTTGTCAAACCAAAATCTACGTGCCATAGACCTGAGGCCTTATTAATCTGCTCTAGCAGTATTTCTACATTTCTCAGAATAGCTACAATCAGTACAAGTAATTGGTTGAGCTTACAATCGTCATCATTCAGGATCCATCTTGTTTCTGCTGGGGCCAGGCTCGTCAGTGAAGCAGAAATATCACAATGATCACCACTCCTTTCCCATTGATGGCACTTCTCTTTGCTGTTCTTCCCAAATGATTCAACATAATATAGTTTTTAATTTGTTATCTTGGACACATGTAGTCAATTTCAAGGATTTCTAATTGACCTTTTCCACTATGATGACTCTTACCCTACCAGCCAAGAATTCCCTGTGGGGGTTACCCTAAACGCCCATTGTATGAATGCCAATCGTATACTCAGGGTTTTGGGAAATGATGACCCAGTAGTCCCACTGTGATCTGGACTTTATTCAGAACTCCAGTGATTCCCTGGCTTCTATATGCTTCTACTCTAACAGAAGGACCATGAGGCTGCTTTGGACCCCTGACTATCAATGTCAATTCAGATCGTGTGTCTAACACTCCTTGTAATATCTTTTCCCAGTGTAAGGTCACTTGAATACGTAAGTAAAAGTCTCTTTGGGAAAGGACTGAGGAAATCACTACATTATTTGCTTGCTGCTGTGTTTAGGGGTCCTACATGCTGGAGATCTAGCTATGCCTTCAATTAGTGGGTTCCAGATCAAAAAATCAGTTTAACAACTAGGCAAGGAATAATGACTTTTCTGGGAGATTGTTCTCAACCTCCTACTCCCCAGTTCTTGACAGTTTCTGGTTGTAAACGTTAATCAGAGGTCTAGTTGGCTGTCTGTCTATTTTTCCCTTGTGAATGCCATGCTTTAATTATCTCCATAAACTTCTTGGAGGTCACAGCCCCTTTACTGCCCCTCTGGTCTTGGTGGGGTCTAAATGGTAATTGTGGTTCCTTGGCTTCTGGTAGTTAAATGCTGCTACCTGGCTATTTATTTATTTATTTATATATTTATTTATTATTTGTTCTTTTTGCAATCCTATTATCTCCAGGATATTAGCAAGCCCAGCTCTGGTCTACATATTAAACCTATTACTAAACTCTTTAGTGATGCTAGTGCCACAAACACCGGTGTATTCCTGATGGCCTTGGTACATGGTGTTCTCTGGGCCCTCCTGTGAAATATTATCCTCTGCTGTGTCTTCTGGCCTTACATATTCATTCTGGCAGGCCTGCTTTCATCAGCTTCTTTATTCCTTCCTCTCCTCTCTGGCAGGGCAAATCAAGCAATTCCACTTGCTCAGTATTAGTCATCACTCTCCATGGTTTCTATGGTCACCATAGCAGCAAGTTTGCCTCATTCTCAGCTGTTCTTGACAAGGTTTTAAATCCCTTGTCTGCAAAGAGTGCCCTCAAATCAATGAATTCTTGTCCTCCTTGATCAAGCACTCTCGAAATTCAAAGTTAATAAGTGAAGGCCCAGATGGCTTCATTTATGAATTTACTAAACATGCATGGAATAAATGATAAATACTAATTCCGTACAAAATCTTCAAGACATTTGAAGAAGAAAACAATATTTCCTAACATTCTGTGAGGCCTGCATTACTCTGATAGGATACTTCTAAAATTTATATGGAAATGATAAAGATAAAAATAGTTAATAAAAACTTTGTAAGAGAGTAATAAGCTCAAAGAATTTATACTATCTGACTTCAAGACATATAAATGGACATTCATCAAGACAGCATGGGGTTTGCATAAAAGTAAACATACAGGTTAATATAACAGAGCTAGAAATAGACCCAAGCATACATGCTCAATTAATTTTTGACCAAACTCTAAAAGCAATTAAGTGGAGCAAGTATAATCTTTTCAACAAATGATGCTGGAACAATTGGCAAGCCATATGGAAAAAAAAGAAGATTGTTTATAGCTTGCAACTTATACAAAAAATAAGAAAAAATGGATCATAAGCCTAGGTGTAAAATCTAAAACTATTAAATATTCTTAGGCAAGGATTTTTGTATATATAGTGCCAAATGCATAACTAATTTAAAAAGTTACAAATTAGACTTTATTAGCATTACAAAAATGACCAAATAACTTTTGCCCTATAAAAGTCACAGAGGAGAATCTCCTAAGTGGAGGAAAGCCAATATCACTGAGGTCCAGGATCTTGTCTTCTCTAGAAGAATGAAAAGAAAAGCCATAAGCTGGGGAAAAAAATACTTGCATATCAAAGACATGTATCCAGAATATAGAAAGAGCGTTCAAAATTCAATAATTAGGAAGCAAACAGCACAATTTGAAACAAAACAAAGCAGACTGAAGATTTAAATGACTGCTTCTCCAAAGAAGATGTATGGCAAGCAAATAAGCAGAAGAGGAAAATGATAATGATGATAATAATTTAAAAATTAACAAATTTAGAAAATAAAACCTATCAGTTAATTCATGCCGAGTTAGGATCATCTAACTTTGCAATCTGAATTTAGACTTCTCTCTAACCTTTGGTCCAGAATTCATCAAACTGTGGGCTTCTGTTAAATTAAATGTAACTATTAATATATTCTTCCTGCCATCCTCTTATGCTGACTTTATTCATACGTTTTATGTTTGTAGTAGCAAATAGCAAAGTCCGGAATTATTTGGTTTAGCTAAGCATAGAGAATGATTTAATATTTGCTTTGGGAAGATATAAATTTTATCTACTTGGTTTTGGAGTTGGTTTACAATGTTTCTTAGTTGTAAAACTGCAGAGGTCACTCCCATGGTGGAGGTAGAGGAGACAGGATGAAGTTGAGTGCTTCTTGAATAACCAGTTGAGGGGGAACCAAGGAATTTTTATGTTGCACTCTTATCCCAAGTAAAAGATGGTCTGATTAACCATTGGACCCATTTGATTTCATTTAGAAATATCATGTATGTCAGGGATTAAAGGGGAGGCTCCAAGAGCCAGGGGTCAGGTTCAGAGAAAATTAAGTTCTGGAGTGAACTGAGAGCTCCATGAGAAGAAGCAGAAAAGCCAGCTGGCATCCATGAGTCACAGTCTTAATACTTTGATTAGCCATTTAGCACCAACAAAGAAAAGGGGCAAACAGTTTATGTATTCATCCAAAGTCTTTTCTATGTTTGGCGTTAGAAGATGGGGAATACAATTGTGATAAGACAAGACAATGGTCTGTGATTTCACAAGTTAACAATTTGCAGTCAGCATTTGAGATCATGAATACAAGACTTTTATTTTTAGTGTCTTTCTTACTTCAAATGAGGTTGGGTGGCTAGAACTTAAATTCACAGAAGCTAGTCTTAACATCAGGCCACATCATGAAAACCACAAATGATTTATATACATTGAGGAATCATCCATGTTTCCAGAGAAAAGAATATTGTCCTAGATTAATAAGGCCCAAGTCTCTTCCAAAGTTTCTCTCCTGGCCAAAGACAAGATCCAGGTCTTTAGTAACCTTGGGAACAAGTCAGAGGTACCTCTTTAGGGTGAGCAGACTAATTCATCCACAAACCCTTTAATTGTCTTTTAGTTGACTTGTATGCCAAAACATTTTAGACAAAGCATATGTGCTGTGTATTTCAAATTGTTAAAACTTCTCATATATCTCTTTGGATAGAAAAATCATGAGATAAAGAGATATTCAGATGTTTCCATGGCTTCGGGAATTTTCTTCTCATCTCCTTTCACTCTATACAATAATTTAGATATACATCCATTTTATTTGATTGATATTAATATTATTTAATTATTATTGTATTTAAATTACTAAATGGACCCTAGAATTCAAACATTTATTTCCTTTAGCATATTTGTAGCCAATGATCACCTGCCGTAATCCACTTGGAACAAGGTTTCTGGAGTTTGATACATTTTGATACAGCATTAAAAACAAAAGTTCTCTTTCAGTCAAATACTTTTGTAGTAATAAATGTAATATTCTGGAGCAAAATGTTACACTGCAAAAATTATTAATAATTTACTGAGCACTTACTATGTGCAAAGCAACATGCCAGTGCTTACAAAATTCATTTCGATCTTTATAACAACCTCATAAAGAAGCTGTTTTTGATACTTTAAACAGGTTAGAAATTGAAACTTACAAGATTTAAGTAAACTGTACAAAGTCCCACACACAATATGACTCCAAAGTCCTTTGCCTTAACTTCTTCCCTCTATCCCTCACCATATGTGAAATTCCCTTGTTTTCAAGGGGCTAACATTCCAAATATATATTGTTATTATTATTATTTTTCCTTGCTATTTCCATTCCCAGTTTGGCCTAAGACTTGGGTCTTCTCTAGCTTTGATTGCATGCAAAATGGGCCAAAGAATAATATGCATAAGGGAAAAAGAGTCTGGTGAAATTTTACTGACTTTATTGAGCATCTTAGTTCTTTAATGGAAGTATACTTCATATTTCAAAGGGAGGGTGTGTTCCCTGTGAATAATCTTTTGTCACACAGTGTTCCAAGGCCACAGTCAAATTAGGAGAACCAATATAATTGCACACATTTCCAACTAAAGTGTATTAGTCATGTTCTATTTCAGAAGAACCAGTTTTGGGGCAGGAAGAAAAACAAGAGGAGTGGCTGTACCCATTAAATGGTTTAATATGAGATATGGAAAGCAAAGGTGCAAAGTCAAACTCATAAAATAAAGTGGAATGGGGCTATATCTTCCACATTTTGTATTCTTCATAAACACCACATATGATAGCTACCTGCATAGTACAAAATTAATTGTTCATTTTTATTCTAGAGCATTTGTAGCTTTTACTTTATTTTTTTCTCTCTCAGAAAATGAGTGTCATCTTCTGCATATTTAGAGTCATAGATCCAGTTAATATTTCTGATATTGTAAGTGTTAGACTATTTAGCTTGGCATATAATACTAAAGACCTAAACAAATATATGATTATAAAAATAAATTTATTTCATGATTTGGGACCGAATGATAAAACCATCATTTTGTTAGAAAGCAACTCAGGCCCCTAAAATAACATTATACATCCAGAAGTATTTTTTGAATGTTCATTTGAAAAGAAAAAAACACGCACAATTGAGATTATTTTCTTGAAAATCTTTACGAAATTTTGATTCAATGTGTTTTCAAATGTTATGATGGGATCACTTTAGATTTATACTTACGATAAAAGGTATAGTTAGGAATTTTGACGAGATAGTTCTCCTTGTCATGTACTGTACTTTCTGGTTGGAATGCTTGCTTTAGTAACAATTGAAAAAATATTTTTTTCATGCAGCACAAAATTATTTATTATTATGGAGAAGCAGGAAGCCAGCTAGTAATATGGATGAGAAAACTTTACCTTATTAGGCAACAGAGTAGCTTCTTTCATGAAGATCAACATCCTCACATCCTGATAAACTAATCTGTCTTAGCAGGAAGTAAAAGGAAACTGGAAAGAGGATGCTGTCTTTATCTTCCACAAGCGTAATGTTATTTTTGTGATAGCAGGAGATGGAAGGGAGCCAGGGTGAGAAGAGGGAACCTGATTCTGCACTATGATTAGCTGAATGTGAGCTTCTTGACGTAAGACATCAAATACTATATGTATTTTATTCCTCATAATTCATTTGCAGAAGTTAGAAGTTGTGTGTGTATTTGCAGAAGTTAAATGTATACATGCGTCTGTGTGTGTGTGTGTGTGTGTGTGTGTGTGAAACCGTTCTTAATACTGGCAATTAGGTTTTTCTCATTAGAAAAATAAATAGAAATATAGATTTTACATAAAAACAATATCACAGCTATGAAAAGAAATATAATGACAAGCTTTATTTCAAGAAAATATAAAGATTCAAGAAACGTTTTTGTCAACATAAGATAAAACTGGAAGAGAAGATAAAGCATAAAAAGATAATAATGGAGGAAGAATGAGAAAAGTAACAAATTGTGAGAAGTTTATTACAAAATGGGTATTGATGGTTTCTTTAATTTCATACTTTTGGAGTTATTTTGTGTTTTGTTGAAAGGTTTAGCTGTTTGAACAAATTATTGCCCTGACTGTGTATCAGTCAGATGTCTTTAGGGCAGTCATGGAAGTATTTGGCTCTGATCTACCTTTAAGAGAAAACCTGTCAAAAGGAACACAATTAGATAACAGCCTCCAGGTGCAAGTATGCCTCAACTTTGAACCAAGACCTATGATACCCAGACATTTTTCAGCCAATGAGTATGGCAGGGGTACAAGAGAACCTCAATTTTCAGGCACAAGACTCCTCAAAGAGCAGTCCTTCTAAAGGAGATCCCCATGATGTTGGCTGGGATTTCGTCAGAGCTGCAGTGCTGTGTGAGGCTCATCCTATCCAATCTTCTGGCTTCCTTCTCACCTTTCATAGGAGCCAGGCCTTTACCACAGTGTGAAAGCTTCCTTTGGATGTTCCTGCCTTCTTTGCCTTTACATGTTTCAAAAGTATTATTCTCTAATAATTTTTTTTTGTACTTGTAAGTCAATCTTGCCTTTCCCTTCCTAGAAAAACCAAGTGACATTAATTGATACTGGACACAATCTGTGATATCAGTGAATAAGTTGGAGTTATGCAAGTCGATCATTTGCCACCAACCAGACAACCAGAATTCCTTTCAAGTGGACGTGGGGTATGAATATTTTTGGGCACGAGACAATAGTTCAATTGGTAAAAATTTCATCAATGGTGATTTTGGAGAATGCCATGTTGCAGGTGAATGTCCTAACCAGGACAACATTCATGCATTTGAAAAATCCAGTGTGAGAAACATAGAAAGATAATGAAATTGACTAATTATTACTAAGTTGCATTTGTGGGACAATGAAAATTGAATACGTTGCATTTGTGGGATAATGAAAAATTGAGCATGGTTAACAAAAGCCCAAATGTAAACGTAAAAGCCAGAAGGCATCTTGGGTAGCCTATAAAGTGTTTTTATCTTTTGCAAAGAGAGAGAGTGGACATAGCTGAAGAGCAAATTCAGGATCTGCTGTTTAGGGCCACTGAGCTGCAAAGATGATTGGATGCTCATTGAGGAATTTTCTTAGGTTAAGGTCAGAGATCTACTTGGGAAAATTTGAGGGATGAAAACATCTGGGTAAATTTCCCCAAGGATCTACAACTTGAGTGCCTAAAGAATTGACCCGCCATTCTCTGTGAAGAGCTAGATATTTTCTTATGAAAGAAGATACTTCAGAGGCCACTTTCACGTAAGATAAATGGTATATTTATCAGGAATTACTCCCACTTTTTCTATAGGCTTCTAGGCTAAAAATCATGGTTAAATTCCAGCATAACCCAGTTGAGGGATAAAAACATACTGGGACTGATAAGTAAGAAAAGAGATAATCATTTCATTAAATTCAATAATTAGCTAGTGTGTGCTTTCAGGATTCAGAATAGTATCCATGAGATTGGATGTTTGAGTACGCCCTGGTTTGAATGCATCCTTCAAAATTCATGTGTTGGAAACTTAAGTCCCAATGCAACAGTGTTGAGAGGTGAGAACTTTAAGAAGTAGTTACATCATGAGGGCTGTGAACTCTGAAAGAGCCAATCCTTTAAGATGGAACCTGAGTGGCCAACTGGGCCTAAATTCAAAAGGGAGCTACGTTCCATTTGCTGGTCAGACATTACACATACACTCTTCATTCTTGGAAAAACCACATACTGGTGTAACTGTGAGACTCTCATATCTGCCTATTTCTGTTTATACTCCTGAGCCAATGGTTGCCATCACTTTGATCTAATCAATAGCCTGTGACCCACAGTCAATCTTAACCTCAATCAGTTGAAACTAAGCAAGCTTGCATGCCTCGTTTGCACAGCATAGCATAGTGGGAACCTGAGCAGGAACTTGTTCTATAAAGGACACCCCCTATCTTTGTTCTGGTAGAACACATCTTTGTTTTGTATTGAAGGCTGTGTATCCCCAGTTCACAAACTGCTTGTGGAAATAAAGCCTCTTTTAATCTAATACTTCTTTCTCAGTAGTTTTGTTAACAGGATTCTGTCCTCATTAATGCATTCGTACTATTATTGCAGGAATGAGTTTCTGACAAAAAGACGAATTTTACTTCCTTCCCTCTCTTTTGCATGTGCTCTCTTGCCCTTCTGCCTTCTCCATGAGTTGACACAGGAAGAAAAGCGTCACCAGATGTAAGCCCTCGATCTTGAACTTCCTAGCCTCCAAAAATGTATGAAATACCTGTTTCCTGTAAATTACCCAGTCTCGCTTATTCTGTTATAATAGCACAAGATAGACTAAAACAGAGTGTTTGCTCCCCAGGGCTAGAACTTATGAGTAGAAAATCAAAAGCTTTCTGTTTATTTTTTTTTTCTTTGTAAACCTGGGGGACTTCTATTGAAAGATGGGATTTAATGCCCTGACAAAGACCACAGAGCATGGGAAAGATTGGATGCTAGGGTAGGCCTCAGAAACCTGGAGAAAGGCTTGGTGAGTTGAAATGCCTGAACTGCTAGAGAAGGTAGTGGAGGCTTAAAGGGAGTAAAAGGAGGAGGAGTAAAGGCTCAGGAAGGTGAGTATACAATTTGTGATGCCAGGAAACCCAGCAGAGGAATATATTCCATGAAAGCCCAGTGGATGTGTAGCCCACAAAAGGTATAAGGAACATGCTGGTGAGACAGATACCAAATTCACTAATATTTTCTGTCATGACTCTTTTTTTGAAGGGCTGACAGTAGGAGAGACGGTCACATAGTTTAACTTGTTAATAGCAATGGAGATGATGGAGACCTGAAGACATTGAGCCTAGATGGCACTGCTTACCTGCTGGAAATTAGGAGGTTGCAATGACCATATATGGGTGTCATGAGTGGAGGCGCACTGAAGAGTGTTTCATATCTAGAGAGTTTTATTCTTTTCCATGCCATCAGCAAAAAATATTTTTAAAAAGTTTTCATTCACATGGAACCTTCAACTATAAATTTACATTTTTGTCTCTTGACTATGTTAAGTCTCCTGCCCTCTGTCATACTCCAAAGAGATCAAAACTATGAGGATATCCCTCAGAACATAGCCTTATTCCATTGCACTCAAACTGATCCAGGAAGAAATAGGTAGTAAGCTCAAAGCCTTGGTAGACATGGGCTCAGAGTGAGATAAAACCTTTGAAGAATAAGAGACTTGCCATTTCTGTTAAGATTTTAGGTATCCCATGTCCCCCAGTAAATAGGGTCATCCCCTTTAAAAAGTAAAAGATAAATTGATTTAGCTTGCATCCCTACCACAAAGTAAGAAGCAGAAAACTTTGTAGCTCTTCAAGCTCTGTATGCAAGCTATTCCATACCTAAGAATAGTCTTTGGCCCATATGCTGTGTAACACAAAAGGCTATCAGTTTTGAATAGAATGAGAACAGATAAAGGCTGTGTAGCAGATTCAGGTTACATTGCAAACATCCCTGCTGCTTGGGTCATATAATCCCGCAGACTTTGTGCTCTTGGAGGAGTTGGTTGTGGATAAAATTTGGAGTACATACTAAGAGCCAGTGGGAAAATTATAGCATTCATTTATTAAGTTCTGGAACAAGATCATTCCTCCTACAGTAGATGTATTAGTCCATTTCTATACTGCTATAAATAAATATCCAAGACTGGGTAATTTATAAAGGAAGAGGTTTAATTGACTCACAGTTCCACATAGCTGAGGATGCCTCAGGAAACTTAACAATTATGGCAGAAGAGGAAGCAAGTACCTTCATCACAAGGTGGCAAGAGAGAGAAGAATGAAGAAGGAACTTCTAAATACTTGGAAAACTATAGATCTCGTGAGAACTCACTGACTATCATGAGAACAACACGGGGAAAACCATACCCATGATCCAATCACTTCCTTTCCTTGACAGGTGGGGATTACAATTGGAGATGACATTTGGGTGGGGACACAGAGCCAAACTGCATCATTCCACCCTTGGCCCCTGTCAAATCTCATGTCTTTTCACATTTCAAAACCAATCATGTTTTCCCAACAGTCCCCTAGAGACTTAACTCATTTCATCATTAACTCAAAAGTCCACAGTCCAAAGCCTCATCTGAGGCAAAGGCAAATCCTTTCTGACTATAAGCCTGTAAAATCAAAAGCTAGTTAATTACTTCCTGGATATAACAGGAGTACAGGAATTGGGTAAATGCTCCCATTCCAAATGAGAGAAATTGGCCACACTAAAGGGACTAGCAGACCTATGCAAGTCTGAAATCCAGCAGGGCAGTCATTACATCTTAAAACTTTAAAATGATCTCCTTTGACTCCATGTCTCACATCCAGATCACACTGATGCAAGAAGTAGGCTCCCAGGGCCTTGGGCAGCTCCACCCCTATGGCTTTGCAGAATACAGCCCCACTCCCAGCTGCTTTCATGGGTGGTATTGATTGTTGTTTCTCTAGGTGCCTAGTGCAAGCTGTCAGTGAGTCAACAATTCTGGGGCCTGGAGGATGGAAGCAGTTCTCACAGCTTCACAAGGCAGTGCACTAGTGGGGACTGTGTGGGGGCTCCAACCACACATTTCTTTTCTGCACTGCCCTAGCAGAGGTTCTCCATGAGGGCCCCACACCCTGCAGCAGACTTCTGCATGGACATCCAGGCATTTGCCCACATCCTTTGAAATCTAGGAGGAGGTTCCCAAACCTCAATTCTCAAATTCTGAGCACCTGCAGGCACTACACTAAATGGAAGCTGCCAGGACTTAAGACCTGCACCCTATGAAGCAACAGCCCAAGCTGTACCTTGACCTCTTTTAGCCACAGCTGGAGCTGGAGCAGCTAGAACACAGGGCACAAAGTCCCAAGGCTGCAAACAGCAGCACAGCCCTGGGCCCAGCTCAGGAAAGCATTTTTCTCTCCTAGCCTCTGGGCCTGTGATGGAAAGGGCTGCCACCAAGATGGCTGACATGTCCTGGAGATATTTCCCCCATTGTCTTGGTGATTAGCATTTGGCTCCTTTTTACTTAGGCAAATCTCTGCAACTCCCTTGAATTTCTCCCCAGAGAATGAGTTTTTCTTTTCTATTGCATCATCAGGCTGCAAATTTTCCAAATTTGTATGCTCTGCTTCTCTTTTAAATGTATGTTCCAATTTCAGATTGTCTCTCTCCAGTTTAAATTTCCACAGATCTCTAGTGCAGGGGCGAAATGCTGCCAGTCTCTTTGCTAAAGCATACCAAGAGTGACCTTTGCTCAAATTCCCAAGAAGTTCCTCATGTCCATCTGAGACCACCTCAGCCTGGAATTCATTGTCCACATGTGGGGATTACCGTTCCAGGTGAGAGTTGGGTGGGGACACAGAGCCAAACCCTATCAGTGGAAAATTATAATTCTTTCAAGGAATAGCTCCTCTTATGCTGCTGGGCATTGGTAGACACAGAATATTTGATCATCAAATCAAACAAGTGACCATATACCTTGAAATTTCCAATACAGGTGGCCCAGCAATAGTCCATCATAAAATTGAAATGATATATCTGGGATCTATCTAAATAGGGTCAGAGAGTGTGAATAGGCTGCATGAACAAGAAATCCAGGCTTTGATGTTGTTCATTCCAGTTGAACCAGTTTCCCTCCATCAGCATACATCTGAGATAATGTGTAGGGATTCCATAAGACCAATGGAAGCAGAGAAAAAAACATGAACTTGTTTGTGGATGTGTGAGCTTAGAATATGGATATAAGCAGAAAATAGATGGTGGCTACATTATAGTCATAATTGGAAATTAATTTAAAAGAAAATGGTGAAGCGAAATTTTCTCAATATGAACAACTTCAAATGGTGCATGTATTAGTTCATTCTCATAATGCTATAAAGAAACATCTGAGACTGACTAATTTATAAAGAAAAGTGGTTTAATTGGCTCACAATTCTGCAGGCTCTACAGGAAGCACAGGAGCATCTGCTCGGTTTCTAGGGATGTCTCAGGAAACTTTTACTCATGGTGGAAAGCAAAGTGGGGCATGCATCTTACATGGCAGAAGCAGGACTGAGAGAGAAAAAGGAGATGATACAGACTTTTAAACAACGAAATCTCATGAGAACTCTATGAAGAGAATAATACCAAAGGGATGATGTTAAACCATTCATGAAGGATGCATCCCCATGATCTAATCACCTCCCACCAGGCCCCACCTCCAATATTGGAGATTACAATTGAACATATGATTTTGGTGGGGACAGAGATCCAAAGCAAATCAATGCACTTGGTCATTCATTTTGTTAAAAACAAGAAGTAGCCTGGGGTAAGGCTACAGATGGATTCATGGAAAGGGGCCAATAGCCTGGTCAGCTGGTCAGGGAGAATCCTGAATAGGAAAGTACTGGAAGATAGGTAAAAGGAGATCATTTGTGGAAAGATGTTGATGGGTACATGAGAGTAAGCAAAAGTTAAAATTTATTTTATCATGTATTAATTTCCATTAAAAACCATTCATCACAGAAGAGGCACTCATCCATCATGTGTTAAAAGGTCTCAGGCAATTGATATTAGCCAATCTTCACCACTGGTCCCATGTTGAACTCCATGTTGGCTACCATGGCTACTCTGTTGATGTGCCCATTGAACTTGTTCTGGGGCACAGGGGTTCAACTAAAATGAATAGCATGGAATCCCGGGTCAATTATCAATTATCAACAGAGTAGCCATAGCGGCCAACGTGTAGTCCAAGCTTAGACCCAACAGCATGAATTTTTACTTACCAAGGTCATTCTAACTACTTCCACTTCTAAATGACTAATCCATCCACAGTAGAGAGCAACACTGAGCCCTTGTATACCATTATTCCTTGAGAAGATCACCTTCCCACTTGGGTGAACATTGACTTGATTGAGCCCTTTCTGTATAGAAAGGGCCAGTGGTTTGTTATTCCAGGAATAGACACCCATTCTAGGTGGGTTTGCCTTTCTTGGCTGCAGATCGTCATCCAGCACCACTAACAGACTCAAAACTGCACAACATAATAAAAGATAGTTTACTTCACAGTAAAGAAGTACAGGTTGGGCCATGAAGACAGGATACATTGGTTGTATTTTATGCCACACCATTTAGACACCGATAGTCTGATAGAGCTTTGGAATGACCAACTGAAGGCTGAAGCTGCAGCACTAGCTTGGAGGCAATGCTCTGCAGTGACTACATGCAGGCTGAATAGACTATGAAGTCTATGGAGGAAGCCCTGGGTCAGAAAGACTGAGAACAGCCTGGTCAGTGTTGGAGTTGTGATACTGGCAGCAGACTCAAACTACTAAAAGTCAGAAGTGAGCTGGGCTGAAACCAGATGGTTTCACTGCTATATTTTACCAAACATTTAAAGAACTAAGACTAATCCTACTCAAACTATTCCAAAGAATAGGAGAGGAGGGAATACTTCCAAACTTATTCTGTGAGGCCACTATTACCCCAATACCACAATCAGACACAGAAACATAAAAAAAAACAAAACTACAGGCCAATCAATATCCCTGATTAACACTGATGCAAAAATCCTCAGCAAAATACTGGCAAACCAAATTCAATAACACATTAAACAGAACATTCATTATGGCCAAGTGGGATTTATCCCAAGGAGGCAAGGATGGTTCAATACACATGAACTGATCAGTGTGATACATTATATCAACAGAATGAAGGACAAAAATCACATGATTATTTTAATTGATGCTTAAAAGGCATTTGCTAAAATTCAACATCCCTTCATGATTAAAATCCTCAAAAAAATTGCTTATAGAAGAAATATACCTCAACACATTAAAAGCCATATTTAACAGACCTACAGCTAGTGTTATATTGAATGGGGAAAAGCTGAAAGTCTTTCTCTAAGATCCGGAACAAGGTAGGGATGTCCACTTTTGCCACTGTTACTAAACATAGAACTGGCAGTCCTAGTTGAAGCAGTCAGACAAGAGAAAGAAAGAAAGGGCATCCAAATTGAAAAAGAAGAAGTCAAATTATCCTTTTTTACAGATTACATGATCTTATATTTGGAAAAAACCTAAAGACTCTGCCAAAACTATTAGAACTGATAAACAAATTTACTAAACTTGCTGGATACAAAATCAACATACAACAATTAGTAGAATTTCTATATGCCAACAGTGAACAATGTGAAAGAGAAATCAAGAAAGTAATCCCATTTAAAACAGTTACAAATAAAATAAAATACTTGGGAATAAATTTAACCAAAGAAGTGAAAGATCTAGGCAATAAAAACTATAAAATGTTAATGAAAGAAATTTAAGAGGACACACAAGTCCTCAAGATATTTCATGTTTATGAATTGGGATAATTATAATTTATATTGCTACATATAATAATATAAATATAAATATTAATAATATAATATTTATTATATTATAAATATTACTAATTTATATTGTTATTATAAATATAAATAATATAAATAATAATAATTTATATTGCTACAATGTCCAACCTACCCAAAATAATCTACAGATTTAATGCAATTCCTATCAAAAAAGCAGTGACATTCTTTGCAGAAATAGGAAAAAAAATTCTAAAATTTATAGGGACCCAGATAAGACCCAGAATAGTTAAAGCCATCCTAAGCAAAATGAACAAAACTGGAGGAATCAAATTACCTGATTTCAAGTCAGACTATAGAGCTACAATAAACAGCATAGTACTGGCATAAAACAGACACATAGACCAATGGAACAGAATAGAGAACCCCAAAATAAATCCATACATCTACAGTGAATTCATTTTCAACAAAGGAGTCAAGAACATACATTGGGGAAAGGACAGTCTCTTCAATAAATAGTGCTGGGAAAATTGAATATCCACCTGCAGAAGAATGAAAATTGACCTCTGACCCCTATCTCTCACCATATACAAAAATCGAGTCAGAATGGATTAAAGATTTAAATCAAATACCTGAAACTGTGAAACTACTGAAATAAAACGTTGGGGAAACACTCCAGGACACTGCACTGGGCAAAGATTTCTTGAATAATACCCCACAAACACAGGCAACCGAAGCAAAAATGGGATCACATCAAGTTAAAAAGCTTCTGTGCAGCAAAACAAATAATCAACAAAGTGAATAAAAAATTCAAAGAATAGGAGAAGATATTTGTAAACTATTCACCTGACAAGGAATTACTCACCAGAATACTCAGCTATAAAAAAGAATGAGATCATTTCATTTGTAACAACATAGATGGAACTGGAGGACATTATGTTAAGTGAAAAAAGCCAGACACAGAAAGACAAACTTAACATGTTCTCACTCATTTATGGGAGCTAAAAATTTAAACAATTAACTAATGGAGATGGAGAGTAGAATGATGGTTACCAGAGGCTCTGAATGGTGAGTGGGGTGAGGGAGTATGGCTAATGGGTACAAAAATATAGTTAGATTGAATGAATAAAACCTAGTAGTTGACAGCACAACAGGATGATTATAGTCAACAAAAATTTATTGCACATTTAAAAATAATAGAGTATAAAGGGAATATTTGTAACAGAAAGAAATGATAAATGCTTAAAGTGATAGATACCCTATTTACCCTTATGTGATTGTTATGCATTACATGCGTGTACTAAAAATATCTCATGTACCCCACAAATATACACACTTACTATGTACCCATAACAAATTTTAGATTTAGCTAAAAACAATGAAGTGGGCTGGGGTGATGTGACATATAGCATCAAGGCATCAAGTATTTGCATTAGGCTCTGTCCATGCTTGAGTTTTTGTTCTCCACCATGAAAACAGCATGTTTCAGAGAGTGGGTGCTTCTTCAGTCTAGATCCCAGAATAAGACATGAGGAATACTATCAAGCTGAGTCCTATTGAGTGTAGTAGAGATGAAGCCAGTCCACATTCTCATATAATATAAGCAAAAACTAAATGTGTTATGCTACAGAGCTGAATGTTGATGTCCCCCTCAAAATTTAAATCTTCACCTGCAAGGTGATGGCATTTGGAAGTGTGGATTTGGGGAAGTAATTAGGTCAGGCGGGCAGGGCCTTCTTAAATAGGACTAGTGTGCATTTAATTTTTTTTTTTTTTTTTTTTGAGATGGAGTCTCGCTCTGTTGCCCAGGCTAGAGTGCAGTGGCCGGATCTCGGCTCACTGCAAGCTACACCTCCTGAGTTCACGCCATTTTCCTGCCTCAGCCTCCCGAGTACCTGGGACTACAGGTGCCCAACACCACGCCCAGCTAATTTTTCATATTTTTCGTAGAGACGGGGTTTCACCATGTAAGCCAGGATGGTCTCGATCTCCTGACTTCGTGATCCGCCCGCCTCGGCCTCCCAAAGTGCTGGGATTACAGGTGTGAGCCACCGTGCCCGGCCTAGCATGCATTTAAAAGAGACCCAAGAGAGACCCCTCAACCCTTTTGCCATGTGAGGGTAGAGTAAGAAGGCTGTAAACACCAATATCTGCCAATGCCATGATCTTGAACTTCCTAGCCTCCAGAACTGTGAGAAATAAAGTTTCTGTTGTTATAGGCTGCACAGTCTATGGCATTCTGTTCCAGCAACCTGTGCAGACTAAGATGTCATAAACCACTGATAATTTAGAGTTGTTTGTCATTGCACCAAGATTTGACTAATAAATTAACCATGATTTAAGTTGAGGATTGTATGGATTTATTATCTTATTCTTTCTATTTTTTTTTTTTTGGTGCCAAAAGGAAGACATCAGTAGAAAATTTGGCTTTGCCTCACATAATAATATAGAATTCTAATGATAAACTTATGAATTAATGGGCATTTCAAAGTTTTTTTCTAGAAGAATTGAAGCATTTTCTTTTATATATAATAGATTATATCAGGTATACAATAAGGTATAAGGTGTCTTGATATATACATCATGGAAAGGTTACTTGACTTTTTTTACAGTTTTATCTAGACAGGGTGCCTTGGTTTGCCATTATATTTTCAACTTCAAAAACATTTCATAAAGAGTGTTCCAGAAACTTTATATACTTAAAACATAATACCTCTAAAAACAATTTAAAAATATGTCATAAGGGTGCTTGGAAAAGCAGTAATTCATGTCAAAGGCTATATTTTTGCTACTTTTGAAAATGTTTTCGTTGTAAATCTCTTCAAAATTTATTTTTATGAAAGAAAATACTCATTTAAAATCAACAATCGTAAACAATTGTTTCATTCATTTAGTAATATTTGAAATACTAAAAAATAAACTCAACAAATTATAGTTTTTAAGGAGATAAGGACAGTAACTCAGTTGATAACTAATAAATCTGCAGAAATAGAGAAAATCTGAACACAGTAGACAGAATAGAATTTTAGAGAGCATTTCAGCCTGTTTCTCAGTATGTTTAATAATTATTTCAAAAACTATTTATTATCTCTATATGAAATTTAAGTGGATAGCAATGTTGTTTTTTTCCTTCAATCACTAAACAAGGACGCAACATGAAATGGCACTGGGTAATTTGAATAAGGCAATTTTTTCCTGTAGGGACAAGTAAACTTTTAACACAGTGTTGTTTTCCCAGTTGCTTTCATCAGATAAAAGCGCCTTCCCACTCTCCTCCACACTCTTTTAAAACCTCATGACCTAGTTTGGGGCCAAATTTAATCTCTCTAAATACTACTTAAGAACTGGGGAGAAACGATCAAGCAGAAACTTTTGCTTAATGTTCTCAATGCACTTGAGAGTTTGAAGCTCAAAATCCACCCCAGCTGCTTGAAGTTCAGCTCTCACAAATTTCCCATGGTCACTGCTCCTGCGGAATTCTTTTTGGTTCCCATGTCCCTTCCTCCTTGTATCTGTACAGGGTCTTGTGATCATGGTTCTGTCATACACATACTAAGGTGACCAACCTAGTTCTCATTTGCCAGAAACTTTCCTGGTCTTAAAACTGGATATCTGGTGTTCCCAGTAACCCCTTAAGACAGGAGCAAATCAGGACAATTCTTACCCTAACCCGGTTCATCTCCAATTCCATATTTCCTGTTACTCAATACACCTTCAGTAGTAGAATCTGCTGTGGTGTAAGAAAGAAAAGAAAAGGGCCGGGCGCGGTGGCTCAAGCCTGTAATCCCAGCACTTTGGGAGGCCGAGACGGGCGGATCACGAGGTCAGGAGATCGAGACCATCCTGGCTAACACAGTGAAACCCCGTCTCTACTAAAAAATACAAAAAACTAGCCGGGCGAGGTGGCGGTGCCTGTAGCCCCAGCTACTCGGGAGGCTGAGGCAGGAGAATGGCGTGAACCCGGGAGGCGGAGCTTGCAGTGAGCTGAGAGATCCGGCCACTGCACTCCAGCCCGGGCGACAGAGCAAGACTCCGTCTCAAAAAACAACAAAAAACAAAAAAACAAAAAACAAAAACAAAAACAAAAGAAGAAAGAAAAGAAAAGGAAGACTAAATGAGGACATGATAATGAAAGATAATAAGGAAGATTTTAAAAGTTAAGAATAAGAGGAAGGAATGGAGGCAAAATTCCGCCCCTGCTAACGATCAGCATCTCCTCCTTCACAGCTGGTTCTTCTCAATTCCTTTTTCCAGTTATCTTATCATCCCCCCTCACACCCACATTTGTTCTGAGCAGTTTCTTCTCCCCATCCTCCCTATCCCCTTTCCAGAAGTGGTAGTTGAGAATACTAGCCCTGGAGCCAGAATACCTGGATTCAAATTCAACTTCTCCAAGTTGAGTGCTGTGTATAAGCTACTCACCCTCTTTGTCCTCATTAACTCTGTATGAAAGTAGTGACTATCTCATACGATTGTGGCTAAATGAGTTAACACATGGAAAGCATACAGAGCTGAATAATTATCAATGTCAAATATCATTATCATTGTTCCCCAACTCAGGGTCCACTACAAAAGCCCTTTAGGAGTCTTAGCACTCCATGCCAGGCTCTCACAGGCTGGCCTCAGCACCTCACCACAGCGTAGCACTGTTTCAATGAGCAACTGATTTGGACTTCTAAATGACCTACAAATAAACTCTTGGAAAAGAACCTGTTCATAAGCATGAGATTGCCCATAGGTCAGATAAAATTGATATTGCTTTTGTCATTTACATACTTTGTTGCTGGAAATGATTATATCTACCAGCAAAAATCTGATGTGAGCTGGTTGTTCATATATTTTTAATTTATGTACTCAAAATGTTGAAATAACATTCAAAGTCATAGATGCTTATCTGAACTGAACCCAAAATATTCTGAGGTTTAAATATCAGTTATAGTCATCAGAGAACTATAGCTAGAAAAGAGAAATCTTACCTGAAAAAAAGAACTGAGATTTATTTTTAGTATTTATCTTGAGAAAAGCTACCTCTAGATCTACAAACTATACAACATGTATAGATAGATTCAGAAATATTTTTGCCTCAATGAAAATTAGGTTAAAATTATAAGTCCAGAATAATGAATAGTCACCCTAGAGGTATGCACTCAGTGGTTTCAGGACATTTATGGTCTATAAAACTAATGAAATTTCTAAAGATGACACAATTTTGAGGTAAGAAAGAGGAAATTCCATAGTACTTGGGATGGGACTTGGGATAATGGAGATGATGGGAGCTTCTTGAGGTGCTCTAGAAGATAATTCTGGATAATTCTAGTGGTAGAGTAGAGGAATAGGTAGCATAGAACCTAAAGCTAGCTGTACAAGCTAGATAAATCCACACTGGGACAAATAGGGATTAAAACTAGTAGAGGACCAATCCACAGAGCTAAGTAAATTTTATAGAAAAAGGCAGGCACAACTACAGAATGACTCCAAAGACTGGAGCTTGCTAAAACCCTCTAAAGATGGATCTGGAGAGCTTGTGGGTAGAAAAATGTATAAGCTGCATTTCCAATAATATTTGGGCATTAAAAATCATGAATTGAGTCTTCCACATATTAAAATACCACCACATTTTTTAGTTTTGTAGACAGCAAGTACACGTTTTAGATTTTAGATGCAGACATGGGAGCTAAATGTAGCGTGTCTGTAGGATAAGAAACATAAAAGAACAAACGTAAAAACCTGACTGATGTATCAGGGAAGACAAGGCTGTTTGTCCTTAATTTAAGAAAGGAATTTGAGGAGAAATAAAGACTGCACAAGAAATATTGGAACCTGCAACCTGCATCTGTAGCTACATTAAGCTAAATGGGGGTAGAGGAGGGGTTGATGTAATGAATTCTTTACAGCTTGATTAATTTAAAAAAATATTTCATCAAAACAATTTTACATATAGGCAAATAACTGGTGAATGTCTTACTCCTACTGGTTTGCTTTCAATGTGGACATAGCTCTAATTTTATTTCACATTAATCCCTAAAATCAAATCTTTCTGCACCAGCATGCCTCCCCCACTGCCACTACTCCCATGCCCCACCTGATTTTACTCTCACTTTATTTCACAATGGTTGTGCATATGCTGTTTCTTCTTTTTGAACTCTCTTACCTCTTGTTCTGATCTTTAACTGCCCTTCAAGTTCCAAGGTATCTTTTATCTGTCAAGCTTTCATTAGACTGCACAAAGGCTCATCTACAATCCTTCTAGTGTTTTGTATATAGGTCCATCATCAGCAGACAACGATGGAACTGGCACCTGGTGCACAAGCATCCCCTAGTTCTATCCCTGCAATGAAGCATGTACTTGTCTGTCTCCTCCAGTAGACCAGAGGCCTCTCAAAAGCAATCATAGTTCGATTGCTTTGCTGCACTTCTATCACATAGTACAGGACCTGACAGAAGATTTGCGGAGAAGGATTCTGATGTGGAGCCTGTTCTGAGGGGGAAAGAGTTCCATGATCAATTAGTGATGTCTGCTGCGGGAGTAGGAAACTGGGAATGGCAGTACCTATCCCACACCTTTGCTCTTTTATCATAGGCATTCTGTAATTGTTTATTCAGAGAACAAATACATGAGCAAACTTGATGTAATGTTTCTTGCAATGTATATAACAATATTAGCTAAAATAGACTTTACTTCATTTCACAGCCTCTGATCCCAAGGACCACAAAACACATTGAGTATTTTTTATGTTACTGATCACTCCCTTTTAGTTTTGAATGTAGGTATTCATTTCCCTTACAAGGGAATTTGAGACCCAGGATCCATAAAGACATCATGCATATGCATAAAGCAAATGTGATCTCCATGGTACCAAATACACAGGGTGTCTGTTTTCTTCAGTAACTTGATTCAATGGTTTTACATTGCCTTAAGATTACATGGTCAGTCAGAAGTAGGGCTTGGATGTCTGACTATTTTCCCCACAAAGAGAAAGACAATATAATTTATAGTCCATACTTAGGACACCTTTGAGAGTGAATGGGGTGCTACTAATTATGTTGTAACAAGAGATGTAAACAAAAACCATTCTGGGACATGTGCAATGTATAGTCACCCTACTCTATAGAACTGTGGCTCTAATTCTCCTATGGGCTACATTAAGTTGTTTGATTAATATACATCCAAAACTGTAATTCCAATTGATTACCTGTGGTTCTTGGGGCACTGCATTGAGAAAGATATTAAGGCCACTTCCAGATTTCACAGAAAAGGGTGCTGTGTTTCACTCATGATGCCTGGTGGGTGACAAATGTGAATGAAAGGACAATGGTAGCAGTGCCCCTCAGTTATGATTCTTGGTCTAGAACTGAGAATCCACAGCTGTTTGCACTTCTACATTAGTTCTTAGGAAGTAGTTATTTCCTCAATATTGACTCCTCCTTCATTTTTGGTGCTTCTATTCCTTTGTGAGGATCTGGATTTCATATGACTTAGGCCATTCACAACCACGATTTGCTGCTAACTTTCTAGACTTTAGATTTGCTACTTACTATTTCCAGTTCTAGCTATGCTTCTCAGGATTCCTGATTTCTTGTCTATCCATAATGTCAAAATCATGGGCTTTATTTTGGAAAATCACCTCCACAAGTAACAATAAATTACTCCATTAATTTTGGAATTACTCAGCTTCCAGTCCTGATGACCATACTCTTCATGTAGTGCATGGCTATAGGATCCTGTCTTTTATATAGCTTGGCTTCCATTTTTTAGCTTCCTAGCTATGATCAGTTTCTCCCTGGCACCTACAACCAGCAAAATCCTAAGTCCTTACATAACAGTTAATCTCAAAATCTAGTTTCCAAGCCAGTGCTCTCTTAAGGGTCTGTTGTTCTGTTTCCAAATTAGCAATAAAACATGACTGATGCAGGTATTTCTGATAAGTGGAGGATTTCATAATAAAATTACTCAGAAAAGTATCTCAATTATCAATTTTGTTTCAGCACAGAGCCTGAATGATCTTTGCCAAGTCCCTCAACTTGGTGTTCACAAAACTTTAAAATGTTTACTTAATGGAGATTATAATAATGACAGATCCCAGAGAGTTTTGTGAAGAATAACATAGAAGTCAGAAGGGCTTGCTTTGTTAATGCTAATTAACCCAATCATACCTGAAGCTGCAATTTTTTTGAATTTTTGCAATCAGATCTTGGTGATGACCTTGAGCAGCAGAACATAAATAACTCCCACAGGCTTAGCGTTCCAATAATGGAACACTAGGCATAAATGGGTCAGGGCACCTGTCCTAGTTCCATTATAGGATTGTACTGAGGAACGAATGCAGTAATAAATAACACAGTTGTTAGAAAATATAAACTATGGTCTTTTGTATAATGTAAATCTCAGATATGCTAGAAATCGTTTTTCTATTATTTATCTTAATCTAACCTACTTTTAACTCCAAGACTCAGTTCTACCATATTGTCAAGAATTCCTTGAACCTTTTCAAAATAGCACCAGAAGCTGGGAGCCTTAAATCTTCTGAAAACAGGAAAGAGGCTGTGATGTTCTGGCTAATATGGTCACTTCTGATTTTTTCACTATCCAAAAGATCCCCTTGACATCTGGCAGTTCTTAAGTGCTTGTATAACAGTCTCAGGTGGGAATCTTTGGTCATGTTTGGAACCCAGCTGTGGTCCCATCTCCTGGTAGCCATCTCTCACTTCTCTGGGCTCCTGACATCTAATATTCAACTCTGGAGTCATCCCGCCTTCTCCCACATTCATCTGAGGACCAGGGCTCTGGTTCCACTGCCCTAGGGCCTATGACCAATGAGCCTCTCTCCTCTGGGAGAAGATTCTCCACCCCTGGCTTCTACAAATTCTTCCTTGTCTTCTTTACGTCATAGGCATGTGGGACAGCATGTTTTCTTTCCTTTTTCCCATCTCTTCTTCTCTCACTGGGCATCCTGATGGTGGTACAGGGGCAGCTAGGTGTCAGGGCTGGGACTTGAGCAACTCAACAGCTGACAAGCTCAGGGAGATAGGGAAATACAACACTCACAGCCTCAGCCTCTTCCTCTACAACCACCTCATTCTATTTCCAAACTCAATGCTGGACTCTCTTTCGTGGGTTATTGCAGCTACACATTTGGTGATGAATTTCGTTAACTGGCTCTAGGCCAACATGATAAAGCAAAGACTATAAAACACACAGAATTACTGCAAAGAAACAGAACCCACATTCTTTCCAGACATTGCAGGTTGAAAACTACACATCCATAGTCCTCTGGGGATTTCGTTGTTTAGGAATACAATTCCTAGGTGGAGTTTTCTTTTCTTTTATTATTATTATTATTGTTAAAGGAAACTATTATAAACTGAATGCAATAGAAAAAAAAGGGTCTACTACCACTTTTAGTTTCTGTGGTATTGGTTAATGAATATGATAATCCTTTCTGCAGTCCCTCTCCCCAACATCCATGTTTTATGGTAAAAGATTATACGCTCATAAATGCAATTGGGGCCAATAATTGATGAATGCAATATTTTATGACAGATTATACATTTCCTTAAACAGGTAACCGTTACAGAAATATTACTTCTTGATTATAACCAATCAGACAATAAAAATATGTTTCAGTTTTACCGAGATGTTTGATTTTCTTAGGTCTCGTTGTGCCACACCAGGAATAAAGCTTAATTAAAGATTCATTTACTAATTGTTTATCATAAAAGCTATATTCAAGAGAAAAAGTTACATAGAATCCACAGTTTTCTAGGAAGAGAATATGGGAACAGTCTGTTTGTGACTTGCATTTCTCTGCCAACAGTGTTCAGGACTTGGTTTCCTAAGTGAGAGGTTGAAGGTTCTGTGTTTCCTAAAAAGGAAGCCTATAAAGCACCGCATCATCTTTTAATTATTTTCCATACAATAAAGCCAGTTTAAGGCCATGAAATGGCTTATGAGCTCCTATATGTTATGTAACATTTTCAGTGGTTACTGTAGCAACATTTTGTCCTTTATGGCATTTCATTTCCATATAAAGTAATCTGCATTGTTATGGGATGCTTTGTCCCATAGGGATGACTATAAACTATGCTCAAGGGTTTCAAACACTGATTCCCCACTCCCTTTTGTTCTACCTGAAAGGCGCCTACCAAGCCCATTTTCTTTTAGTGACTAATAAAGGGGGAAGGATGCCCTGAAGAGGTTCGTCCGCTGTACAACAGTGACCCCTAGAGGCACAATGCCTTGAAAGCGGCCAAAACCTACGAAAGCTCAGTGCTTTTCTCCAATCAAGTACTGCTGTAATTTACTTACCTTGAGAACTATCACAGCATTAATTAAGACCTGCCTTTAAGAACGTGGGCTATTTTTGATGCCCAAAAACGAAGGCCTAAAGTTTCAGAAGCGTTACTACCTACTATCTATGACAGATACATTTGTTTTGTCTTTGTGAGATTTAAGGGAACCGTGGACGGATTGCTTTTTATTCATCAGCAAATAAGCATAATAACAAATTTGGGCATAGTCAAGATACAACGCCTTTGATGGCGTTTCGTTAGTTTTTTGTTTTTGTTTTGTTTTGTTTTTCGCTTGAAAAATAAGTTAAAATCTCAGGAAGAAAGAAAAAAGAATCCTAGCGCTTTTTCTTCTCTGAGCTTGCAACTGTTTGTAGCTCAGGCACCCGGATGATTCATCCCCTGAAAGCCTTGAGCGCTCCATTTGTTTTGTAGATTTCACTACTCCCTTTGTTCCGCTTCAAACCTTTCAGAGGGCTGAAATGCATTATTACCTTGTTAAATCTCAACCAAAATCATTTCTACAGCCTGAAGCTGTTTTGACGTGGGTTGAGCATCTCACACACAAAAGAATTGCTTTTGTTCCCAGAAGCTCTTATTGGCTGAGTGGCCTTTGCTCTGAGCCAATCAGAAGCTAGTTGTTAGGCTTGGCTGGCTATTTTTAGCCTAACACGTAAAAACACTTGGTCTTGGAGGGGGTCGGCTGGAGAATGAAAGGCCCTGTAGTAAAAGCCAACAGCTAAATGCATTTTGGATGTCACGGCGCGTTTGACATTTTCCGTTTAATTCCTCATACGCTGTTACATTAGCATGTGTTTTTCGTAAACAACAAACTTAGAAATAGAGCTGCACTTCCCTGTCCTGAATTATCCATTTAGTAAAGAGGCAGAAAGGCTAAGAAACAGCAGTCCCTTTTTATCCAAAAGTAATGCACGGCAGTATCTAGTTATTTCGTAACGCAAAAAAAAAAAAAAACCGTCAGTTGCCGTATTGAGAATACTAAGGTGTTTTTGCCAAAGGATTTTTATGAATTTTCATCTTGAGTTAGAAATTTTCAGTGACTTGCTCATCATGAATTATAGAGTCCTAAAATAATCTTTTCCTCTTGCCCTTTAAATATGTATATAATTACACCAACGAGTATACACATGATGTGTAGCAATTAAAATAATAGATAGTGTGTTTTATGCATTGAGAAAAAGCATTCTTTTGAGCATGTTCTTCCATTTAAGCCATTACTCAGAGGGCACAAGAAGTATTTTTCCCAAATGCACTTCAAGAGACAGGGCATTAAAACACACAATTTGTTAATTATCCGATATTATCAGGAAATGAAAGTTGCCAAACGGGAAAAGCCAGGCTCTTAAACTTTGATTTTCCCTCAGCAGTCTATTCAACTGGGCTCATATAAGGAGGAGACAAGCCGAACCCAAGTTTACAACACAAAACAATTTTTATTGGCAGGAAGGGAGACCCCTTCCTGAAAAAGAAAGAAAGAAAACACCCAAATCTATGTCTAATTCTTAAAATAAGTTTCAGGTTGTAGATTTTACCAATATTTATTATTCTAGCTTGGGAATATGACCTCATTTGCCATGGTTGTTTGCTTATTTTAAGAAAAATGTCTTTTTACTTCTTGTTGCAAGCCATCAGGCTACCATTTAAACATGCAAGCAAAAAGTCTGGATTCTGGGCATATTGAAAAATCTGGAAGACTTCAAGAAGTTGTAAAGATTTACGATTCCATCGTGGGCTTGCAGAAGGGGTTTGCTGTGGCCTTCTGTGAGCAAGGGTGGCCTGGTATATGGTGGGCATAGACCAAAGAACTTAAGAAAAATTCGACCAGAGTGAAGGGAGCACAAAGGAGTTCCGGGGGATAACTTTCCTTGTCTTAAGCAATACCGTATACAGTGTTTAGAAGGAATGTTTCCTAGGTTTCAGAAGGTGAATTTGAAAGGCTGAAATAAAGTACTTTGGAAAGAGGTATCTTTTTCTTTCCAACATGAATTTGGTGCACACAGGGACAGATTTTGAGAAGCTCTGTAATTGCTCCCAGGAGTTGAGTTAGGTTGAGGTAGACAACCAGCTGCTAACAATTTAGTTTAATATGCAGTCTTAGTAAATTAAAGGAATCTCATAAATCGAGACCCAGCATGATTCTTACTTGTTTGCTATGGCATAACATGTTGAACACCAGCAGAAATGAACCCATTGAAATTTTTCTACTCAAGGCCCCCATTTTATTTTCTCACTTTCCTGTGTCAGCTGTTTTTGCTCCAGACTTGGGTCATCTGAGCAATTCCTTACTTTTATGCTTATCTGCTTAAAATATATATATATATATATATATATATATATATATATATATATATATAAACAATAATATAAATTCTAGAATCAGGCTTATTTTCAGTTTTCTATCTGGGTTTGTACTTAAACTCCTTGAAGGTAAAAATAAATAAATAAATGAGTCTGTTACTCCTCCTGCGTGTTAACATTTCTTCCTCACATATAGATCGTCTTAAACATACTTGAGGTAGATTTTGTTTTCTGTGGGAGCTGAGACACTTGTGGGAGGAGAAATGTGCAAATTTGTACTTGGCTACATCCCCAGAGGAGTGGTGGCCAGAAAAGGGAAAGACAGCTTGCCAGGTACCTAAAGGATCAATGAGATACTGAGCGACTGGAAACACCAAAATTTACCATTGGTTCTTTCTACAAACTAAACTGTTACTTGTGATAGTAGTTGTAAAAAACTGCATGTTTGTTCATCAAAAGGTGATTGTTCTAACATTCACTGGAAAAGATTGAAATGGTTGGAATAACACTTTAGCACTCATACCTAAAGATTTGCAAAGCCAAATCGCCAGGCAAAATTATAACAGGCTAAATTCATACATACAAAAGAGCTGTAATTCTCTTGTGATGAAATAGATATTTTCTTAGAAGCAACAGTTTCCTGTGTTCTGTGAAGTAAGTCAAGTCAGTAATGGGTACCTCTGGCATCTCTTGCTCTCTTCTCACCTCATGGATGCCAGGCTTTTGAGTTGTGTTTCAATTCTCCCTTCGTGTGGCCTCTTTGCCTCACCCCCAAATCCTCATACCTCTTCCAAACTTGCAGTTAGGAGGGAATATAGGATCCTCCTCTCTCTCTCTCTCTCGTTCTGTCCTTAGATTAAACTGAAAACATGGCAGCTTTTTCCAAAAGTATTCATTCTTTGTCAGGTGTGTGTGTATGTGTCTTATTGTGACATTAAAAATAAGAATGTGGAGGGTGCCTTACTATGCCGTAGAACACATCTATTGTGTTCCTGGGTTGCCATATTTTCAATCTGATTAATTTATAGTCCCATAGAGAATCTCTGGTGTGAATTATGTTAGCTTTGTTGAGCCCACTGTGCAGAACGTATCAATATTCTTCTAGGCTTAATGGTTTCTCCTTAACAGGCTTAATAGTTGCCTGTCATTTGTCCCTTGGTCTGTTTTTATCTTGGAAATGGTTGGCTGTTAGGCAGACCATTTGTGTGATATTACTATAAAAGTCTTAAAGCATGGGAAGAAAATTAGAATCATATGTGTAAATACTAGGTTAGTAATGAGTAAAGTGCTTTTCTTCAAAATTTTGAGGACCTTGTAGGAAATCAAAATCTTTAATGACATGAGGATATCCCAAGTTGGAATAAGGGGGAGTCTGAGGGAAAATATTTAAATTAGAGGGTAACTTTGTGCAAGGACAAGTGATGTTTGTAATTTTTAGTGTACAGGCTGCCATGAAACTTACAAATGAAAACAACAGCAACAATTTAAAACCAAACCATCTAAGTCAAATTTTATCTAAAATGAGGTAATTGCTATGGCAAAAATGAAAATTTTATTGCAATTCAAGATCAAGTAGATGTCATTATGATTTTTCAAATTATGAAATAAATAAGGAAGGAGAATGTGGCTAATCCTACAAAGAAATATGAAGATTAAAAATGGAACATGGAATTTGAACTGTCTTAATTCCTCTGGCTTTTATAAACAAATAAAAGTAATATTGTATACTGCTAACAGCTACTCTAAAATACATCACCCAAATGAGAAAATAATTGTATTTACATTATATTGTAAGAATAAACTTAATTATGTTTTCAAAAGGAAATACTGAAAAGTGTAATAATAGACCTCAGAATAAAATAACACAATCCAAATATTCCTTATATTTTTAATAAAACATCAGAACCTATTATTATAGATTTTACACTGAGGAAAAATATGTAAAGAAGCTGAGGGAAAATATAGGTAGGGCAAAAAAACGCAAACCATTTTGAAACTTGATGTAGAAGCATATTATTTTAGCAAAGTGAGGGAATCTATAGATCTGAGTGAACCATTCCTTTTCATTGGCATCCAAGATCATTCATCATGTGAAAATCCGTCATATAGTTAGATGTAGAACAATCCAGAAGGAGGTGGGGCTGGGTGTTGGTCACATAACTATAAATTTTTCTGACCCCAAAGATTACAGAGCTCTTAAGTAATATGTCCAGAATAAGTGAGCAGAAAGCAAAGGCATGAAGTGGCACTGTGAACAGTCCTCATTATGGCTGCATGCCTAAGGGGTCTTATTTACAGCTGCCCCCTCCTCCCAGTGGCAACTCTTTTCTCTTTCATGCATCTTGAAAGCCTCTGTAATTTCTCAGTGAGAATGATTTGTTGGTTAAGACTGACAGAATGACAAAAGAATGCTTTTAAACATCCATTTTAAACACAGGACTATTAGAAAAAATGCTCTGAAAATCCCTTACCCTTTTTTTTTTTGGTCGGGGGAGGGTAAGGAGCTATTGGACCACCTCTGGCCTTCTGCAGAGTCTTTAAAAGTCGAATGACAACTGTAGTTTGTCTTGGTGCATAATGACTTGGTTTGTTTCAGAAAAGACCTTTGTTAATCAGCCGGTTTTCCAATTTGGGTGTAAGTACTAATGTCCATGGCAGGCTCTAGTTTTGTACTATCGTTTACTTACTGCAATGTCAACTTTATACTTGCTTTAATTAAAATAATAAAATAGTTGATTGGGTATTTTATGGGACCCATCACCCTGTGGTTGGTGCCTGTGGTGCCACAGTGTGTCCGTCAAATGAGCGTATGTGCTGTTCAGCAAATTACCTTTGAAAAGAGGCATGGGCACAGGCTTCTTGTAAACCTCACAGCTGTGAAGCCCAGATGTTGGCTGACATGTGCTGCTGGGGTTACCGTGGGAAACGGAATCATGATGCTTTCTGGAGGACTCTATATTACACTTCATGTCAGTAACAAACCACAGCCCAAATTGATGATGGATGCAGTGGCTTGAAAGCTGTTGAGCATTACTTTGTCACCATTGAAAGGCATTACTCTTCACACAATGAACAACCCCATTAACCTCTGGGACTAAATCTCCATAAAAATCATCCCTTACTTTCTGCAAACTTTGCTAGAAATGTAGTCATTAACATCAAAAGGCAAGGAGACAACATGGGAAACTGGATATAGAAACATTTTCTGACAGAAGATATACAATGTGTAGGCACTTCCCTATGCTAAAGGCTGAGAAATGCAAGATATTCATGTTGATCTCCAGCCTTTCACCCTGTGTTAGAATTTGTAGGACAGACATAGGAGTAAGGGATCTGGAAGAGAAATCAAATGCCACTAATCCAAACAATTTTAGAACTCACCTCTTAGCATTTTATCTTTCTTCATTTAATATTATTTCCCAGTAGTATCAGGAGTCAGATGATATGTTCACAGATTGGATTTCAGTTCGAGTGATGCTATCTTCATCCAGTACATTCATACTAATTGCATAAAGCTAATGCAGTCCATCCTCAAGAGGATGGTGTCTTACTTTGCTATGGCTGCCATAATCGAGTACCATAGAGGAGATGACTCAAACAACAGAAATTTATCTTCTCGCAATTCTGGAAGCTAGAAGTCCAAGATCAAGGTATCAGCAGGATTGGTTTCTTGGGGGCTTCTCTCTTTGGCTTGTAGATGACTGCTTTCTTCGTGTGTCTTCATGTGGTCATTCCTCTGTGTGCTCATATTCTGGTGTCCCCCAGTATGTTCTAATCTCCTCTTCCATAAGGACACCAGTCAGATTGGATGAGGGCCTAGTGGTATGCTCTGAATGTTTGTGTGTCATCAAATTTTTTTTGTTGTTCTGGAAAACTAATCTCCAGGGTGAGAGTATTTGTAGCTGGGGCCTTTGGGAGGTGAGATCAAATCTCCAGTGAATGGGATTACTGTCCTTATAATAGAAGCCCTAAAGACATCCCTCATTCATCTACCAGCTGAGGACACAGTGAAAAAACTAACAGTTCATGAAGCATGAAACAGCCTTCATCAGATACCAAATCTGCCAATGCCTTGATTTTGGGCTTCCCAGACTCCAGGACTGTAAGAAATACATTTCTGATGCTTGTAACCCACCCAGTTTATGGTATTTTGTTGTAGCAGCCCAACAAGACTAAGACATCATCCTCTTGAGGAGAACCCTAGTACTCTCTGGGTTGTCCCTCCTGCTCACTCCCTGCCTCCCTGCATGGATAGACCTCCAAAGGCCCTCTAGCTTCACACACACAACTGTGCCTCTTTCCCCACTCACTTTATTCTGACATGTAGGCCTTCCTGATGGAAGAAACCTACTGGTCACTGCTGACAGCAGCTGTGACTTTTACTATTCTGTTACCTGCAGATGTGATAGGTGGTAGACTTTGCCTGTTCTTTGATAAGAGGTGTTAATTGTTCCTTACTCTCTGAAGGGGTGGCCTGCCCCTCCACACCTGTGGGCGTTTCTCGTTGGGTGGAACGAAAGACTTCAGAAAAGAAATGAGACACAGAGACAAAGTATAGAGAAAGAAAAAGTGGGCCCAGGGGACCGGTGCTCAGCATACAGAGGACCCACACCGGCACTGGTCTCTGAGTTCCCTCAGTATTTATTGATCGTTATCTTTACCATCTTAGAAAAAGGGAAGTGGCAGGATAATAGGATCATTGTAAGGAGAAGGTCAGCAGTAAGACATATGAATAAAGATCTCTGTGACATGAATAAGTTTAAGGAAAAGTGCTGTGCCTTGATATGCATATGCAAACATCTCCAGGAACCTTTTTAGTGCATAAAGAGCAGCATTGCCGCTAGCACGTCCCACCTTCAGCCCTAAGGCAGTTTTCTCCTTTCTCAGTAAACAGAACATACAATCTCGGTTTTACACCGAGATGTTCTATTGCCCAGGGACAGGCAGGAGACAGATGCTTTTCTCTATCTCAACTGCCAAGAGGCCTTCTTTCCTCTTACACTAGTCCTCCTCAGCACAGACCCTTCACGGGTGTCAGGCTGGGGGACGATCAGGTCTTTCCCTTCCCACGAGGCCATATTTCAGACTGTCACATGGGGAGAAACCTTGGACAATACCTAGCTTTCCTAGGCAGAGGTCACTGTGACCTTTGGCAGTGTACCGGTCCCTGGGTAATTGAGATTAAGAGAATGGTGATGGCTTTTCACAAGCGTACTGCCTTCAGGCACTTGTTTAACAAAGCACACCCTGCACAGCCCAAAATCCATTAAACCTTGAGTCACCACAGCACATGTCTCTTGCAAGGACAAGGTTGGGGGTAGCGTCACAGATTAACAGCATCTCAAATACAGGAGAAAATGGAGCCTCTTATGTCTACTTCTTTCTATATAGACACAGTAACAGTCTGATCTCTCTTTCTTTTCCCCACACTCTCCATCAATGGCAGTTCCAACCTCCCTGAACTCTTCCCGAATTCTGAATAAGCTCTGCTATTTTGCACCTCTAGCCTGATTCAGCATATCTTCTCATTTCTGCCCGCCCCATCTTCCCTTTGCCCAGCCAATTTCTACCAATCCTTCAGTCCTCCTCTTAGAAATAACTTCTTTGAGAAGTTTTCCCTGAACCTACGAGACTCTCTTAGCCCTTTTTTAACAAGTCTCCCTGTACTAACCCAACACTTAGGTCTTATATTGTAGTTCGGTGGTTTTCAAACTTAAGTGTGAAGGTTGGACGTGGTGGCTTACTTCTGTAATCCCAGCACTTTGAAGGGTGAGGTGGGCAAGTCATCTGAGCCCAGGAGTTCAAGACTAGCCTGGGAGACATGGCAAAACCCCATCTCTACAAAATATACAAAAATTGGATGGGCACAGTGGCATACACCTGTAATTCCAGCTACTTAGGAGGCTGAGACAGGAGGATCGCTTGAGCCTGGGAGGCAGAGGTTGCAATGAATGGAAATCACACTATTTCACTAGAGCCTGGACGACAGAGCAAGACTCTGTCTCAAAACAAATACAAAGAAACAAACTTGAGTATGCATCAAAAGCAACAAGAGGTCTTGTTGAAAACAAAGGCTGCTGAGTCCCAACCCAGAATTTCTGGCACAAAAGTTTTGGGGTGAGTTCAGTAATTTTCATTTTTTACAAGTTCCTCATAATGCAGGGTCAGGATGACACAGATGTCACTGGCACTGGGACCACACTGAGAGCGACTACCTTAGATAAATAGTCTATGTACTTCTATTGGCTTTTCCCATCTCATTCCCAAAAAATTGTAAACTCTTCAAGGGCAAGTATTTTATCTTTGAAAACTGCTGTGTGCCCAGCTTTTAAAACAGTACAGGGAACATGATAGATATTTAACAAATAATTGTTTTGTTATTCCCATTTTATTCACATGAATGAATAAAAATGGGAATTCTTTACATCCAGAGAAAACTTTTTAGAATAAGAGTATGCTTAAAAGGATTTTGTTGTACCAAAGCTCATTTTAAATACATAAACAGAGTGTCAGTACTCATTTAGAAAGGGCTAAGGGTCTAAAACCATAATGTTGTTTATACTGATTTGATGTATATACAAAACCATTTTATAGGAATTTTGGCTAAGGTTATTTGCCTCGGGGAAATGTTGTCAGATGTATAGCTGAAAAAAAGAAATGTGAAATAAGACGTGAAAATGAGGCATTAGGAAAACTGATCATCACCTAATGAACACAAAAGGGGAAAACAAACATAAAACAGGGGAGCCTCCAAGACCCATGATTCCTCTTCTGGTAAAACTTGAAATCGCGAATCCTAGCTTAGGAGATGGAAGAAATAAAATTGAAAGATGCTTTTGCACGTCAGGCAGTCTGATTGATACATTGCAAGAGGAACAAAAACAGCTGTCGTCCCTTCAGGCTCAGTCGCTTTACAAGCATGATTTTACTGAAGTTTTAATATGCCCTGCAGCTCCCAAGCCTCCCTCCCAAGCTCTACCTCATGGTCCTGTCAACCCATTATGGAAGGGGGCACCATGCAGGGACCCAGTGGGCTGCACATCACTGACTCAGCTGCACCTACGTAAATATTAGTACTCTCGGACCGCTGAGAAACAAAGAGTAATAGTGACTCATAGACTCCCCAGCCCTTCTCTTTGGAATATCTTTCTTTGACTTTCATAAAATAGCAAGACAATCAAGTAGAGAGGCCCGTTTGTCTGACTAGCTCACCAACACTTCGTGAACCCTAAATAGCTGAGACAAATCTCAGTCAATTTAGGTAGTTTATTTTGCCAAAGTTAAGGACGTGCACCTGTGACACAACCTCAGTCGGTCCTGACAACATGTGCCCAGGGTGGTTGGGGAACAGCTTGGTTTTATTTATTTTACGGATACATGAGACATCCATCAATATACGTAAGATATACATTTGTTCCATCCAGAAAGGAGGGGCAATTCAAAGTGGGGAGGGGGCTTCCAGGTCACAGGAAGGTAAGAGACAAACGGTTGCATTCTTTTGAGTTTCTGATTAGCCTTTCCAAAGGAGGCAATCGGATATGCATTTATCTCAGTGCGCAGAGGGATGACTTTGAGTTCTGTCTGTCTTTTGTCCACAAGGAAATTCCTTGAGCGGGAGGTAAGTAGCTTTTCTAACTTAGTAGCTTCCTTTTTAGTAATAGAATGGGAGGCAGGTTTGCCCTAAGCAGTTCCCAGCTTGACTTTTCCCTTTGGCTTAGTGATTTGGGGGTCCCAAGATTTATTTTCCTCTCACAACTTTATGTGTCTATGACTCAAAAGAGCAAAGCAGCATCACCTTTTGAACATCTGAGAGGGGTTTGCCGTCAACTGAATATGTATGTACTCCAAAATTTATATGTTGAAATCCTAACTCGTTGGTATGATAATGGGCAAGCCCTTTTGGATGTGATTAGTGCTCTGAAACAAGGTTCCCTTCGGCCCGGTGTGGTGGCTCACGCCTGCAATCCCAGCACTTTGAGATGCGGAGCTGGGCGGATCACTTCAGGTCAGGAGTTTGAGACCAGCCTGGCCTATATGATGAAACCCTGTCTCTACTAAAAATACAAAAATTAGATGGGCGTGGTGGCGGGCCCCTGTAATCCCAGATACTGGGGAGGCTGAGGTAGGAGAACCACTTGAACCCAGGAGGCAGAGGTTGTAGTGAGCAGAGATCATGCCATTGCACTCCAGCCTGGGTGACAAGGGCAAAATTCCGTCTCAAAAAAAAAAAAAAAGAAAGAAAAAACCTCCCTTCCACCATGTGGGGACACAGTGAAAAGGTATCTGTTCATGAACCAGGAAGCAGCTGTCACCAGACACAGAATCTACCAGCAACTTGATGTTGGACCTCCCAGTCTCCAGAATTGTGAAACATAAATTCCTGCTGTTTATAAGCTACCCAGTTTATAATATTTTTGTTTTAGCAGTCAAAACAGATTAAGACAGTCCAACCTAATGGTCTTATTTTAATTTAATGACCTCTTTAAAGCTATATCTCCAAATATAATCATATTCTGAGGCAGTGGGGGTTAGAGCTTCAACATATTAATTTGGTGGGGTGGGGAGCACACAGTTTAGGCCATAACAGACGGCAACAACAAGTGATATCTCCAAATTCAGAAGAAATTCAATTCCTTGTAATGAATTAAGACTTAGACCTAGAGAGGCAGTAACTGCCAAGAAAATTCAAGAGTCTTACAACTAGAACAATGGTCCATATAAGAAGATAACCTGGTTTATCATGACAATACATTCACTGCCTACAGGGGACCCTCTAAGTTCTAGAAGCTGAGAAGAATTTGGTTCTATATTTAGGGCATCATGAATTCAAAGGGGTGAGAAAAAATATGATATTAGTACAAAACATGTGCACAGAAGTACACAAGCCATTTGCTCCGCAGGGAAACAATATAGTGAAATGTCAGCAGACTTTTCAGAAGTCAGAAATCAGAAAAAATATCACATAAAAGGAAAGCAACAGATTCCACTTTCAAATTCAGCTTTCCAACTTGGAATTTGAATTTGAAAGTAGAATCTGTTGCTCTTCTCTTATGTAATCTTGTTTGAGAAACTCAGGTAATCAGTTTCAATCTTTTCAATAATATGAAAGTCCTGAAAATATCTACTTCATGGGAGTAAATGAGATAATATGTATTAAATTGCCATAAAATACTACAGTTTCACATGTGTAAGCTATTGGTAGCACTACCAAACATAATAATTGTTGCTTTTTTGTTGATAGTTTTTTTTTGGTAAATCAGCTATTACATTAACGTCTTTACATACAAGATATCATTTAACCATAATTTACAAATAAAGTCATTCAAAAGTGTCTGAAATAAATAGTCAAGTCAGAAAAACAAATATGTCAATAAAAAATAATTATTTCTAAGAAATGGTTTGCCAGTGTTATTTAGTAGAGGCTTTCCAAATTCAGCAGATGTGAATTTACCCATAAAACAGTAATTGGTCCACAGGAAAACATGACTAAAAATGTGGCATATGAAAAGAAAGCAATCTTTCATTTACACAGAATTGTCATATTTCAGGTAATCTAGTGACATGCACATTAAATTTCATGGAGATCGGGAAAAAGGTGGGTTGAAAATGGTGGGTCAGAAACGAGGAAGAGAGGACTGGCATGGTGGCTCACACCTGTAATCCCAGGACTTTGGGAGGCCAAGGTGGGCGGGTCACTTGAGGTCAGGAGTTCGAGACCAGCCTGGCCAACATGGCAAAAACCCGTTTCTACTAAAAATACAAAAATTAGCTGGATGTGGTGGTGTGTGCCTGTTATCTCAGTTATTTGGGAGGTTGAGGCAGGAGAATGGCTTGAACTCAAGAGGCGGATGTTGCAGTAAGTCGAGATCATGCCACTGCACTCCAATCTGGGCAACAGTGAGACTCCATCTCAAAACAAATCAAAAACCAAATATATTAACAGTCTATTCTATCAGACCCCTTAATTTGACTCAACCAAATCCTCAAGGACATTTTGCCCTGGATTATTGAAAATATGGACAATTCAATAATAATTTAGGCGTGGGCCTATAACATGATAGGAAAAGAACAATTTTAAAAGTTGGTTTTGAGGTCATACACAGATGGGTTTGTGGGCAAAGGGCAAGGACAACTTCAAAGATCAGATGTCATCTGAGCTGGGTGATGGAGCTAAATAGGAAGCATTCCTGTGAATAAGTCAAGAAACAACATTTACAGAAGAATGTTCACATTGTGGAGGTTTGAAACCACTGGGGAAGGGCTGGAACTTTTTGCAGCTTAACTACCTCCTATCCCTCTGTGTCCCTCCACTTCCTCTGTGCCCTCAGGGGATTGTCTTTACACAGGCATGGCACAGCCCTTGCCTTTCCTCTTAGATTTAGAAACAGTGGGAGGCACTGGACATCAACAGCACCTTGGAAAAGAGAAAATTGAGGCCAGGGATGCAGTGCTTCAACGTTTTTCCTGTCAGCTTACTTCAGGTTGGCTTTGTCACGTGACCAAAACAGCTCTCACTGAGCAGCCTTAAATCTCTTTATCCCGGTAATGGTTCCTTCCTCTTTTCCCTTAGGCTCAGGAGGGTAATTAATAGCTCCTCCTTGGTGCTAGCCCCAGGGGACTGCAACTTAACTTTCTGGTTTCTTTTCACCCTGTCCGTATTTGAACAGAATAGTCTTTTTGTAAAACTTTCCTTTGTTACTCCCACTTAAGTACATAATCTATATTCTGATGAGACCCCCATTGAAATATTTACATAACATCATAACTGACAAAAAATCTAAAATTCATTCTGTGTAATGTCTGGCCAATCCCCCAAACCCAGGTTTAACTTATTTGAGTTTTTTTCTATTCTTTCCTCCCTCCTTTCCTATTGAGATGAATGGACATTTGATGTTACCAGGAATATGAGTAATGACTTGGAAGTTACCATTTGAACAATTGACATTCTTGAGGTAAGAAAACTATTTTGCATCAAAGTTTACTATTACTGAAGAACAGACTTTATATTCATAAGTCTGTAAAAGTCCTCAGAGATCATCTAACATTGCCCAGCAGTGCCAAAGACTGGCTCATAATGGAAACCACCTAGACAGCTATCTAGAAATATATATCTTCATTTCCCAAACTCACGAATATCACTTGCATCAGAATCTCTCAGGGGAGCATCCGAATTTTACTTTATTTTATTTTATTAATTTTTAGGTTTCCTGACCTATGATTCTCATTTAAGGGGTGGGAAATCTAAAGACTACAGAGGTTCTGTAACTTTCCAAAGCTCAAATAACAAGACAGAGACACATGAGAATGAGATGCACTCTTCCTGACTTCCAGTTGTTGAGAGAAAGGAAAATTAAGAAATGGGGAAAATCTATGGACATGTTAGACAGATAGTTAATGCCTTCATTTGGTAAAGTATATCCCTGAACATAAATTAAGAAAAACAGGTTGTTTTTCCTAATCTCCAAAATGTTAAATTTGTCAAGTGATCTCCTGTGCCTTACAAAGATGTTAAGGCTCTTGTCATTTTGGGCCGGGCACGGCAGCTCACACCTGTAATCACAGCACTTTGGGATGCCAAGGCTCTTGACCCGAGGTCAAGAGTTTGAGACCAGTCTGGCCAACATGGTGAAGACCCGAGGTCAAGAGTTTGAGACCAGTCTGGCCAACATGGTGAAATCTCGTCTCTACTAAAAATACAAAAAGAAAAGGAAAAAATTATCTGGGCGTGGTGGCACACTCCTGTAGTCCCAGTTACTTGGGGAGGCTGAGGCAGGAGAATCACTTGCACCTGGGAGGCAGAGGCTACAGTGAGCCAAGATCATGCCACTGCACTCCAGCCTGGGCCACAAAAGGAGACTCCGTCTCACCCCCACGCCTCCCAAAAAACAACTCTTGTCATTTCGGTATGGACCTTTTTGTTCAGTTGTTTCCTACAATGATGTGATAATCAGCAGTTTCCCAACGTTGTTAACATACTAGGATTCCAATTCCACAGGAAGGACTCTGTGTTCTGATAAATGATGGAAATAGTCATTCATAAATCAGATGATAACCTCAAGCTATGGCTTTGAAGTATCACTGATGTTTTCCAACTCATTTCCTAAGGAAAGAAAGCCCGCCAAAGCACTCCAAGAAGATAAACAATATTTGGCCAGTGGAAATCCGGAGTCTAAAGACAATCAACTGATCAAATATTTTCTATCAGAAAATCATAAAAATTCACATAGTTTATAAAAGAGTTTCTCCCACTACAGTCCTTTTAACAACAAGGTATTAATTTATTTATTTTCTCTTCACCAGTAAAGTAAGAATAAACCAGAAAAAGAGAAGCAACCCATTAATTTCAGCATGGATGAACTTCAACTCCCGATAACTTAAAGCAGGTATTCTTTGGCTTCCTCTGCTATCTAAAACCAGAGCAACAAGAAGATTCTCCAACAGCAAAATCTTATTTACAGTTAACCAGTTGATCTTATCCTCTGCTAACTTTCTCTCTATCAATTTAGCTTATCTGAGCATGACTGAGCATGTAGAAAAGTCAGGCCTCGATTTTCAAAGGGCAGACAGGAAAGTATAGTCACTCGACTTCGGACCATTGTCCTAGGATCTGAAGTATCTTTAAGTAGTATTGTGATTAACCTCATTGTGATCAGCTGGGGCTAAAGTTTTTATTTGTCTCCTGACCCCTCTAGCCTCGGAACTCTCCAGAGTTTTTTAATTGGAGACATCTTCAGTATGATTTCCAGGTCCCTAGTAACTTCAAAACTTATCTATACAGACTTCTGTTTTTGAATTTGTAAAATAAATATGATGATGCATTTTATAAGAGCACTATGACTGGGTATGGTGGCTCACACTTGTAATCCTAGCACTTTGAGAGACCAAGGTAGGAGGATTGCTTGAAAACCAGGAGTTCAAGACCATTCTGGGAAACAAAGGGAGACCCCGGTCTCTACAAAAAAAGAAAATAAAGACCATTAGTTTCAGTTGCATATTTCTTCGGTTAAATGAAAGTAGGCAAATCATACATTGTATTTTGGGTCAGTATTTAGCAATGGGTTATTCACGTTTAGTTGTAAGATGGTGCTTAAAAATGTATTTTCACCCAATAACAAAACGCCACAGAAATTAGAAGTAATGTAGTTTAGTATGTTAAGACCTTAATTTCTCTCATTTAATTTTCTCATTATTTGTGGGTGTAAAACCCCATACTCCTTTGGAATAATCTCAGTTTATTTTACAAGTTTTGGATGGTGATCTAAGTGATACTCCATTTTAGGCTTGTGATTAAAAAGAGGATATTTGAATTCTAAAATCCTTAACAGTATATCAATAAAGGTTAACACATTGTGCAAACTATACAAAAAACCAAATCTATGAACATTACGGTGCAGTATCTCTGACTTAATTTGGGCGTTTTGACCAAAAATTGCCTTATTGGCCACTGGAGGTCACCATTGTTCTTTCTAAACTTTGGAGACAGAAAAAACAAGAGGCTCAAAAGCATGGGTGGGTATAGGGGTGGGGAAAATATTTTTCCCTAATGGTGTTATTAATAACATTGAGAAACTTATTTTATGTGGCAAATTTCTCTTTTATCATTGATCTGTGATAAATGCAATAAGAATGCTTTCAACATTTTAAGATCCCCTTTAAATTCTTATAATTTGTCTGATTTCAAACGACAGAAATGGAATTTAAAATTGTTTTAGAATTCTGAGTTATAAGTGCTTTCCCTTTTTGCATTATAACTGAATCCTAACTTTCATTCTTAGGATGTTTTTCAGAAATAAAATTGATCACGAATCATCTCATTTCTCCAGCATCTTAGGTTGGATTTCCTAGGAACAGAACCTGTGACAGGAATTCAGGTGGAGCTGTTTTAGGTAAGGAGAGCCCTGAAGAGAAGAAAGAGTAGAGAATAGGACAGGGCAGGGAAGGAGCTAAGCAGGAATGTGGTCTCAGCTGAAGAGGAGGTTCAGCCTCAATCCATGGGGAGCAGAGCTCTGAAGCATAAATTGCACCTCATGGCAGGTCCTGCCTTGAGGCAAATGCTCCACCGTTTTCTCCCTGTCAGCCTGTCATTAGCTGTGGCTTGTAGAAGGCTGGGGTGGGATGGACATAACTCCTCAGGCTTGAAGAAGGAAATTTTCCAGAGATGGGGGTAGGTGTGAGCTGTGAACAGCTGTCATCTCAGCAACCGAGGAGGTGGTGCCACAGCAGGTGCAGTGGATCTGGGTATGGCAGCACCACCACCATCCACGCAGAGAAGTAAAACCCTCAGTAATTAACCTCTGAGTTAATCAAAAGTAACCACTTGATCAATTTAAGAGAGTGTCTGTGACAAAGCCATTTTTCTTCTCTTTGCTTATTTATTAATCAAATTAAAAGGAGAACTCACTTTTTTCCAAATAGGAGAAAGCTAGATTTGATGGCTGGTTCTATCTGTAGTACTAAATAAATACATAAATACATATAAATCAATAAAAAATTAGTAACTGGACTTTTATAGGCCTCATTTTTTTCAATATATAAGTACAATTACAGCAACTTTTAAAGGTATAAGAATTAAAAATTTGTTTTTTAATATAAAAGTAATTAATATGTCAAGATTTATTAATATTATAAGTTCTATAATTGGCACAGTACTACTTCTCATTTTATGTGTAGGGTAGAATGTCAAAACTACTGCGGCAGGAATAACTGGCAAAGAGGGGACATTTCTACTCTGCAAGATACAGTCTTGGTCCTTTGCATTTGGAGTCATTTTTTACTATCCCAGCACTGTCTACTAGGCAGATCATGTGATTTCTCTTCCTCTGGGAAGCAACGAGGCCCAGCAATTTTGAGTGACACCTAAAATTGTGCAGCTACTAGGTAAGAGCCAGATTTGAACACAAAGCTGAAATATTTCCACTAGTATCGGGTGTTGAATTGCTCTATGTCAATCTTCTGATCAGTAAACTGCCTACCTAATTTGGATAAACAACTTACAATGAGAGCATTTTTTCCAGCCAATTCATCTTGGTAGTAAGACAGTTTGCTCTGTACTTTAGCTTAAAGACAATTGTCCCATAGAAAGTGCCACAAGAATATAATGGCAAAGGTTCTTTTATATTTCTGGTTTATAATTATATATCATTGTCCTCAATCCTACTACTGCTAAAGAAATTCAATTCCTCCGATGTTGTCTTTTTCAAAAACTATACAGGCTGGGTGCTGTGGCCCAGGCCTGGAATCCCAGCACTTTGGATTGCCAAGGCAGGAGGATTCCTTGAGCCCAAGAGTTCAAGAGCAGCCTGGGCAACATGTTGAAACATTGTCTGTATACAAATACACACACAAAAATCAGCTGGACATGGTGGTGTGCATCTGTAGTCCTAACTACTCAGGAGGCTGTGGTGGAAGAATCCCTTGAGCCCAGCAGGTCGAGGCTGCAATAAGCTGTGATTGCACCACTGCACTCCAGCCTGGATGACAGAGCAACACACCCTGTCTCAAAAACAAAAACAAAAACAAAAAACTATACAACAGAGCTCTGAAAAAAATCACACTTTCAAGTACTTGAAGAAGAGAAAAAATTTGTTTCTGTTCCTCTTGTTTTCCTCCTTCCTGAATATTGTTTCTTTAGTCCTTTTTATATTGCATTCCCCAGTTAGCTGATAATCTCTTCACCTTTTCTCTGAGTTCTCAACATCCAGGGTTAAAAACAGGTCCATGTTTCTCTTAGTGCATGTGCCCAGCATGATTAAAAAGGAAGGCTTGCTTCATAGGTGCAAGAGCCTGAAAAGAATTATGTTTTAAATTTAATCATTTCATATTGCTGCCATTTACTTTATGGCTCATTAAGAATACCAGGTCTATTATTTTCCATATTTTTTTTTTTTTTGCCAGTGTTTCGCCTATTGCTTTTCTGCTGTGTATGCATTTTTCAATTACTATATATTATTTCTTGCATTCCTCATGCTTTTTAAATTACTCTTCCCAAGACTCTACTGAAACAGACTGAGGGAGGAGGTTGAGTGATGATGGGGGTAGCAGAGAGGGTTTGGCTGTTTCTTTGTATGTCCTGTGGGAAGTATCTGGCCTTAATTGTTGGTGAATATTTCACTGATGTCTCATTTAAATGTGGGATTCATAATACCTCTTTCATCCTCAGCCTTGGGTCCTGGCAATTAATTCCAGGGCAACAGGAAACATCACACTCAAAGTTTTGTCATCAAAATATGATTTGATTTAACTTCCTTTTTTTCAGTTGGGGAAACTAAAGCTCAGAAAGTTTAAGTGACATGTCCAAAGTCACACAAATGGTGGAGGTAGAATTGGTATTGAAGCTTAGGCTTGTCTGGCTCCAGGCACCGCACGTGTTCAGTAACAATGACTCTACAAAGGCATGATAATTTCTGGGATAGTGACTTAGGAAACTTTCCTATGGGTTCTAATATAACGTGTTAGGTGAAACATCAGAGTATAAAATATACAAAGACATCTACCCCTATATTTGGGGGGACAGAGCCAAGAGATCAGATGGGTGCTCCTAACCCTGCATGTCCTGCCCCTATGTTTTCTCCACATCTGGCTCTGTCCCACACCATGAGGAATCTCCTGCTGTCCCTTGGGCCTGAGGTTGCCTCAGCAGAATGAATCTGGGTAAGAAGACTCTGCAAACCCCAGCAGCAAGCAGAGATCCACTTTGGCAGGGAACGTCAGAGTCTTGAGTTCCTGGCCAGATGTCTAGAAAAATAGGGATTGTGGGTTACAGATGGTCCTGTAACCTTGCCACACAGACTTCTCATAGTAAGAGAGGGCTGCAGCTGGCAGAGGAGCAGCTCAGGCCAGGACAGAGACCCCAGTGCCTAGGACTAAGCAAAGTACTGAATATGGTTCTACAGGATGTCCGCTTCTATAAACCGGCACAGGTTTATTATTATCAAGCCACCCGTAGTACAACTGTTAAACCTGGGCTGAGGCTAATTTACTATTATGCACCCGTCTGACTGTGGGAAACCTTCTTCTCTTTGCTGACGCCAAATATGTAGCCACTCCAGTGGGCTGTCATGCTAACAAGAGTAAGGAATTGGTTAAAGAAAGGGAAAAGTAAAGCATCCAGAGCATTCTTTTTAGCTGCTGGCTATTAAATATATTTCTTTAATTTAATATTTATTGAGGCACTTTGTGCCAGACATTGGAGTTACGTAGGAAATAAAAATAAACAAGATGATATTAATGCAATAATAAAAAAAGACAACCTACTATGTACTAGGCATTGAGCACAGTTGCAGCATATTGAAGTTACCTCTTTAACCAAACAGACATGGTTCCTGCCATTATGGAAACTTACAGATTTTAGGCACAAAATACACATTAAGTTAATGACTTGTACATATCAATAATTGCAGTTATAGTAAGTAGTATTGAGAACTTTTGAGCTGTGTGAGAATGTATTTTATTTGCTAAAATGTGTTCCTCTGAAGTTCTGATGTACTAATCTCCAGCATCTCAGGATATGATTACATTTGGAGACAGGGTATTTAAAGAGACAACGAATTCAAATGAGGCGGTTAGGGTGGTCCCTGGTCCAATATGATTGGTGTTCTTTTTGAAAGAGTTTAGGACACAGTCATGTACAGAGAAAAGACAATGTGAAGATACGAGGAGAAGACAGTCATAGAAGTCCGGGTAAGAGGGCTCGTTTCTTGACCTCAAGAAACCAACCCTGCTGACACCTTGATCTAGTGTCAGAGGCATTTGGATCAGAGCAACTCCATCTTGAATAGGAGCTGGGCAAAATAAGGCTGAGACCTACTGGGCTGCATCCCCAGACAGTTAGACATTCTAAGTCACAGGATGAGATAGGAAGTCGGCACAAGATTCAGGTCATAAAGACCTTGCTGATAAAACAGTTTGCAGTAAAGAAGCTGGCTAAAACCCGCCGAAACCAAGATGGTGACAAGACCGACCTCTGGTCGTCCTCAATGCTATGACAGCATTCAATGCTATGTCCCAGCACTATGACAGTTTACCAATGCCATGTCAACATCAGGAAGTTACCCTATATGGTCTAAAAAGAGGAGGCATAAATAATCCACCCCTTGTTTAGCATATAATCAAGAAATAACCAGAAAAATGGGCAACAGCAACCCTCGGGGCTGCTCTGCCTATTGAGTAGTCATTCTTTTATTCCTTTACTTTCTTAATAAAGTTGCTTTCACTTTACAGACTCTCCCTGAATTATTTCTTGAGTGAGATCAAAGAACCCACTTTTGGGGTCTGGATTGGGACCCTTTCAGATAACATTAGGACTCCCATCATTTAGAACCGTGAGAAAATAAATTTAGTTGTTTAAACCATTCAGTCTGTGGTATTTTGTTATAGTAAGCTCAGGAAACTAATATCATTTGTAACAAGGAATCCATATCTAGTGAAGGGTGACTAGAATAAAACATTTTTGAGACCCAAAGGAAAAATAAATCTTTACCTGGCCATTCAGGAGACTTGATGGGATGGGACAGGTATAATTCCTGGCAGAAGGTGGCAGAAGGCATGGGCAAAGCTCCTGAAACAGAAGAAATCTGAATTACGGATGAATTGGGAAGAAAGTCAAATTTGAGCCACAGTGATAAAGGGGCTGAATGGCCTTTAAGCAGTCATTTTGGTTGGTGGAGGTTGAAGTGAGTGCGTTTCCTAGTATTAAAAAAAGGAAAAAAAAGAAAAGAAAACAAGAAAGAGTGTGAAAATCTGATTTACTTGATAGACATTCCTAGATAGTTGGAAACTTTTGATTGACGATACACATGATTTTACTTATAAATAATTGAGGCCCTCTAATATTTTAACAAGAAAATTTAACAACAGATTCAGAATCTAGGAAGTCAGGTTTTGTTTTTATAGTGTGTGTTTATCGACACCTAGCGGCGGGATTTTGAGTTGTTCTAAAATACTCGAATAACACTTTGTTCACAGTACAGATTTCAAGTCATTCTCAAAATGAATTTATTCATTTATTCTACAACTAGTTACTCAATCAATTTATGTAGCCAGCACTGGTTTTTTTTGTGTGTGTAATTCAACTAAACTGAGCTCTACTCCCTCCTTTAACATAATGCTAATACAAATTCAATCGTGGCAGTAGCTTCCATTTATTAAGCACTTATGGAATACTCACCACTCAGCTAGGCAGTTTTTTGATGTTATCTCGTTTGACTTTGACAACTAAGCTCAAAGCTCTTATCCTCTTCTCAGATTAGGCAACTGAGGCTCAGAGAGGTAAGATAACTTGCCAAACTCAGACAGCCAATTAATTGAAGAACGGCTGTTAGGTCCTAAATGCCTGCCTGTAAAGTTCATGTTCATTCCCCTCTACCACACAGCATCTTAAACAATTTTTTCATAAATTCACTTAACATATGTTAACTTGTTTAGTTGATATATTTATTTAAGATGTGTGTGTGTGAGAGAGAGAGACAGAGAGAAAAGTGTGTGTGTATGTGTGTGTGTATGTGAACGAGACAGAGACAAAGACTTATGATATGCCAGGAACAAATACAGATTCCTGCATTCAGTCGCTAAGTATTTATTCAACACCTACTATTTACCATGCATATGTTGAGTGCTGATAATATAATAGTTGGCATAAAAGACCCACTCCTTGCTGTCAGTATAATTAGAGCCAAACAGGGTAGAGGGACATTAATCATACTAATATTAATGTATGCCTAATTTCAAGCTAAGATATACTTTTGTAGAAATGACAGTTCAAGTTTGCATATTATAAGGATTTGAGTATTCTTTACTCTTTAAGATTTAAAAAGCGTTTCTTCTAAGATGCGCTGCTTTGGCTGAGGTCTGAAGGATGAATATAAACTAAACATTTGTGTGTTTAGAGGAGGGAGTGCCAGAGGCAAGCAAGTAGGTGAGAGGAGTGTTGCAGATGGCTGGGAAGCACATGCAAATGGCCTGCGGTAGGAAAGAGGGAAAAGCAGTAGTGTGGAGTTAAATATGACTGGAGAAGTAGGTAGATAATGGGGAGCCTTGACCATTGTGCAATGTGAATAGTTTCACCAATGTCATGGCTCCAGATCTCTTCATCTACATCTAGATACTGCAAAGGAAAAATCTTCCCACAGTGGTGGGGGAAAGCGAAGTTAATATATAACCAGTTCAATTTCTCTAACACAATCTTAAAGCAAACTGGACACTGAAAAAGTTACCCACACATTTCTACTCTTACATCCCCCTTTAAGTAGAAATCAGGAACAAACCAGTCTCCCTGAATGGTAAAAAGAAGTGGAAATCCAGAGGCAGTATTTCTGGTGTCAATGTAAGAACATGATGGAATAAATCAACTGTTATAAACAAATTCTGCTTAAAGATGTGAACACTTCCTCCTTGGCACCTTGTTCCACAGCGCTCACAGAGAGTGAATGAAAGTGGTGCATGAATTCAGCACCTGCAACTGAAATATACAGGTTCTCACGTTGGGACTGACTAGGCAAATAACTCGACCCATGAAGAACAAAGAAGAACAGGGGGTTGGTGACAGTCCACCCAGGAGCTGTGCTGAGCCTAAGGAATTCCCACCCCCCAGCCAAGGAGGGCCCATTAGGAGTACACAATGCCAAGGAGGAAGTATTCACATGTGTAGCCAGAATTTGTTTATAATAGTTGATTTATTCCATCATTAACAATCCCCATCTCTCTGGTTTCAAAGATCAGAGATTCATGCACAACTAACCCCAAGGGTTTGTTGCAACAAACAGATTCCAGATTAGGTAGACTCTGATAATAATACCTATTGGATGTGGAGACCTGGGTCTAGCATTTGGAATCAATTGATAGCTTCTGCCAATTTGTGCCAAACCCCCTCATTCTCTACTTCTTTTTTAGTAATAGAACTTAAAGTGATTTGAGTCAACAATGTTCACAGCTAACAGACTGTCTTTCCTAGCATCGCTTTCAGCTAGGTACATATGACTAACTTTGGCCAGTAATATTAAGTTTTTGGTGACAATTTTCAGTGAAGCATCTTGGAAAAAAAATTGGTGTGCAGCTAGAAAAGTCTGATTTCCCTTTCTATTCCTTCTTCTTCCTATGTTGGAATACAGATGTGATGCCAGGGCCTGAGTTCCCCATTTTGAACTAGAAGGTGACCATGAGGATAGAAACGACATGCAAACGTTGATAAAAGAGAAAGATAGAGGAAGACTCCATGGGGATAATTTAGGAGCCCTGGGCTTTATCTCTGGGTTTATTTTGTATAAGGAAGAATTAAATTTCTTCCTTGATAGACAATTTTCATTTCCAGTCTTTGTTTCAACTTACACAACTCATGACTTATATTCTGAAAGGATGGGAAGTGATCTAATTCAGTGAAAGTCATACCTGGTGAGGGACTGACTACCTCTCTGGGTACAAGTTGGAGGCACCTCAAATTTTGGCTTATAGAACTATAGAGAACCACTTTTCTTTTCTTTTCTTCTTTTTTTTTTTTTTGAAACGGAGTCTCGCTCCGTCACCCAGGCTGGAGTGCAGTGACGCGATCTCAGCTCACTGCAAGCTCCGCCTCCCGGGTTCACGCCATTCTCCTGCCTCAGCCTCCCGAGTAGCTGGAACTACAGGCGCCCGCCACCTCGCCTGGCTAGTTTTTTTTGTGCGTGTTTTTTAGTAGAGATGGGGTTTCACCGTGTTAGCCAGAATGGTCTCGATCTCCTGACCTCGTGATCCGCCCGTCTCGGCCTCCCAAAGTGCTGGGATTACAGGCTTGAGCCACCGCGCCCGGCGGGAGCCACTTTTCATTCTCAGAAATATGTACCATCCCTTTGGAATCCCTGATTTTTCTCACCTCCTCCCTGAGAAAAATTTCACTATTTTGAATACAGTATTTTCAGGAAGGCCCATAGGCTGGGCCAGCTATGGCTGCCTTTCATTGCCACTTGGTTATCTAATTAAGTATTGGTGTATGCATGTATATGAACTATTATGTCATAATTCAAAAAGTATCCATATTACTTTTCTGCAATGGTAAATTCTTAGGCTAGAAATGCTAACCTGTGAAGAGGACAGTATGTGTGACTTTCAGAACAATTCCACATGGTGGCAGTTTCTGGCATGCTCATGTTCTTCCTGCAGACTAAAAGTCGGCATCTGAAAGACATAGTAGAACTGAGGGATAAGACGGGGCTTCAGCGGAGGTGGTGGAGAGGCAGGAATGCACTCCAACTGCACGTAATTGCACTCCAATTTTCCTTCTTTGAACCAAATGTCTCAGGTTTACTATGATAACCGAGAAGTCAATGAAACCTCCAATAGGAGTCACAAAACCCAGAGGAAAGGTTTAGTTCCCTGTAATTAATAGGTTCAAGCACATTGGTGATCACAGACACTTTTTCCGATGCAGTGATTTTTCGTTGTCAGGACACTATATGCCTAGCATGTTTTTTTCACAGATGTTTGGCAGGATTGGCAATCACCAAGGAATAATTTCAAGTTTTCAATGTCGAGACAACTGGCACCTGAAGGTGTCGTTACTTGTGTCCTTTCAGAGTTCTGCCAAGAATAATTATGCCACTAAACCAACTACAAAGTAATTTATAATTCTCAATAATCTTTTCTGTTAATTAATGAAAACTGACAGTAGTCAAAGAGATAATTGAGCATCCTTTTGAGATTGAAAGAACTCACTGGGTATGTATGTGTGTTATCAGTTTGTTTGCCTTCACTTTTGCCCTCAGCTGACATACATATTTGATAGGACCCACTTCTCAAGATAAGCCTTGATAGTGGTCTCAAAGACACTGTGCAAGGCCACTTGCCCTCAGGGTGCAGTTTCCTGGTCTATGTTAGTGAAATCCTTCAGTGTAGAAAACCCTTAATACATCTATATTGTGTTATCTTTCTTATGAGTCACTATAATGGCAGATGCCTGAAGACTACTGCATGGAGAAACTGGGCAATTAATTAGCATCCAATTATTATTTTTAATTTTTTTGTTACACTTTAATTTCTGGAGTACATATGCAGAAGGTGCAGGTTTGTTACATAATTATGCATGTGCCATGGTGGTTTGCTGCACTCATCAACCTGTCGTCTACATTAGGTATTTCTGCGAATGCTATCCCTCCCCTAGCAATTATTAGGGTCTTATAAGTCCTCAATTATAAGCGATACAATCTTTTTGAGTCCTAGCTTGAAACTGGCAAACAAATATTCTTCTGCAATCTATTGGCCAGAGCAAATCACAAGGCTCACTCGGATTCAAAGGAATGAATAAATAGCCTGTTGATGGGATGAGGTTCAAAGTTTCACCACAAAACACATGAAACAGAGAGGCAGGAAAAACAGGAATAATGCCTGCAATCAATCAATCCGCCACAGTAAAATAGCACAAGGTGCCAAGGGAGCATACAGTACATGCATATATTCCAGCCCAGCAAGTTAGATCTTTCCCAGAGGCTGCAACTTCTGGGCTTCATCTTGAATGATGGTTGTCACTGAAAAGGTAGGGATGAGAGTCAGAGGAGGGGAAAGCACTTCAAGGCAGCAGTAACCTAAGCAGGCATAAAGTCAGGACACAGTACCTTTTTGAAAAGTATGGTATTTGTGGTGGGAAGTGAAAAATGAGAGGCAAAAAACAAGTTCTTAAAACACAGTCAACCTTTTATGCATTTTGGAAATCCTCTATGCTTGCTTTCTTTTCAAATTATTTTGTTACCTTGTTACCTGTCTAACAACTTAAATTTTTCTGCTCTCCTTGATGTCTAGAGGCAGCGGAAAACATACCCTGGAATAATGTAGTTTTTGACTTTCACTGTGCATAGAAATGTCTTTTTTGACAGAGTTGTCCTCACTACTATGTTTTGAATGGCTAATGAATATTTCTTCTACTGAGATAGCCCAGAAGGGAGTCATTTAGAATGCCTGATGTGTGGATAGATGGCCGTCAATCAATTTGTCTACAAAGTAATTCTCTGAATGCCAGCGGATGGTGAAGAAAACGAGAAGGAATTTGAAAAGAGAAAGTATGACTTTTTGGCCATTGAGGTTTTCTTTCAAATACCTGATATGATGAAAGGGAAATAGAAAAAAGACTCCAACAACTGTTAACACATGGGACTAAAAGACGAGTATGTAATATAGAAATTGATAAAACCATTATCTAGATAAAACCATTAGTCTAGATGAGCTTTTATAAAGAATTTGATTCTCATCATTTTCTATTGACTCTTCAGGGTATAGCATAGTTCACAATTTAAAATTACCTTAGTTTTCATAATTTCAAAAAATATCAAATTTTGTTATAAGTTATGAAATACTGACCCCAAGCCAAATTATTTTGTCATTTGTTTGGAATGAGATCCATGAGTTCCTGAAGACATATGGCCAGAACTGAAATATTTTCATAACTATAAGATAATATTGTTATTTTTAATAGCTTTGTTTTTCAGAGTTTTAGCATTTCATATACAGAATTTCCTTTTCCCAACTGCCCTCACCTATTTCCCTGGCATACTACTAGTATTTACCTGAGACTTAACTCAAGTTTGTTTTTGCCTATATAAAACTTATTCTGTCTTTGCAACACTGCTCCCCCCGCTACTCACAGAATTGAACACTCTCTTTTTATGTGCAAGCACTGAAGTTGGTACCAGTCTCTAGGATCTACTCTAATATCTGTTATCACAGCATATTGCACATTGTATTAATGTCTTCTTCACTATTAGGCTGTAATTTCTTTAAGAGTTAAGTCTGTGTTTTCTTGCTCTTTGTGTCCTTTCTTCCTATGGTGATGACATAGCAACTGCCCAATACATATTCGTGGAAGTTAACTTGTGAATAAATAAGCAAGTGGCTTTCAGCTGCAAATGTAACTTAGAATGAGATGGCATCTGTTTCCACACCAAAAAATTTTAAAATAAAACTTATAATACTTAGATTTCCTTCAATAATTTATTATTTATAAAGTTCTTTTGCATACACCATCATTCAACTGGTACTTACAACAATATCAGACCCATTTTCAAAGTAAGAGCGTTCATGTTCATAGGAAGTCATGCAACTGCATGAAAACTCAAGTATTCAGCTAAAGACCCACATCCTATGTCACATACCATTGAGAGAAATAGCAACTAAATGGGATGGCAATTCTGTGAGTAAGCCCTGTAACAAAAAGATTGGGTCATTTCTTTTCTTCTATTCATTTTTCTTGTGTATAAACAAGAGAGGTCTACAAGGTGACCCCCAAGTTGAAGGGTCAACTCTAGCATATGAAATCTGCTCACTCACATACTCATTAAACTCTCTGTCTCTGGACACCACATCAAGTGACCACGAGATGGCGATGCAGCTTAACTCAGCACCCAGGTCTGTAACCCCAGCATCTAATGAAAGCCATGCCCAAAGCAATTTCCCATATTCAGCAAATTTTAAAACATAGACATTCTAACATATTTGAGAACTCACCACCTCCCTTTTCAAATATGACTTCTGGATTTTCTTCATAGAGAAAATGTTTCAGGATGCCAACCATCCCTAAGAGCAAGCAAGAGGGACATCAACTTGAGGCCAGTGTTAGTCAACAGACCAAGAAAGTTCATTTACCTGACGGAAAACAAAGTATAATATCCACACCAGGGCAACTTTACCAGGTAGAAAAATTAGAGACTATGCATCTTCATCAGACTCTAAATTTCCATACTTTCAATACCAGATTTGTTCTCTGTTGAATCCCTGTAAATATTTAGTGTGAACAAATGCACTAAGCACCAACTAGGAGTACCTCAATATGATGGGGTCTAGGGAAGAGGTAGTCAGTCTTCTGTAAGAGTTCACAATCAGACTCATATATGTAACATATGTTTAATGAACACATATTATGTGACAAGTTCATGTGTTAGGTCTCAGATAAATAGCATTAATAGTGGCTACTATTATTTGTTATTTATTGATTGCTAATTGCCACAGACTATGCATAGCACTCTAAATTTCAACTCATTAAATATTTATGAAAACATTACATATTAAGGGCTAGTAGCCCTGTTTTACAGATAATGAAAGGTAAGCTCAAAGAGGTTAAGGCAATTTGCTAAGATTGCTACCACAGTTACTGAGTCCTGGTTTTACAACAATGGAAAAGCAAGAATACTGAGGATAGAGGAAAGGCATACACCAACAAACATAACACATACTATTCCTGACAATAACTAGAACTGTAGTCCAGGACACTTTCAGAGCACAATGCTTCTCCCTTGCCTTGGTCCTTGAAATTCACTTCCACTGGTTCAGAAAAAGAAAAAAAGTAGATTTCTGATTTGTTTTACAATAGTCATTGTCTACCAATTCTCTCATGTCAGTATGGTCTTTAGCCGGCCGACTTGGTGATCCTTAATCCAGAACATTTTATTACCTCATTTGCAACCAGTGCTGCTACTGAGCTTGTACTCTTCGAAATATTTCACAGGCAAGACTCCTCCAACCCATGCAGAAGCTAGAAAGACAGCAAAGAGACATGTTCTCAGAATGATATAACAAGAATCCCTCATCAAGACTTGGTTTGTATCTCTGTTAAAACATAGTCAAGACATGGAATCAATCTAAATGCCCATCAATGGGGATAGACTGGATAAAGAAAACGTGGCACATATATACCATGGAATACTATGCAGCCATAAAAAAGAATGAGATCATGTCTTTTGCAGGGACATTAATGGAGCTGGAGGCCATTATCTTTAGCAAACTAACACAAGAACAGAAAACCAAATATTACATGTTCTCACTTATAAGTGGTAACTAAGTTATGAGAACACATGGGCACATAGCTAGAAATAGCATACAATGGGGCCTTTCAGAGAGTGGAGTGTGGGAGGAGACAGAGGATCATGAAAAATAGCAAATGGGTAATAGGCTTAATACTTGGGTAATGGAATAATCTATACAACAAATCCTCATGACACAAATTTACCTATGGAACAAACCTGTACATGTACCCCTAAACTTAAAATAAGTAAAAACAAACAGAAAAAACCAGTTATTTTAAAAAGTTTATATCCCTTCTACCAAGGAGCATAGTTAATTCTGGCCTTAATTAGAATATATTTGCTGTGTGATTAACTGAAACATAAAATAATTCTATAATATACCAAGGCTCTGAAATAAATACTAATTTTTTTCTTAACTTGTAGTGTGGGTCCCAAGATATTTTTGCCTCATGTCAGCTGTTCTAGGGTGTCACATTCTCATTTCAGTTCTCTTTTGTTTTTGCTGTTATTTATATACTTGCTTGAAGTATCATATTTATTGATTTTTTTTCCCACAGTTTGGTTCTCACTACTTAAACCTGGCTATATTATCAGTACAGTAACTCTGCCTTGTGGGGACAATGTGGCATAGAAGTTGAAATCCTTAACTCTGGAGACAGACTGACTAGCTTCTAACCCCACTCCTGCCACTTATTTCATCAGCAATCTTGGGAAATGTGCTTAACTTCTCTCTGCCTTAATGTTGTCATCCATAAAATGATAATGATTCATTTTTGACATACAACAGAGTTAGAAAGCATCTACTATATTCCACATAATGCTCAAGTAAAAAATCACTAAATAAAACAGACCCCAAATCCCTGCTTTTGTGGGAGATGACAAGGGTCATGCACATCAATGGAATTTGTGTCTTTATAGGCTCAATGGAGTTCTCTTGCTCCGTCCACCATCTGAGAACACACTGAGAAGTTCCCAGGCTTCAACCTGAAAAAGGGCCCTCATCAGGACCTGACCATCAGAACTTGGCACCCCAATCTTTGTCTTCTGATCTACATTGTGATCTAAGTCAGGTAAATACATCTGGCATACTTCTTTAACACCTTTATACAATCTCTATGCACTGTGGTTTTATATGTGCAATAATTTTTACAATGGTTTATTCCCAAGTATGGCTTAAGCAGAACAGATTTTGTGTGTGTGTATACTTCCTTGCTTTAATAAATATATAATATAAATTTAAATAAATTTCTATTTTGTATATTTCTTTTTGTTTTGTTTTTGCTTTTTTGTTTTTTGTTTTTGAGATGGAGTCTTGCTCTGTCGCCGAGGCTGGAGTGTGGTGGCACAATCCTGGCTCACTGAAACCTCTGACTCCCAGGTTGAAGTGATTCTCCTGCTTCAGCTGAATAGCTGTGATTACAGGCACCCACCACCATGTCCAGCTAATTTTTGTATTTTACTAGAGACAGGGTTTCACCATGTTGACCAGGTTGGTCTCGAACTCCTGACCTCAAGCTATTAACCCACCCCAGCCTCCCAAAGTGCTGGGATTATAGGCATGAGCCACCTCGCCCAGCCTATTTTTTATATTTGTAAAGTACAAAGTAAAATGAACATTTTATGGAGTTTGTATTTTGCATACCCAAAGGGAGAATTTAGTTTTAAATAAATAAAACTATAATATTTTATCTGAACAAAAAAAAAACAGAACTGTGATAAATTTATATTGCTTATAAGCTACCAAGTTTATGGTATTTTGTTATAACAGATTAAAGACACTAAGACAAATAACATGTTGGACATCTTTTCATATCTGTATTTGGTATTTGTATGTCTTCTTTGATGAGGTATCTGTTAAGGTCTTTAGCCATTTTTAAATTAGTTGTTAGTTTCTTATTGTTGATTTTTAAGAGCTCTTCATGTATTTTGGGTAACAGTCCTTTCTCAGAAGTGTCTTTTGCAAATATTTGCCCTAGTCTGTGGCTTATTTTCTCATTCTTTTGACATTACCTTTTGCAGTACACGATGTTTGTTCCATCACCATTTGCTGAAAGAACAATCCTTGCTCCACGTTATTGCCTTTGCTCCTTTATTGTACTGGGCTGCTTTTGCATTACTACAAAGGAATATCTGCGAGTGGGTAATTTATTAAAAAAAGAGGTTTAATTGGCTCATGATTCTGCAGGCCTTACAGGAAGCATGCTGCTGGCATCTGCTTGGCTTCTAAGGAGGGCCTCAGGAAGCTTACAATCATTGCAGAAGGTGGAGGGGGAGCAGGCACGTAACATGGCAAAAGCAGGGGCAAGTGAGAGAGAGGGAGGTGTCACTCACTTTTAAACAGCCAGATTTCACAAGAACTCACTCATTATTTTGAGGACAGCACCAACAGGATGGTGTTAAATCATTCAGGAGAAATCTCCCACCATTATCCATTGACTTCTCACCAGGCCCCACCTCCAGCACTGGGGATTACATTTCAACATGAGGTTTGGGCAGAGACAAATATCTAAGCTATATTATTGGACAAAGAGCAATTATCTATGTTTATATGAGTCTATTTCTGGGCTCTCACTTCTTGTCCATTGATATATTTGTCTATTCTTTCACCAATACCATCCTGTCTTGATTACTGTAGCTTTACTCTATGAGCATTTAAATATTATTTGCTTTTTATAGTCTTTATAAGTGTTTGTAATTTCCTATTTTGATTTCCATCTTCACGATTAGAGTTACTGATAAATATATTTTTAAAACTATATACATACGTATGTGATAGGCTTTCACTTGTTAACTTCTTATATGTTATTTGCTTCTGGAATTTGTTGAGATTTTCTGTGTAGCTTATTTAATGGCCAGTTTTTGTGGACACTTCGTAAGTAAAAATGATGCGTCTTATATTTGGGCAAAAAATTATTCTATTAGAAGCTTACGTTTTAAAATTATGGTTGATAGTCCTTTATAAATTCCTTTTTTTGTTATTGCTTTCCAATTCTACTTCCTTACTGGCAGGATCCCAATGTGTATTGGGTATCCATCTTTCTTGAATATTTCTCAGAGGTAAATGTTGATAAATAATCTAATTGCGTACTCTCTTGCCCTGGATAATAGTTGATTTAGAGATATAAATATAGCCCAGTGATGGACAATGACATGTGAGAGGAAGTCAGTTGAGGTCATTTTTAAAAGATTTCCTTTCTTTTAAAAGAGCAGCTCAGAAATAATCATTTTTAGTCCACTGAATAGGATCTTGTCTGCATGTGACCCCTGAAATGTAGCAACCATCTCGTGACAATGAGGAAAAAAAGCATCATTAGTGGCAGGGCAGTATGAAAGAACAGAGCCCGGTTCCTAATTCTATTCTTCAACCACTGCATTAATCCTCGAGCTTCCTTGTCACAGGGCATTTGGCAAATCGGGTATCCATTCCCCTTTTTAATTAAAATACTTTTATTTTCAGGTAAATTTTTGGCACTTGCAGGCAGAACATCCTCTCTGGTAAAAATTTTGTAACCAAAGTGAGATTCTATACATAACATATTCTAAAATATGAAATCGGCAAAATGGGATGATGTGAAGGAGGGAGGTGAGGACTAGAATATTCAAGTTTCAAGGCTGGTACCTTGCTTTGCTCTTGCAAAACCTTTGGTCACTATGATGCTTATTGTGAGTTGGGTTATAGACCACATATTATTTTACTGGGAAAAATAGCTATTTCTTGCAGCTTTCAGTTTTGTTCTAAAAGTGGAATTGCTAACAAATAAAAACATAACACACCTACTTAACTTTAAATATGGACTACTTTTATAAATAATAACTACTTTTTAAAGTGTGAATATGTCCAAAATATTACATGCAATATACCTTATATTACAAAAAAGAGTTTTCTGAATTTCAAATTTAACTAGGCATATTTTATTTTTTTCTGGCAACCCTAACTAGAAAAAAGATATCAACCTAAAATGAAAGAAGCATTCCTGGATGCAAAAAAGAAAAGTAACAAAGAGAGGTCCTTTTGCCCATGACTTGTAGTCTAAAATAAACTAGTGCCTCATAACATTACATATTCAAGGACTGAAAACAAAGCCAAATCTTGTATTACAAACTAAAAATACGGAAGAAATAAATCCAATTAAACAGCCTGCACCCACCAAAGGGTAGCATTTATTATATACAACTGGTAGGAGAGATTTGTTAAAAGACTTGTACCTATATCTCCAAGGCTAGTTTTAAAAACAATTACTTCAAAATAAAGAATATTAAACTGAGGGACAGAGGTTGGGCAGAGTGCAGAGAATAGTGTCTGGGAAACAAAAATTCTCAAAGATTATAAATGTGTAGCTCTGCTTGTTGGACTCGAAGTCCACTGTAGAAGAGCCTGCCAGTTATCTCTCAGTATTTATTTCTTTATTCCTGCTAGTAATAAAAGCTTTTAATTTTAAGTGCAGCCTTGTGACTGAAATTCTCCCCTTCAGTGGAATGTGCGTGTAAGTTATTATGCCAGCTTCCACATCACCCTCTCTCTTCAGATGCAAGGGCCAAAAACAATTGTTGATAGTTGCTACCTCCAACCCTTGACAGCTCATCTCTGGTTGTGAGAGTGACTAATATACTACTGTCTTGTAAAATCTACTGCATTTTACAATTAATTTTGATAGAGCAACTAGCTAACACAGAGATTAATGCCTGGATATTTATTATTTTATAATAAATTTATTTAATTTATAATTTTTATTTTTATAATAAATGTATTTTTTAAAATTTATTATTTTATAATAAATATGAGGCCATTGAATTGCAGTCAGGAAGCGAATAGCAAACAAATAGATATTGTATCCTGGAGTTCTGTTGACTTTTGTTGTTCTGTGACAAACCATTTGATAAAAGTGTTGCCTGTGAAACGTTGAGGCACACTTTTGCCTAGAAAGCACATAGCCAACTCTAGGGAAACAATTGAAGTAAAAGAGAAGTGACTTGCCCACATTCACATGGTTTAACTAGAACTTAAGTCTTCTGGTTGACTGTTCATTAAATTATAATACAAAAGTAAGCTCCATTCAACCCCACTACAGAAAAATCTATAATGGATGTCCTTCTAGGGACTGTTCAGTTCCACTTCTATTAAAGTAAAATGTATTCCCATATGGTATGGAAATATTATATTATGGCCTATTAGATGAATATTTTCTACTTTCATTAACATAGTAAATACAAAGATACATTGGGTGCAGGAATGTGGACAAAGATTTCCTCCTTGCCCATGCCATAATCAGGCGCCTCTGAACTCTCTTCTCAACTAGGTCCTGACTTTTCGGCTTCTGCATTTCTGCAATGTCCAATGTTAGAAACAATCTTGGTAAGTCAGTTTAACCAGAACCTTCTACTCTCAGTATCTGATCACACAGTATATCTGAGCAGGTTCGTCATTCCCCACCATTCCTCATGTAATGTCCGATCATCTTGGCCTGCCATCAGCAGGAATTCAGTTACATTGGTTTAGCCAGAATCGACTCTTACCCCTGATGCTTCCTCTTGGTATGTTTCCATTCACTGACCTTCCTACTGCAACCTGACTTATAGGCTATACATTCCCAGTTTTCCTTCTTGTATATGGATTCGAAACCAACTTTCTCCTCTATTGCAAAACCCATCTCAGTGTTCCCTATAGTTAATGCAACGGTCTGGAGTAAAGTCTGCCCTACTGTTCAACAAGTGTTGTAAATATTTTTTCTTTAATAATATTAATAGATAAAATGAAACTTAACAACTTACCTCTCATTCTTGATGTTCCTATTATTTATCAACTAATAATGATGTAAAACAGAGCTGGAAGAAGAGCACTGTATGTGATTTTGTTCCCTGAACCCTCCATCAAGCCCTCTCCCTCTTGCCCCTGCCATCAGCCAATAAACATGGCGGTTTAATCACAGTGATGTTTCACACAGTAAGCCTCCACTTGCTCTTACAATCTTTCTCAACACATCTTCTATACAGTGCTTCTTCCTAATAGAGTTTCCCAGTTCCCAATATGACAGGAGATGAAATTTGTTAGGCTTATGATGGGTCCAGGGATATTTACATTTAATGGGGATGCTTTTATGACACAAATGACTATGACTATAAAGGTTAAATTTCCCAGCATAAGAGAAGGCATACATGACACCACAATTCTATAGTCTCCACAAAGCTGGCAAAGGTCTTCTAACTCTTCCTGCTTACAAGGACAGCTCTATGTTTGATTTCCCACGTGTGTCATCTATTTGATTTGAATTCCAAGAGTCTGGGATTTCAAAGGAGTTAACTATGACCAGAGAACCCTCTCATTTTCACAACCAGCAGCAGCACCTTCAGTTTGAGTTGGTAAAGAATGAGATTTGAGAGCAAATATTCAAGAAAAGCTACCATTTAGGATTTTGTAATTGTTCTTAGCAAACTTTAGAAGTGGCAACATGTGATGTGCTACCAGTTGTAACTAACTCCCATACTTATTCCCAGCAGAACTGGAAAACTCATCTTAGAAAAATGAAGAGCTATTATCATTCTTTGCATTTTACCTTGGCATTTTGGCATTCACCTTGGAATATTTTTCCCATTCTCTTGTTATTCCAGTTTTTCACTGTGGCTATGGGCTGCTAATGCCATTATTTCGTTATTTCAAAGGAAAAAATGTTCTATTACTTTTCAGGGAATATTCAGCAACCCAAGTCTACAATTAGTGTTTCTAAGCACATGCCAGTTTCTATTTCTCCTTTTCATTTTAAGTTGGAAGAATCCAAAGCAGTATTTCAAAATCACTTTTTGTTTGTCTTAAGATTTTTGGAGAGCATCTTTGTCAAAATTATTTAAATAACTAATCAGAAAACTATTTTCTTTCTCTAAATAAGTCAAAATATTCATCCTCTTGCAATCAAATTTATGCTAGGAAATATATGAAAACCAGAAAAGGATAGAATTATGTAAAGTTTGAAGGAATCTTTTAAAGAGCTATTGAATAATTTTACATTCTGAATGGATTCAGGCGACGGACAGAATATTTTATACACAGTTCTGGATGCCTTTAATTCTAATACTCTAGTCTTAGAAGCAGGGAAGAAAAAGAAACATTACATTTGATTCAGTTTAGTTTGTGATTTTAATTAATTCAAGAATCATAAACTCATATCTGTATTTTATGCCATCTAATCAAAAGGAAAATTTGAGATATGCACATGGATTGCAACCTTCTGAAACTGATGGTTCAGGCCTTTAGAGTAGCCAGGTATCTAGGCAAAGGACCTCTAACCAGGTTTTCCAATATTGGATGCCACCAGGACTTTTGTGGGAGAAATAGCAGTTACTACTGATTATGTGATACCGGAGGCATAGGCTCTGTGGGGGCAATGCATTTGGGTTTTACTGGGAATGCTATCTGTGTATACGATATGCTTTCAAAATTTATCTTTAATAAACCAAAGGCTAGTTTTGGTATAATGTAGAGAGGACCAAAACAGGATTTATTATACCTAGGTCCATAAATACTTTGCGATATTCAGTTATTAGTCATATCACTACTCATTACTAATGAGCAAACTGAAAAAGTTGGATTATTCCTGTGGTCTAAGAGTGGTTTAGTGAAGACAGCAGACAGCATTGATTTCAGACAGACATAGGTTACAATTTCAGCTCCGCCACCTTTTCTATGTGCTACTTTTGTCTCTATTTTTTGATAAATAAATTGGAAGTAGGAACATCAACCTTCTAGAATCATGAGAATTAAATGAGTTAATAGAAGTAAAGCACTGAGCACACAGAGAAGTAGTGACAACTGTAAGTACTGCAGGTTTAGGTTTAGTACTGTGCGTGTCTCTACGAGTGCCTTCTCTTTACCCTGTTCTACCACAGCCATCACACATCCAAATCTTATACTCCAACAGGACCTTTCTTCATCCTATCCAGGGAAAGGTGAAACTTAGGATTCATGAGCTGTAGAGAAGAAGAAATTAAAAACAAAATCAAACATTGTAAAAACTGTTAAAGAAAAAATTGTGGGAAGGTACAGGAAAAGATCTGTGATTGGGGGGCCTCATCTCTCATTCTCCTCAGCTGTGTTTATGGTAATAACTCATTTTGTTTATTCATCCATTCAGTTTGCATTGATTAAGCTATGTGCCAGGCTCCTGTCCTTGTTCGTTGACCTACCTCTTTCCCAAGTCAGCAGAGACTAAAAGTTTGTTTTATGAGTTAAAGTATTGAATATTTTGCTGCTGGTTGTTATATAATTTTGATTTTCTCATTTCTAAACACCAAAGCAGCTTTTCTTTGTTTACCTCCAGACTATTACATGACATATAGTTTGTATTTTGGATATTTTATTTACAGTCTCCTAATTAGATTAATTTTGTCTTTCAACTCCCTATTTAGAATATCTTCCAAGACTGTTTTTCAGTTACTTGCAATTTTGAACTTGGAAAGAACATTTATTCAAGTTTCTGTGATTTTTCTCCACAGGTAAAATCTTATTCCTATGTACGTTTGGGTTGAAATGTGCTGAAACATAACGGGAAGCCAAAAGTTCCCAAAATTGGGAGAAATTTTCATTTGAAACCAGTGATGATCCATGTGACCTTCCCATCAGTCATTAACCCTATGCTATTTATAAAATAATATGCAGAAGGCAGTAGGAGGGAGGATACATAGATTCTGGCCTCAAATTCCTCAGTGGTGAGATGTGAAAGGAGTTAACAAATCTGGAACTCAGTTTCTACACCTTGAAGTTTAGGGAAGAAAAATATCCTCTTTCTCATGAGAAGATTATAAAAAATAAAATTAGAGATATGACAGAACCTTGGTAATTATAAAGTGCTTTACAAGAAACATCAGCAATTACCATATCCTGCTTGAACTAGGCCAGGCCATTAAAGCCGGTCTAGATTGGACCCTTGAGAGAATGATGATTTGGAATACATTTTGTTTACTATGGAATCAGCAAACAAACAATGCATAGAATAAACACATAGTCAAGGATACTAGCAAGTAAGCCTGGCTCTCAATTCCCTCCATTTATCCTCACAGGACGGTGTCCTGAGCTTTAAAGTCAGATTCAACAGCTTCCGTAGCATGGGAATCTACCAGGACAGAGGACCCCAGAATCATAAGATTTCTGCCTTTTATGCCTTTTTCCATGGAGGGATGGGCATGGAGAGGCCATGCACATTAACACTCAATGGTCCAACAACTTTCCATGGATGGAAATTTTTGCTCTGCCACTAATGCCTCCATTCACAAAGCATTTCTTTCCGTTTGTTACTGGGTTTTCTCGAAGTTTCAGTCATCTGGCCAGCTTCATCTGATCCCTGTGAGCCCTGGGGCTCTTCGGAAAAAAAGAAAGACCCCCACTTTGACCTCGGTCTCATAGAGGTTACTAGTGTAATCAATGCAGAAGACAAGGCATGCAAGCAACCACCAAGGAAACATTAGACATGATAGAGTCAAGAAGGTGCACATCCAAGCCTGACTCTGGGATACATTGGGTTATCAGACTTGTTGTTTTCCCTTAGATTCCTCTAACTCTTCAGTCATGCCCCCTTCCGAGAGGCCTCTTCTTGCACCAGTTTTCCACTCTGCCCTACTTTAAGTATACCACAGTGCCTTAGGTACCACGTACGTACTCACTTAGGTACCATGTACATAGTCACATACGTACATATTCACATCCTGCATGGCAGGCACCTACCTATCCTATTTCTCCATGGATGTTATCGATTTAGTCTTTCTCATTTCATAGGCATCTCAGTCTTCAAGATCGGTTTTCCATAGTACAGAACCCCCTCAGTCTTTATGAAATGCAACACAATGGAATTTAACAGAAAGACGGCTGACTTCGCAATCACATAGAACTGAGGATGTATCCTGAGTTTGTCACGTACCCACTGGGAGATGCTGGGAAAATAATTTAATCTATTTAAGCTATTGTTTTCTCACTAGTAAAACAGGCACTGTGAAAATAGCTGAGTGAGCTGAGTGGCTGGTGGGAGCACTACATGCAATTTTTAGATGACATGCATATAGAAGGTTGTCAAGAAATTTGCATGTTCTTATATGCCCCACACTGCAACGGTAATAATTCCAGAAACAGAACAGTGGAGGATATTTCCCATCTTAGAAACTTTATTTGGCTAAGGGCTGCCTGCACTTTCAGCTATTCCTTGACTTGTCAACTTCAATTCTCTGTAAACTGTCATCCACACTCTAAAAAAATTGAGATGGAGGATAAAATATTCATATGCCATATTTTCTAGACATTGTTCTTTGGAAGCAATCTAATTGATATTTATTTCTTAAAAACTGTATCTCAAATATGTTAACCCTTTGCCTCTGGTTAAAAAGTGTTACTTTTTTCTTAATTGTGATATAGTTTTTTATGTAGCAGTTTCAAGTTATGTTAGATTCTTTAATTTACATTATTAGATCTTGTTACATATGTTTCTGAGTGTATGTACATAGGAATATATTATGGTAATGAAAAAAATTTAGAGTGACATTACTTTTTATTTTAAAACATTTACATTTTATATTCCTATATTGGTCTCCTTGTAGCTCTTTTGCCTGCATTGACCATGACTTACAGGTGCAAATACTTTATTTGTAGAAATCTGACATTTTTCTTGTGCCTCGAATGTATATTTGTGTTCTTTAAGACAGTACAAATGAGAAGCACCTTAGATGCATATTCAGGTTCTCTTCTGGACCACTGGAAGTTGAAATTATATAGCATTTACCAGCAATATCTTTCAACTTCTGCCTCTAAAGAATAATGTTTCTCCTTCTGGGAAATAGTATTCTTAAGGAACCCACGGGATCTGGCAGTCAAATGGCTCTCCAAAAGCAAGTCAGGATGACTTGCTTTTTTCCCAGGTTTATTACTGTGCCTTACACTCTTCTAGGTTATAGCTAATTAAATGATTGACCACTACATAAGGGATTCATTTAAAATATTTTAAACAGTTAATTATAAAACATAGCTCAGGTTTTGAATATAATTTAGCCCTGAAACCGTCTGTAACTTCATTATGTGATAATACGAAGATTTGATAAGAGCTAAATGAGACACAGGAGGGTGGTGCACTGGAAAATACTCAGAAATGGGATGAAAATGGCACATGTGGAATGAAGACACGATGTATGTACGTAAAATAACCCTAGTAAAAATATAAGAAAAATAAAATGTTTAGAGAAACCATGGACAGGGGAAAACAATCACAACAAAAGCATACTAGATAACTCTAGCAGTATTATAGCTGCTACTTTCAGATAAATTTATTGATAGCAACATGAAAAAAAATTATCAATCTTTAAGTCACTGTTAAAAAAAAAACAACTTTTTTTTTCTGTTTATACTAGTGCCACCAAACTATGATGAAATTTCATTCCAATTCTGTTAAATATCAATTATCTTTGACAAAAGTTCAACTTTTTGTGACTTTCAGCAACTAAACCTCAGAAATCTCACAAGAATCTAACAATGTTTCCAACTCCAGTGCTTACTGGAACTTTTGTAATATGGATGGATACTGCAGAAATTGGCACTGAGTTATAGTTAGTGATAGAAATATTCTACAATATGGAAAGACTGTCTTATGTTTTTTGATCCATGAATTCCCTGAAGACCTGAACAATCTGTGATAATCGACAGAGAAAATACTCGGACAGGCAGGATCCAAAATAACTATTTTCCAGATGGTAATATATATCCTTGTAACTCTCAGGATGACAAGACAACCCAATTCTAGTTATGCTTTATTTCTTATATTTAAAAAGCTGTATTATAGCTGAATTGTGTTTCTTTAAAGGTCACATTGAAATGCCTTTATTTTTAATTTTGTGGGTTAAGCTACATGCTTCAGTATCCTAAGATGCATCTTCTAAGTGAAGCTAATATAAATATTTGCCCTTTGCAATGAGAATGGGAAGTGACGAGCTGACCCTAAGGCCAAGTATTATTGGTATCACTAATATGAATGTTTAGGAGCCGCTTAATGTTATTAATATTACATGAATGTTTTGACAAACAGCAGAGGCCAAGAAGAATTTGTGTGGTTTGTGAACCCCCCATATTAATCTTGGCTGACCAATGTGAATTTTTAAAGTAACAGGAGAGGCTATGTAGCAAATTTGTCCTGTTTTCAACAGCAGCCATAACTTCTTTGCTGCCTGGGTCAGGAAATGCTGGTGTTTTTAATCTGAGATTACCCCCAAAATGTACTATTACTAAGCTGTTATTATAAGTGTCTTAAATGAAAAGCTCTACAGGGCACAGGTGATCTTCATGAAGAAAACCCAGCAATATAATTAATTCTATCAGCCCGTTTTTGTTCTTGCTTTATCTTTGAATGAATATTTGCCTTGTGATATGGTTAGGCTTTTTATCCCCACCCAAATCTCATCTTGAATTATAACCCTTATAATCTCCACATGTCAAGGGAGAGACCAGGTGGAGGTAATTGGATCATGAGGGCAGTTTCCCCCATGCTATTCTCACAGTAGCGAGTGAGTTCTCACGAGATCTGGTGGTTTTGTAAGTGTCTGGTGGTTCCTCCTGCATTTATACTCTCCTCTGCTGCCATGTGAGAAGGTCCAGGCTTGCTTCCCCTTCACCTTCCGCCATGACTGTAAGTTTCTTGAGTTCTCCCCAGCCGTGTGGAACTGTGAGTCAATTGAACGTCCTTTCTTTATAAATTACCGAGTATTGGGTATTTCTTTGTAGCAGTGTGAGAATGGACTAATACACCTTTCGTCCGCTAACCTCCTACTGCTTTTCTCCTTTAATCCTAAAATCTATGACCAAGAAGAAAAAAGTATCATTTCTCTTGTATAAGATAGGTCCGTATTATTATGGAATTGTTCCAAATGAAATTCCAAGCATACCTTTAAAAACTGTCGATATAGAATTGCCTTAGGCTAAGGTCACACACAACCAATGAATTTTCCGAGGAGTTACAGAGAAAGAAAGGGGAAACAGTCCATCATTTTTGTAAAAACTTGGTGTTACTGAACAGTGTTCTGCATAATCTTTGTGTATGCTGATTGCTTTGCATAAACAAAAGTCTCCCTAATTTAGCCAATATAAATAATTTGCATGATGTGTTTGTTTTGTTTCCTATTTTCCTTGAAAAACATCCAGGAAAAATATTACAATAGATCTTATAAACAGTAGAAAAATTGCAAACGTATTATAGAAGACAATTTTTTAAAAGGGATTTCTTGGCATTTCTTACCAATGAGGTTTTACAGTAAATTAACAGAAGTGTGCAGAGTTCATTGTTTTATTTGCTCTTGCAGTGACAAGATTTGCTAACCATTCTAAACTGGCTCCCAAGAAAACTTTCCAAATACAGTTTTACTCTATCTTTCTTGTGTGGAAATTTAGCTCTTTTAAAAATCTTTCTTATATTTTTAAGTGGACAATAGAAAATGGAAATATAAGCCCCCTTGAAGCTTAATGAAATAAATCTGAACAGAAAAGATTTCAGTTCTGACATTTTTACCTGCCATTGCCTTTCTCAGATGGACACATCCACATAGACATAAAAAAAAAAAGTCTACAGCAAATTCAAAGGATTTTTTCCAGTGGTGTTAAGATTAGACACAAGTTGAAACTTTTAAAGCATATGTGAAAAATAGTTGATGATAAGTACTTGGGGGAATCAGAAGTTAAATAATGTATTTTGCAAGCAGGTTATTGAATTTAATGAGAGACGAACTACCTTTAATGGGAGGTAGGAGGCTGAAGCATCTCCAGTGTGGAAGTCTGATACTTAACCTGCTCTGCTCCTCCCATATTGTCTACCTCGCTGGTTTTTGAATATGGCCAAGCAAAATACTGCTTTGGATTTTTGGCATTTGCTGCTCCATATCTGGAACAGTCTTATTCTATATGGCTCACTCCATCACTCTGCCTAGATGTCAGTTTAAATGTCACTTTATTATTATAACTTAATTTCCTACCCTCTTATTTAAATAGCACCCCCAGCATCAACCTATAACCCTATTCTTTGCTTTTTTTTTCTTCATAACATCTGTCACCACCTATGTATGTTTTGTTCACTGTTGTATTCCCAATGTTTAGAACAGTGTCTGGAACTCTACAGGGGCTTGATTTATATGTGCTAAATAGAAAAATAATTTGAACAATTATATCTATTATGCAGTGAAATAGTCTCAGTGTATGTATCTCAAATACTACAGTGATACTTACTGAGTATGTTATTAGAATAAATGGAATAGGGTGGTTTTGAAGGATGTTTGACCTAGGTTTAAAACATTTTTCTAAATTTTTTGAAAATGTTCTCCAAAAGATAATATTTCTCTCCTCATGATATAGTTCATTCTCATTGTGTAATCAAAAAATCTGCTTTAGATAATTCTGATAAAATTTTCTTCTAAATATTCTACTTAAGGCTGGGTGTGGTAGCTCACGCCTGTAATCCCAGCACTTTGGGAGGCCAAGGCGGGTGGGTCACGAGGTCAGGAGATAGAGATCACGGTGAAATCCCGTCTCTACTAAAAATACAAAAAATTAGCCAGGTGTGGTGGCGGGCACCTGTAGTCCCAGCTACTAGTGAGGCTGAGGCAGGAGAATGTCATGAACACGGGAGGCAGAGCTTGCAGTCAGCCAAGATGGCACTTCTGCACTCCAGCCTAGGTGACAGAGCGAGACTCTGTCTCAAAAAAAATAAAAAAATAAAAAATAAATAAAAATAATAAAAAAAATTCTACTTAAGTCCTTTTGACATGTCTCAATGTCTTCATAAAGATTTCCACTTCATTTTGGAGTATAACTGTTGTGTGGGAGCCCTCCTGTGCTTTGCATCAATGAACATCTTAAAGCAACTATGTGACACGGGAGCTCTCTGCTGATACAGGTTCTGACAGACTAACTTTGTATTGGTTTTCTAACCTTCCTGACATATTTGGTTGTAGGTAACATCAGTTGCCATTTGTTGGGACCTCCTCATTAGGTATGGTCTCCTTGGAGTCATCCATATAGCAGAACAAAGACAAAGAGGGACTAGTTTAGGGTGTAAATCCTAGAGGCTTTATTGACCTCTTTTTGTGTATTTACATAAAGGAAATACGGTTTATGTCCTGAAGTGCAACTTATGGTAAAAAGCTTCTACAAAATTTTAGAGGAACTAAATCTTTCCTCACAAAATCACCATTTATAAACCTTCTGTATTAATTGGTTCAGGCTGTTATAACAACTTACCGCAGGCTAGATGACTTAAAGAATAAACATTTATCTATCACAGTTCTGGAGGCTGGCAAGAGTCAAGGAAGCTGCCAGGTCAATTGTTCAGTGAGGGTCTGCTGAGTGTTGACATAAAGAAGATCCATAAACTCTATTACATCATGGAGAATACTAAAACATCTTAATCTAAGCACACCCTAATCACAAACAAAGATCATCAAGGATGTTATGTTAGTTACAAGTTTTTGGTTTCAAGGAGCAGAGATCCACCTTTATTGCTCAATCAATGGAGATTTTGTGCTAAGGATACATATAAAATCAGGATAAAGAAATTTTACTGAAATAAGAAAATAAGGAATACTTGAGTTTTAAGATAGCACTAATGCAGAACTGGAGGGTGATTCAACATCAAAGTCATCACAAATTCATTTGACTCCATGTTCTTACTTAAGTCCTCTCTGTTCCTCTTCCCATTGCTCTTGAACCTTACCTTCCTGGGTTAAACCACACATAGTCATCATATATTACTGGATTTGATTTGCTAAAATTTGAGTAGCATATCTATTTTTGCATATTTATTCATGAAAAATATTGGTATGTAATGTTCTTTTATGTTAATATTTTTGTCTGGTTTTGATATCTGTATAATTCTGCTAATACATCACGACCAGGTAGTAATTATCTTGGATGTAATGTTGTTTTAACATTCAAAAATATATCAGATGAATTCACCATATTACAAACTGAAAAGAACAAACCAAATCAACACTTTAATTGATGAGAAAAAGCATTTGAAAAAATCCAACATTCATTCCTGACAATATGTCAGCAAAGTAGGAATGGCAGGTACCTTTCTCAACCTGATAAAGTTCAGATATAAAAGATATACAACTAATACCATGTTTAATAGTGAAAGAATGCTTTCCCCCAAGATTAGGAAAAATACAAAGGTGTCTGGTCTCATCAATTTTGTTTAACATTAAAATAGAGGCTCTAGCCAGTGCAATAAGATAAAGAAAAAGAAATTAAAACTAAAGGCACTCATGTCACAAAGAGATAAGTAAAACTTTATTCAAACATTTTATAAAACATTTAATGTAATATATAAAATGATATTAGAACCTGTGAGTTTGACAAACTTACAGATGATTAGTATAAAAATCAGTTATATTTCTATATACTAGCAACCAACAATCAAAAATTAAAAGGTGTACCATATGTAGTCACAGAAAAATATGAAGTTATTAAGGAAAAATCTGATAAAACGCCAAAAAAATCTGTGCACTGAAAACTACCTAAAATTGTGGAGAGATATTACTAAAGGTCTAAGTATACTGAGACTCATACTATACCCATGGGTCTTTAGTCCTAGTTTTTGTTTTGTTTCATTTTGTTTGGCAGAAAATGAAAAAAAATATTTCTAAAATTCACAGGGAAATGCAGTAATCTAGAGAAGCCAAAACATCTTTGAAATAGAAGAACGAAGTGGGAGGACTAACACTATCTGATATGAAGACTTACTATAACGTGATTTTAATCAAGGCAATGTATTTGTACAAATATTAGAAATAGATCAATGGAATAAAATAGAGATTCCAAAAATAGAGCTACACATATATGAACAGTGATATTTTTTAAAAGGTGTAAAAGCAGTTCAAATGAGAGTCATATTTTCATTAGATGATGTTGGAATAATCAAATAATATGCAAAAGATAAAGCAAAGCAAAACACGTGAAAATGTTATTGTAACATAAAAGTAAATCAATGTCAATTCATTATTTGAACTTAACAAAAAATGGATATTAGACCTACATATAAAATTTAAAACTATACGATTTTTAGAAGAGAACACAGGATTCTCTGGGCTAGGATTTACTAGATACAACAGCAAAAGCGTGGCCTATAATAAAGTCAGAATTCACCAAAATTAAAAATTCTGCTTTTCATGAGATGCTGTTAAGAGAATAAAAAGGCAAAGTACAGTATAGGAAAAAACATTTGCAAAGCATGTATATAGCAATGAATATGTCTTCAGAATATATAAAGAACTTGTAAAACTCAACAATAAAGAAAATAAACAACCAATGTAAAAATAGGCAAAAGATTTGAATAGATTCTTCACCAAAGAACATATACTGGTATTAAATAAACATGTTAAAAAGACACTCAACATCATTGGTTATTTGGGAAATACAAATTAAAATCACAATGAGATAGTATTGTACACTAAGTGCTGGCTAGGTTATTGAAGATCTAGAATTTCCATTCACTCCGTTATGAATGTAAAATGGTATAACCACTTTAGAAAATAGCTTGGCAATTTCTTAAACAGGTAAACATAAACTTACCTATTCCATTCCTAGGTTTTTAGTTAAACTAAAGCATTTTTCCTATGAAAACCTTTACATGAATGTTCATATCATTTCTATTTGTGATATAATAGCTGAAGACTGGAAACAATCCAAATGTCCATGAGCAGATTAATAGATAAGCTGTTGTATATTCGTGAACTAGAATACTAGTCAACAATAAAAAGAAATTTATGCTACACCATATATGTAACTGTTAGGAAAATAATTATGCTGAGTGAAAGAAGCCATTGAAAATAGGATACGATGTATGATTCTTCTATCTCCACAAAATACTAAGAAATGAAAATTAACAGACATTGGTAAAAAGCAGACCATTGATTGCCTTCTATGGGAGGAAGGTGGACAGGAGTCAGAGAGAGATTACAAAGGCATGAGGAAACTTCTGGAGGTGATAGATTTATTCAATATTTATTTTTTCAACTCTCATTTTAAGTTCAGAGGTACATGTGCAGGATGTGCAGGTTCGTCACATAGGTAAATGTGTGCCATGGTGGTTTGCTGCACAATATCTTGATTGTGATGGCTTAATGGGCATAAAATATGTTTATATACATATATGTATATATATCATAACATCAAATTGTACACATTAAAATGTGCAAAATTTGTGTTGAGCCTGTCTCAATAATTCTGTTTTAAAACAAAGCAAAACAGAAAACTCAACCATAAGCACCATTATCTATGTACCTGGACATTTTGTTCCAGGCCACCTCATAGGTGTCACTGGTTGTAAGAATTGGTTAGCACCAGGTCGAGGGCTCACTGATGAATTTATCAGCTGTGGGTAGAGTATGGTGATGTATCCATCAGTTATAAGCTTAAAAACTTGTATTTAAGTAATTGTCTTAGACTGAAGGGAATTGTTGGTTTAGCATTCTGAGGCTGGACCTACGTAGTACACCATCTAATATAAGAGAAAAATGGAGATGTTACCAAGAATAGGGATAAAATAAGCTAGGCAACTCGGAGACATTCCTTGCCATCTGTTGTCCTTTAGGCTGGTTGATGTGTCTGGTTCAACTGTGACCCTTTCAAACTTCTCCAGCACATCTAGTACTCTTGTAGTTTGAAGTTTCACAATCCACATTCCAAAAAAATTAGATGTTGCTTAGACTTTGGATTTTGGTTTGAAATATGATGCTACACTTTATCCGCCACACTTTAACATCTGGCTAAGGCTACTAATTAATGCTCAAGGAAATTTGTAATTGTTCAGTAGGGGAAAAAGAATGTAAGTTAACCACAAAGCCCCTCACAATTGGAGAGTGAAGGGATGCCCATGTTTCATTGCTATGTAATACTCAGATGTAAGCTCTCTCTGCCTTACACAATTTAGTTGTTCTCTCCTAAAAATGTTACTCAGATTGAATAGTTATGTATTTATGAAATCTAGATGTTTAGTGGGCAGATGTTAAGAGAGTTGCAAAAGAGGAGAATAAGAGTTAAAACAACTGTAAAGTAGATCTCTTACATGGTTCCATCAACACATATTTGTTAAGCATTTTCTTTGTGCCAGGCATTATATTGGAACAGCATAAACAGTAGTGAACAAAAATTAGCCTGTTTCTTTTCTTCATAGAAATTATAGCACAGGAAATGTGTACAATTAGATGTGTAGTTCATTCCAAACTCCCGCTCCTAGATCTTTTTTTCTCTTTCCCATATGATGTGATTTGGCTGTGTCCCCACGCAAATCTCATCTTGAATTCCCACGTGTTGTGGAAGGGGCCCAGTGAGAGGTGATTGAATCATGGGGGCTAGTCTCTCCCATGCTTTTCTGGTGATGGTTAAGTCTCATGAGATCTAATGGTTTTAAAAACGGAATTTCCCTGAACAAGCTCTCTTCTCTTGTCTGCCGCCATGTGAAGTGTACCTTCCACCTTCTGCCATGATTGTGAGACCTCCCCAGCCATGTGGAACTGTAAGTCCAATAAACCTATTTCTTTTGTAAATTGCCCAGTCTCTGATTTGTCTTTATCAGCACCGTGAACATGGGCTACTACGCCATGAAAATTATTTTCATTCAGTAAGTATGTACTTATATTATTAATGTTATGGAGCATCTAGAAATGAGAAGATTTGGTATAAGATCTTTTTGAAAGTAAGCTTCTCCTTTTCCTCCTTGTCCTTTTCCCTTCTCCTCCACTTTCCTTTATCATTTTCTACTTTTAATTTTGAAGTAATTTCAGGGGTACAAAAATGTTGCAAGATTAGAGCAAAGCATTCTTATATACTATACCCAAACCCAGATTCTCCAAATGTTAACCTTTACCTCTCTTGCTTGCTTTATAATTCTCAGTTTTCCTCCCTTCTTCTCCCTCTCCTCTTTCCCCTCCTACTTCTCTCTTCCAACCCCGGCCTCTCCATAGATATGGTTACAAATATAGATATAAGTATAGATGCAAATATAACTGTAGTTATATATTTTTTTCCTGAAACATTTGAGAGTAAGTTACAAACGTGATACTCTTTACATCTAAATATATTAGTGTACATTTTATGTCACTTAACCACATTACAATGAACAAAATCAGGAAACTAACATTAATAACACTGTAACTTAATAACCCTAACTTAGAAGCCATGTTCAGATTCAGCCATTTATACCACTAATGTTCTAAACCAATCCAGGATCCCATGTTGCATATAGTTCTCATATCTTTTTATCTTCCTTTACTCTAGAACAGAGACTCAGTTTTTCTTTGACTTTTATTGACAGAGACTTTTTTTTTTTTTAAGAATATAGACCATTTATTTTGAACAATATTCTTCAGTTTGGGTTTGTCTGATGTTTCCTTATTAGATTTAAGCTATGTATTTTTGGCAGGAGTGATGGGTTTTTCTCAGTGCAGCATGATGTCTTTATCATGAAACAGTAATTTAACTGTCCATTTGGTAAACGTGGTGTCTGCCAATTTTCTTTAATGTAAAGTTACCATTTTTGTCTTTGTAATGAATAACTATCTTGTGAGTTATTTTGAGATTATATAATCATCCTGTTTCTCACTATACTTTTATGCAATAATTCTTTGATGAGTCTTGTCTGAAATAATTATTACTAGCATGGCTTCCAAATAGTGATTTTTCTATTTCTATAATTCGTTCTACCTTTATTAGTGGAATTTTATTGTAACGAAGTTTTACTTTCTACCCCGCTAAACTTCTTTTCTGAGGTCTCTGCATTCATCTGTCTGTCCATCCTTCTCTCTACTTTATTTTTTTATTTATCCATTGCCTCATTTCATATAGTACTAAATGTATAGTCTTATTTCATTTCTCTGACTTAATTAGATTTTTATAAAAGACTCCCCTAGTGATGTTCCTGCTAACCACATTATTTATGTAAGTATCATTAAATGTGCCTACTACTGCTTTCTATAGAGCCGATGAGTAATTTATATCAGAAAACACGATAAAAGTCCATTCTTTAAAATCCATTAGAGACTTGTTTATGAGGGAGATTCAAGCTTTCTAAAGACCTTCATCAGATGAGTCTGCATATGTTCAAGAACATATGTTTGGACTGTCTATGCTCCTCTCCTAACCTCCTTGTCAAGATGATCCCCAGTTGGATTGCTGACTGAAACTGTAAAGATTACTTACTATAGATTTGATATTTCTATCAAGTTTGGTTGAGTGTCTGACTCAAGTCTCACTCTCTATATTTATTTCAAATATAAGTTTTCTTATGTCTTCTTATGATCTCTCTAACACCTGTCCATGGTCTGATCAGATTTGAACTTTCCAGATTTGAGATTTTAGTGACAGATACAAATGTTATGGAATTAAAAATAATGTAATCAGAGATACCATTTATTCAGTGCTTAATATGTATCCCAGGTACTTTACATATAATATTTAAAAATCTCATAAAACCCTATAAGATCAATGTGTATATCTTAATTTTTAAAAAGTCTTTGGCCTGGTGTTCAGAGAAGCTAAATAATTGGACTGAGCTCAAAGCTAACAAGTAGAAGGGCTGGCATTCAAATACAGGTTTATCCTGATGGAAAAGGCCATTTTTCCCTTTGCATTAAACATTGATAATTATCTGTTAACAGTGATAAATATACACAGGAATAATCATGATAGTATATGAAATTATTAAGAATAAAAACTGTAGGGATTCTGAGGCAGAAAAATGAAGTTCTCTTCTTCCTAAAGTGCTGCAGAGTACTCAAATTGCAAGTGTTTATTTATTTGATTTGGCTTTATTTGTTTGGTTCCACTTCTTGCTTTCCTCCTTTGCAGAATCAGTATACTTAAAAATCTACATACATGCTCAAAAAATTATGTCGAAGCCTTAAAATCCATAAATGCCATAATAATGATAATGTTGCTTTATCCCCATGAAGATTTATACCTAGCATCAAGATTTATACCTAGCACCAAGCTTATACATAGCTATAAGTTGAACATATGAAATTAAACTTTTTGTTTCCAACAGCAGGTGGTGGTACAGGGTTATTCTATCAAGTTTTAGGACTTAATTACAGATACTACTGTGTTGTTGAAAGTGATATGGAACATGTACTTTGATTTTGGAAGCCTTTATATTACCTTATTATTTACTTTATAAAATGATAACATCTTTGAAAAAATTACATACTCATAAATCATTTTAGAAGAAATAAAATGATTAGATACATACAAAATACATACCCTTTAAATCATTTAAACAGTTTAGAACTTCATATAATTATGTAAATAATTTTGATACATATTTTTCATAATATGATTTAATCTTGAGAATTAAATATTTATATCAAATATACTCTAAATTTATAATTATTAGAAAAATAATAGTGCTAAATGGAGGGACTAAACAACTCTTTGTTATTTAGTAAAAGAATGGACAAAAGATGTTTATTTTCACTTCTTTAATTAATTTCTAGATGTTACAATGATTATCTTTAATCACTTTCTGCTAAACCTACAATGTACTATGCATTTTCTATTACTCATCTATCCATGTTCCTATTCAACTATCTTCAACATTCAATGTCACTAAGTAATTTATTTTGAATGTTGGCTACATTTTTAGCTCTTAATTGGTTTAAGTCAAACTTAAAGACGGTAGTATCTTCCAGAATCTTTGATCCAGGGTTGGGTCTCATTGGATGATGGGTTTCATTGGATGATAAGGAAAGAGTCTATTTCACTCTTTTAAAAGCCATCGCTCTTACTAGTGAAATACTATTTGGATGTTGTAGTCCTCTAGGCCGTGATGATAATTGTGATGTTAAATTAGTTGAGTCAGTTTTTCAGAGGTCCCAGGTCACACAATGCAAATGTAATATTTAAAGCCTCAAATGATTCACAGACAATACTAAGCAGCAGATGGCATCTCTAAAGATTTTAATGACTGTTTGCAGAGCCTGCTTTATGGCAGATGGAATGAAGGAGTGGAGAGACAGGTGGCTGGGAACTGTTGGAATGAGGTAGAGTCAGGTGGTTGGCAGGAATTAGGGGGTCGTCTGGAAGGAACAGAGGTTAAAAAGAAATAGAGTGAGTTGGCAATATAATTAAAAGTGCTGTATATCAGAGTCTACAACACGGAGATGTAGAGACTGTTTACATTTTATTTTGGGCCCAAACTATATGACTTCAGCATTTTTTATTGTAGCCTCTTGGAATTGGAACTGAAGTTTAATGTCAGCTATTCTAAATGACCAGCCATATCAATGGCAAGGTCAATAAGGAGTAAGAGTAATACTTGCAAATATCTGCTTACAGGGTCACTTTCAAAGAAAGTGCTTAACCAGCTTTCGGTCCTTGAGCACGGGGGAACAAGGTCGTGAAAACAAGGTCTTGGTGAGGTGCAGCCATTTCATCCGTCCTCAGTCTGCGCCTTTCGCAGAGCTTCCAGCAGCGCTATGTTGGGCCACAGCATCCGGAGGTTCACAACCTCTGTGGTCCGTAGGAGCCACTATGAGGAGGGCCCTGGGAAGAGTTTGCCATTTTCAGTGGAAAACAAGTGGGCGTTACTAGTTAAGATGTGTTTGTACTTTGGATCTGCATTTGCTGCACCCTTCCTTATAGTAAGACACCAACTGCTTAAACAATAAGGATGTTTCAGTTCGTCCATTTACCAGATATGAAGAGCATTTTAAGAGATACAGCCTCTGGAAATGGATCAAACTCTAACTCATGGCATGCTAGATATGTTTGTCAATAAACTTACGACATGAATGTTTAATGCCTCTTTTTTTAAATAGGGAATGTAATACTTGGCCATTTGCCTACTTTATTAATTTGGGTAACATTCCAGTATTACTCTGAGATTTAGCTTATTTAATGGTGTTAAACTGAGGTTATATTATTAAATTTTTGATTCCCAGGTCAGGATTTTGTTGGTAATTTATGCAATAAAAGGGAAATACAAATCAAAAAAAAAAAAAGAAAGTGCTTAACCAAACTGAGCCTTCTACCCTACCCCGAATCCCCTGCAGCTGCCATCATTTCAGAATAGAAAGCCACCCGACATAACAGAAAAAAACTTCAGCTTATCTTAAAATGAAGAACAACAATAGCAGATAGATTCTGAAGCTCTCTTAAACTTTAAAAAAATTGCCTTGTATTTGATGTTCAGTGTGTGATCTAAAGATAGGAATCACACACACACACACACACACACACACACGTATTCATTCTGATAGTTACAAACTAGACTACTGAAACAGAAGCTCCTTAGTGTGGAAACTTGGGGATCACATTTAATAGAATCCCTCCATACAACTATTATGAACGGGATAGTTGAGAACCACTGGTTTGTACACTTTGAAGACTGTTCCTAAAAGTAATGGCCTCAAAATATAGTGCAACAAACAAAACGAAATAAAAAGAAGTAGCACAGATAGGGACAAATTCAGTTTATATGGCTTGAAGCCTATAAATATTGAGGCTCTCTTTATGAAATAAAATAAAAAATTACAAATACAAAATTAGATACAATGTCTTTCGAGAAAATCTATTTCTGAGGCACGAACATTGAAGATAGCTTTGTTTATTACCAGCCTGGACTTGTTTCTGGGCTTTTCTGAGTTGAGAATAATGACTTCCTTCAGTTGCCAATTTCAAATGAGTTCAGTCCCTTCTATAACAGTGAAACACCCCAGAGCTATAGGGGTATCATTCTCTTCACCTCTGACTACCTGGTGCATATGCAGTCCTGTGAAATGAATAGAGAAAACTGGACAAGATTTTGAGAAACTCAGTAGGACAAGTATGCATGCTGGCATCCTCTACTTTGCTCCAGCCTTGCCCAAGAAATTCAACACTCATTCACACACACATAAGCTTTAATGAACATTTGTTGAATAAATAACTGAGTGATGAATGAATGAATGAACGAATGGATGAATGAAAGCTGCTATCATAAAATATCTTGGTTCTGTAGAATCTTAGAAGTGACTTACTCTTTTGAGAACTTTAAATGTATTTACTGTAAGTTAGGATAAATATGATTAATTAAGGTGGGTGGAGTTTATGGCTAAGGAACTGCTAGAGGAAGTGCCTTTTTGCAAAGCTTTGGAAGGAAGGAATGTGTGTTTATTGAAAAGTAACAACGAAGTTTCTGACTAGAAAACTGGGGCTTCAGGGGCTCTACAACTTTCCAAGCTCACAGGTTCTTGGATATTGGATATTACACAAGATGTTAGAAACAAGATTCAAATCTCAAACTCTCTTATTTTATACCTGTGTTTTTTCATTATATAATTTTACGAATTAATTTTTTTTCTATTTTGTAAAATTATGAGAAGATAAGTAACCTCTGTATTTTGACATTTTCCGCTTTGATAATATAATTTTTAATTTTATGCATTGATTTGTAAAATGTTTTACTAAGATCAAAAAGGGCTACATTTCCTGGTAACAGCCACAAGATCGTCTAAATCCTACCCTTCCTGCCCACAATGTGAAAAATATGAGAACCCTAAATTATGCACATATATGCATACATCATGCACACATGCAGGCATATATATATATGTATGCATATGTGTGTGTGTGTGTATATATATGCTTGTACGTATATCCAATCATTTTCTAAAAAGCAGAACAAGACATTTCAAAATAGATTTTAAATGTCGTGTTTAGATGTTTGCTTACTCCACTACTTAAACATATGCAGGCCAGTACATAAAAATTAGCTACAAATTAGACCAGTTTTTAAACTGAGCTGGAAACAACTGGGAACATTATGGGTACATAGGTTCAATGAGTAATTTATGACTGTTTTGTTTTTTCATGCCTCTGTTAATTTTAAGTAAACATATATCATGGCCAGGCACAGTGGCTCACGCCTGTAATCCCAGCACTTTGGGAGGCTGAGACAGGAGGATCAGCTGAGGTCAGGAGTTCAAGACCAGCCTGGCCAACATGGTGAAACCTTGTCTCTACTAAAAATTCAAAAACAAACCTTAGTTGGGCATGGTGGCACACGCCTGTCATCCCAGCTCCCGGGAGGCGGAGGTTGCGGTGAGCTGAAATTCCGCCACAGTACTCCAGCCTGGGCAACAGAGTGAGACTTCATCTGAAAAAAACAAACAAAAAATTATTTAAATATGTATCAAAATAAACAAGGACTTAGTGGAAGTTACAGGTCAGATAAAGTGAGTTTAACAAATAATTATGGTAGCTTTTTCTTATTTTCTACAGGGCACCATTATAAACTTGCAGTCCTGAAGGACCTTGTCTTAGATTTGCTTATGTGAACAAAAATACTTTTTTTTTTTTTTTGGAGACAGAGTCTCGCTCTGTTGCCCAGGCTGGAGTGCAGTGGCGCGATCTTTACTCACTGCAAGCTTCGCCTCCCGGGTTCACGCCATTCTCCTGCCTCAGCCTCCCGAGTAGCTGGGACTACAGGCGCCTGCCACCTCACCCGGCTAGTTTTTTTTTTTTTTTTTGTATTTCTTAGTAGAGACAGGGTTTCACCGTGTTAGCCAGGATGGTCTCGATCTCCCGACCTCGTGATCCGCCCGTCTCGGCCTCCCAACGTGCTGGGATTACAGGCTTGAGCCACCGCGCCCGGCCTACAAAAATACTTTATTGTGTGTGTTTGTATGTTTCTAAAGGAAAAAAGGTCTATCCCCTTTTCTTGACTGGAAAAACCTGGGTTTAAGCCAATCTGATTTTACTCTATAAATATTTAAATCTCCTTTCTTTTCTCTAGTCATTTCTGATAATTCCTCTACTTTATACTGACAGTGTGGTAGACTCTGAAGACACATGTTCTAGGTGCATCTGGTGGTGACTGTTTGGGGTGCGATTTAAATTCACAAGAGCAACCCCAAATGGAGTGGGCGAGTGGCCAGATTACAAAGTTCTATGCATCCACAGTAATACACCAGATAATTAGGGATTCTAATTAGAAAAGTAATATATTATGGAATGAGCTGCAGGCTTCTGGAAGCTCATTCAAAATATTAAATTTCTTTGGAAGGTCGTTATGTTTTCTTTTCATCTGAAGACCCAAATTCCTTCTGCAAAAATTGGTTTTGAGTTAAACCTTTAACATGTCTGCCCTTAATTAATTTTCAGCCTTCAAGGACTGTGAATCGTAGGTTTATCCTATCAATTTGATTCTCAAATCCTGGTAGATGTCCCCAAAAGAAGAAAAGAAAAAGCATCAAACTCCATACTCGAAAGTGCCCATTAGTCAGCTTTCACCCTGCCAAGTTGTCAAGTGATATCACAGCTATGATCTTTAAAGCATTCAAAAAAAGCTGGAAAACTGTGTGAAGAGCTGGATTTTATGTCTTTTGTGTGTGCCAAAGGGATTGTCCAACAGAAAGTACGCTGGAAAGCCTAATTATTACTCCACATATAGTACGTGGCATTATAAGCTATTTTGAGGTTTTTGGAAAGGGAGAGCTATGAGTGACAACCACAGCAGGGCGTGCTGAGGAATTTAAACCCAACTCTATCATCTCCCTGTTGGCAGAACATAAAACACATAATGCTGTTTTAGTAATCAATCTTTCGTGTATTTACTTTAAGGAGAAATAATTTCATTAAAACTTACAGAGTGGGAAAAGAAGTGATATAAACATCAACATAGTACATTTATATTCAATGAGAATTATTTTTTTAAAACATTATGGCTGCTGTTTACAAGGGTAGCATTCATTTCATACTTAAAATCACAGCAGCTTTTGTGACACTTTTTTTTAAGGAAATAATGAAAAATCTGATTTGGATTATGACTCAAGTTAAATATTTAAAAAAACTCTTTAATTCTTGTACATGTAGGTTGTTGTATGAACAAAATAATGTTGGGAGAATGAACTCAGAAACATAGAAGCTGTCAGTCATTTATTAGATTTGCCTCTGCTTTTTTATTCTATTTTATTTGAAAGGGTCTTCAGAGAGAGATGAGAATTTAAAGACATTAATTGAAGAGCATTGTTTTATGATTGTGACTTCAATATACAAATCCAGTGAGAACTAGCTCTGAGTCAAATTTATGGATATGTCAGTACAGTTTAAAAAGAAATTCAGCTATCTCCCCTCTCCTCCTGGAAGCATTTTATACGTCAGCATTGTCTACCGTTTAGTCGCATAATCTTTTGCTCAGTGGTCATTATAACGTTGGAGGGCACCCCTTAATGCCTAACATATATAAAAGATATTTATGCGTAGTAACCAGTATTTTACTTACATTTTCTCCCAAGCTCTATGGAATCTCAAAAGCTTTTGACTCTACGCTTCAAGTCCAAAAAACCTAAGCAGATTTGTGATACCACTTCTTTTTCATGGTTCTAGATAAAACAAATAAGAATTTCCTTTTCTAGTAAAATAAATGAATTTGCCTCTCTGGTTTTCCACTTTAAATACTAAGAAAAAGGGAGGCACAATACTTAAAGTTAAGGATTATTGTAACTAAGATAGAATAAATAGAAACAAATAGTTAATTTTCCACATAGATCTATATCCATGACCAAGGATAAATGAAAACTATGATATTAGGATTTGCGACAGTGTTTTGTTATTTTGTGGTAATTTCAGACTTACCATTTTAAAGAAGTATCAACTTATTACCATTTTGAAAACGAGAAAAACCAAATCCAAGTTTTAATTCAGGCTTTACTAATAGTTCTGTGTTACATGATTAATAAACCTCTGGGAGATATTACTTTTAAATATTATAATAAAAATAAATGATATTTGACTGTTTCCCTTTGAGGGTGAAGTAGAACTAATGGTCTTTAAATCTGACCTCTTTGCTGCTATTCCCATTTTCTCCAAAAGGTGGCGCTTGTGTAATCTTTTTCTTTTTCAGGGTGCAAAGAACCCGGGGAGCCAGAGGGACCTGAGTGAATATTCGGAATTGTTTTTCTTCAACAAACTCAAGGTGGCCACATCAGAAATCTGTATTTCCACAATGGCGGTTTCTTTATGCTCAAAGAACCCTTCAAATAAGAAGTAATCTGATTTTGTGAAAGAAAAACATGCTTCCTATGCTTCCCATCTTAGTTTGGTTTGAACTTTGGAGTTCTTTATGCCAAGTTTATTTTATAATGTTTTTCTTCCTTTCTGATCTTAGACTAAAGTTCTATTTTTTAAAAGATAACCTTGATTGATGTGGAGTTGTCCTTCTTAATTAGAATTCATAAGCAACACACAAGTATGTCTGGACTCTGTCTAAACAAAGCTCTTTGACAGCACAAATGCAGAAGGATAAATCTATCGGACAGGAGAAATCTTTTGAACTATGGACAGATAAGAGGGATTCAGAAGCACAGAGGGAAAGGAAAACATGTTGGAGAGATTCTGATGATGAGACAGGAATTCACAGACGAGACCTAAAATCAAACACACAGTTTTTCCCAGCGGTTCACTTAAATGTGCTTCCAAACTCTGTAGCTGAAAGAAAAATTTAAATATGATCTAACGAAGTCCAACTACTTCACTTTGCAGATGAGGAAACCAAGTCCCAAAAGATGAAGCCACGTATTTAGTGAAACACAACTGAATTCTGTTTCTGTTTCTGGTGAAAGAATACAAGGATCTGTCAAAGAGATGTGTTAAGTCACAAGTTGCAGAAAGCAAGACTTAATAGTTTTGAAAATTGGCGTCTTTTAAATCATGATTCTTTTTTATTTAGGCATGTATTATTTTGGTCACTATGCTGTTTTAGACACTATCCTCTGCTCCACAGATGAATATGGTCATTCATTAGCCATTAAGCTGTAGATCTGTGCTGTCCAATACCGTAGCCATTGGCCGCGTGAGTATTTCATTGAATTTTAAGCTAATTTAAATGAAATGAAATGAAAAATGTAATTCATCCATTGCATTAGCCGTATTTCAAATGCTTAGCAGTTGCATGTAGCTAGTGGCTACTATTTAAACAGGGCACATATACAGGTGTAATTGTACTTCACTTTGTTGTGCTTTGCAGATGTTGCATTTTTCACAAATTGATAGTTTGTGGCAACTCCGCATGGAGCAAGTCTATTGGTGCCATTTTCCAAGAACATGTGCTCACTTCGTGTCTCTGTGTCCCATTTTGGTAATTCTCACGATGTTTAAAACTTATTATTTCTGTTATGGTGAACTGTGATCGGTGAATTTTGATGTTACTGTTGTGATTATTTTGGAGTGCCATGGACCACACTCATATAAAACAGTGAACTTAAAAGGTAAATATTGTGCATGTTACTATAGCTCCACTAACTGACCCTTCCTTCATCTTTCTTCCTCTCCTTAATTTCTCTCCCTCTCCTTGCCTCTGCACCGCCCCCGCCCCCCATTCTCTGAGACACAACAATATTGAAATTAGGCCAACTAATAACTCTAAAATGGCCTCTAAACTGATCAAGTGAAAGGAAAAGTCACATGTCTCTCACTTTTAATCAAGAGTTAGAAATGATTAAGCTTAGTGAGGAGGGCATGTTGAAAGCCAAGATAGACTGAAAGCTAGGCCTTTTGTGCCGAATAGTTAGCCCAATTGTGAATGCAAAAGAAAAGTTCTTGAAGATTAAAAGTGCTACTCCAGGTCAGGCGTGGTGGCTCACGCCTGTAATCCTAGCACTTTGGGAGGCCGAGGCAAGTGGATTGCCTGAGCTCAGGAGTTCGAGACCAGCCTGGGCAAAACAGTGAAACCCCACTTCTACTAAAATATAAAAAAAAATTAGCTGAGTGTGTCAGTGTGCGCCTGCAATCCAAGTTACTTGGGAGGCTGAGGCAGGAGAATAGCTTGAACGCAGGAAGCGGAGGTTGTAGTGAGCCAAGATGGCACCGTTGTACTCCAGCCTGGGTGACAGAGTGAGACTCCGTCTCAAAAACAATCAGTCAATCAATAAAAGTGCTACTCCAGTGAACACAGAAATATGAGAAAGTGAAACAGCCTTATTGCTAGTATGGGAAAGATTTGAGTGGTCTGAATAGAAGATTAAACCAGCCACGTCATTCCCTTGCTCCCTAATCTAGAGCAAGGTACAAACTCTCTTCAATTCTGTGAAGGCTGGGAGAGGTAAGGAAGTTGTAGAAGAAGAGTTTGAATCTAGCAGAGGTTGGTTCATGAAGTTTAAGGAAAGCAACCATCTCCATAACATAAAAGTACAAAGTGAAGCCACAGTGCCAAAGCAACTTATCCAGAAGATCAAGCTAAAATAATCCATGAAGGTGGCTATGTTAAACAACAGATTCTCAATGAAGATGAATGTTTTCTTTTGGAAGAAATGCTGTATAGGACTTGCATAGCAAGAGAGGAGAAGTCAATGCATGGTTAAAATCTACGAGGGACAGGCTTAGTCTCTTGTTAGGAGATAATGTATCTTACGATTTTAATTTAAAGCCAATGCTAATTTGCCATTCCAAAAATCTTTGGGCCCTTAAGAATTATGTTAAATTGGCTCTGCCTGTGTTCTGTAAATGGAACAACACAGCCTGGATGGCAGTACATCTGTTTTCAGCATGGTTTCCTGAATATTTAATCCCACTGTTGAGATCTATTGCTCAGTAAAAAAGATTCATTTAAAAATATTATTGTTCATTGACAATGCACCTAGTTACTCAAGAGCTCTGATGAAGATGTACAAGGAGATTGATGTTGTTTTTACCCCTGCTAACACAACATTCATTCTGTAGCTTATGGATCAAGGAGTAATTGTGACTTTCAAGTCTTATCATTTAAGAAACACATTTTGTAAGGCCATTGATGCCATCAACTGATTCCTCTGATGGATCTGGGAAAAATAAATTGAAAACCTTCTGGAAAGGACTCATCATTCTAGATACCTTTCAGAACATTCATAATTCGAAATGTCAAGATTAACAGGAGTTTATTCATCCATCCGTCATGGATGACTTTGAGGAGTTCCAAGATTTCATTGGAGGAGGTTAATTAGAGATGTGGTAGAAATAACAAGATATTTAGGATTAAAAGTAGAGCCTGAAGGTGTGACTGAATTGCTGCAATCTCATAATAAAACTAACAAATGAGAAGTTACTTTTTGTGGATGTTCAAAGAAAGTGGCTTCTTGAGATGGAATCTACTCCTGGTGAAGATGCTATGAATGTTGTTGAACAGGAGACTTAGAATATGACATAAACGTAATTGAAAAAGCAGCAGCAGGGTCTGAGAGTATTGACTCCAGTTTTGAAGTAAGTTCTACTGTGGGTAAAATGCTGTCAAACTGCATCGCATGCTAGATAAATCTTTTGGGACAGGAAGAGTCAATCAATGGAGCAAACTTCATTGCTGTCTTATTTTAAGAAATTTCCACAGGCATGTCAACCTTCATCAACCACCACCCTGATTAACTAGCAGCCATCAACACTGAGGCAAGATCCTCCACTGGCAAATAGTTTATGATTCGCTGAAGGCTCAGATGATTATTTTTAAGCAATACAGTGTTTTAAAATTAACGTATGTACATTTTTTAGAAATAGTGCTACTCATACTTAATAGACTATACTATAGTGTACAGAAAACTTGTATATGCACTGGAAAACTGAAAAAATTGTCCATCTTGCTTTCCTGTAATATGTGCTTTAAAATGAAAATTACAATATCTCCAAGGTATGCTTGTAGAACTTCCCATCATTACTGAAAGTTCTCTTGGACAGCGGTGTTACAGATTGATCATTAATTGTAGAGAGTATAAAGAGAGTAGTATAACACAAGGTGAGTTACATAGTGTGATAGGCTAATCCAGTGTGTAATAGCTAAAAATATTTGTTTCATAATTTGTTTGGGTTCGTAAGAAAATTTACAACCAGCCATAGAAAATTATCAGGTTAATGTCTTTTTATAGTCATCTTTGCTGTGCAATAGAACACCTGAATTTATTTCTTCTATCTAACTAACTTTGTACCTGTTGACCAACCTCTCCCCTTTCCCTGACCACCTCCTCCTGCAGCCACAGATGGAAACAATCTAAATGTCCATCAAAAGATGAATAAGTTTTTTAAAATGTGGCATATATACACAATGGAATACTATTCAGCCTTCCTGAAACAGGAAATTCTGTCATTTGTGACAGTATAAGTGAACCTAGAGGACATTATGTTATGTGAAATAAACCAGGCACAGAAAGATAAATAGCATATTATATGTAGAATCTTAAAAAGCCAAACTTACAGAAATTGAGTAGAATGATAGTACCAATCCATCAATTTTAATTTGGAGAATTTTGTCCTTTATACCTACAGTTCATTTGCTCCTCTCTTTTAAGGATTTCCTCTAGCATCTTAGAATTGAAAGGTTCTCATACACAAAAGCTCTATTCATGCATTTCAAATGTACTATTCTTGTATAACAAAAGTGCATTTATGTATTTGATGAACGTATACTTCCCAGTATAGTGAAACAAATGGACTTCTTCATAAGAAAATATTTTCTAGCTGTGTGGCTTTGGGCAAATGACTTTATTATACTGGACTTTAATGCTCTCATCTGAAAAATTAGGTGGAAAATAAAAAAGAAAACTATACTGTTGATATTCTATTTTTCTCAGTTTTCTTTAAGGGTCTAGTAAGAAAAACATAGTAATTGGAAAAAAAATTACCAACAGGTTATGTGACAAAGCTTTGATCAAAATATTACTTGCTATAATATGTTATCACTAGTGAAAACAGTTTTGGAAAACAAAATATTTTGGTTAAAGATAAAATGTGTCATTTTCTTGAGGATTTTTATAACTGCTAAAAAGGCTAGACCTGGAAATTTTACAAAATAAACAAATTCTGATACTGGCTATAAAAGTAAGAGAAAATACTTGCTTGTTCAGCTGAAGAGTAAATTTCTACTATTAAAATGTATCCCAATCTATGTTAGATAGCATTAGAAAATACTGCAATATTCTTAAATAATATTTGCCTAGAAATTGGATGCATAATTAGAATGCTATTTGTAGTTATTTCAGCTGGAATTATTCGTATTTGTTCTGTGGCTTGAGAATCTTTCCATAGAGAGAAGGGATACAGAGCAGACTTTCTCTAGACCAAGCTTCCAACTCACAGGTCTCTCTCTCTCTCTCAAACCACATCACATATTTTAAGTAGCCAGTTTTACATTTTTGAAAAAGTAGGTATCTTGATCACACTGAGATGTGTGGCTCTTAGTATTCAAAGAAAATTGTGTGTACAAGAAACAGATTCTAAATCTGAGTTATTAGTTTACAAATATTTTAGAAACCAAAGTTGTCAGATCATCACCTTAGAAAATTTTCTTAAAAATTTTTACTTATGTAGTCTGTATACTGGCTCACTCAGTCTCATTGTGGGATCATCTGAAGTCTCAGATCCATGAAACTTTACTGAATATGTGGGCTCACACTCGTCTATGTGTACTTATCACACCTGTTGCTCAGCGTTATAGTACTATTTGTCTCATTATTTATCCCTTTTAGGGCTCCACTCTCTATAGAGAAATTGTGAGATCCCAAAGTGTATGACTTGCTTATTACATGTCTTTGACATCGGCAAAGCATCAACCAGACTATAAGAATTCTCCCTAAAATATAAATGTAATCAAATTATGTGGAAACAAATTTTGGACAAATTGCTCTTGAACAACAACAAAATCTGATACATAGAAAATGAAGACATAAATTATTTGTGTTTATTAATTTTGACCACATGATTTTGTGCTCAGCTGATACGTAATCATTATTTATTGATACATCATGAAAAGTCTTTTCTTTTTTCTGATTCCATGTTGGACAAAATGGAATTGATAATTACTATCCATTTGGTGATGGTAATTATCCATTTAGAACAAAAAAAAATGTGTAAAAATCCATCTCAATTTGAAATGACAACATAGGGTTTACTAGCTTAAAATTTTCCATCTACATAGAAATTTTGTTCATCACTGTTAGGTTACTGATATTAGTTGAATTGCAAAGATTTCTAACCTGCCCTGTCTCAAATTTAGGAGTACGAAGCCAGTATCTTCTGAGGTTCCTTTTCAACAAAAATTGTAAATTAAAGGAAGACTGGGAAACTGTAATTTTGCTGTAGCTTGAACCTGTTCAGATTAGAAAAGGTACCAAGTTCTGAAAAAAACTCTTCTCTGAATAACATCCAGTTACTACTCTATGCCAAATACTCCCTTTTTCCCCTGTAAAGTGAGAAAAGGTTTTTTTTTTTTTTAAATAAAAAAATTATTGAAAAGTATTTATGTTCATTCTGCCGTGACTGTGACCAATTTTACTAATCTCACATTTTTAGTTATCTTGACATCAGGTTTTTTTTTTTTTTTTTTTTTTAAGTTCTTTCATTTTTGTTTTTTTAAACCTCTAATTTACCTAAAATGACTTATTAAACAACTTCCCCACCCAGTTATAGATCTATTAAGGGACAAAAGCCAAGCAAAGTATAGATGGATAAAATGACATTGTAAATTTTTAAATTTATAAACATTAAAAAATAGAGACATTGTCTTTTATCTCTCTGAATATTTATATGCACAATATAAAATGAAGTCATGAAGCTATGCCCATCTGTTTATTTTTTAAAATCTGTGGTGTCAACAGTTTAAAAGTTTCCAGTAAAAAGCAGGAATGAAAGCATTCTTGTGGGATGTAGTCAAATCAAGGAATTCTGTCCAGATCTTGAACACAAACAAGATTTTTGGCTTATTTTGCAGAAGAGTTTGGATCATGCACGTAACTTTAATGATTTGTAAACACTTTGGCAACTGAATATATATAACATATATCAATATATATATTTTAGTTAGAAGCAAAGTGCTAAGGAGACACCATGTAGGTTAATGACTGTAAAAATCTTGATGACATAAAGCACAGCTTAGAAGCTGGTGGTGTTGCCTGTAGTAGGCTACCAGCATGAAAGGAGCATATTGGCACTTGGAAGAATCACTTGTATCTGGGTATTATTTACTGGAACTTGAGTATGAACATGACACTAGAGAATATCAAAGCATCCATGGTCTGTCTTTGTTCCCTTAGTCTATGCTCCACCATGCTCCGCTCCATCTGGGCCTTAGCTAATTTCTGCAAACTGCCTCACTGTAATTTCTTTGCCAGTTGGCTTCTGCTTCTAACCAGCCAGTGGTCCTAGTGCACTGAGATAGGAAGGTGGGAGGAGAGGAAGTTGTACATTACCTTGTCCTTGTTAATACCTTTTATTCCTTTTTCCCACTAGAAAGCAACATTTTTGCAATTCTAATCCTCAGTGAATGCTGGTAAAACCATTTCTTCCTCATGCCTCTTTGGTCCTATGAGCGGAAATTACTTTTGACTGTTGCTAGTCTCTGCATGCTCCACCATCCCTGATTTACTCCTTTTGCTGTTCCTATACCTCAGAAAGTACAGTACATTAATGTTTGTTTTGTTTTTCATTTGAACCGTCTGAAGTGAGTTCTGTTTCTTGTCAGGACTCCAGACAATAAAAATAACTGTATTCTTTACAAGTATATATCCAAATGCAGAATAATGTTAGATTTTTATTTCACACTGAAGACAAAAATAAACTCAAGATGGATTAAAGAAAGAAATTTAAGACCTAGAATTGTTAGGGGAAAAGCTCCACAACATTGTTCTAGGCAATGATTTCTTTGATAATACCCCAAAAGCACAGTCAACAAAAGCAATAATAGACAAATGAAATTTCATCAAACTAGAAAAACTTTACAGCAAAAACAAAACAAGCAACAACAACAAAAAAAATCAACAACAAAAGAGAGTTAAAAGAAAAATTACAGATTAAAAGAAAATACTTGCAAACCATATAGCTGATAAGGGGCAAATATCCAAAATATATGAAACTTAAACAATTCAGTAACAGGAAAACAACCCAATTAATTAAAACATGGGCAAAGAACTTTGCTATGGTCTGGCTGTCCCCCAAAACTCATGTGCTGAAACAACCACCAGTGTGATAGTATTAAGTGGTGTGGCCTGTAGATGATTAGTCATGAGGCCGTCTCTCTTCTGAATGGGACTAAGGCCCTTAAAAAGAGGCTTATTCAGCATTCAGCCCTTTTGCCTTTTACTTTCCACTATGTGAGGACACAGCAATAATGTGCCATCTTGGAAGCAGATAGCAGCCCTTACCAGGCACGGAACTTGTTGATGCTTTGATCTTGGACCTTCATAGCTCCAGAACTGTGGAAAACAAATTACTGTTATTTATAAATGATCAAGTCTGTAGTATTTTATTATGTCAGCACAAATGGATTAAGACAAACCTCAACAGACATTGCTTAAATGAAGAAATGTAAAAGGTGACTAGATATATGAAAAAATGCTCAACATCTCTAATCATCAGAAAAATGCAAATTAAACCGCAATGGAATATACCTAACACTTATTAGAATGGCTATTATTCAGAAAATAAAAGATAAATGTTAGGACGTGTAGAAATGAATCCTGGTAAATGGTTAGTGGGACTATAACTTAGTACAACCATAATGAAAAACAGGATTTTGAAAAAAATGAAAATTGAATTATCATATGATACAGCAATCCCACTTCTGGCTGTTTATCCAAGGGAATCAATATCAGTATGTTGAAAAGATATCTGGACTCCCATGTTCATTGCTGCATTGTTCACAATAGCCAAGATGGGAAAGTAATCTCAGTGTCCATCAATCGATGAAATGATAAAGAAAATGTGTTATATATGTAAACTATGCACAATATGGAACACTGTGTAGCCTTAAAAAAGAAGGAAATTCTGTCATTTGTTTCAACACTGATGAACTAGAAAACATTATGCTAAGTGAAATAATCCAGGCACGGGAAGACAAATGCTACATGATCTCGCTTACATGTGTAATCTAAAATATTCAAATTCATGGAAGTACAGTAGAACGATGGTTACCAGAGGCTGGGGAATGGGAGAGGCAGTGGGAAAATAGAGGAAGGAGAGATGTTGACCAAAGGGTACAAGGCTTCAGTTTGAGAGGAGAAATAAGTTTCAGTGATCTATTGAACAGCATGATGTCTATACTTAATAGTGATATACTGTATATTTCAAAATTGCTCAAAGAGTAGATTTTAAGTGTTCTCACTACAAATAAAAAATAAGTGAAGTGATAGCTATGTTAGCTTAATTTAATTGTAATATTCTACAGTATACACTCTATGCATATACATCAAAATATCTCATTGTGCCCCATAAAAATATAGAATTAGTATATGTCAATTAAAAATGTTTAAAAAGTGGATATCTGTACAATGTGAAAAGAAAGGCAGGGCTTTATTATCTCACTGGCCATGAAAATATAGTTAGGACACTCAGCCAAGTAAAAATTATGACAATTGAAAACAAATTATGCCTGTTATTGTATACTTTAAAAAAAATGCGAAAGGACAGAGTAATTAACATTACTGATTGACTGCAACGCGTTAGCTGCATCCCTGTGAATTAAGCACTATCGGTGCCTCCATTTTAAAATATAGAAACTGGATGGGTATGGTGGCTTACGGCTGTAATCCCAGTACTTTGGGAGGCCAAAGAGGGAGGATCACTCGAAGTCAGGAGTTTGAGACGAGCCTGGTCAACATGGTGAAACCTTGTCTCTACTAAAAATACAAAAATTAGCCAGGCATGGTGGTGTGTGCCCATAATTCCAGATACTCAGGAGGCTGAGGCATGAGAATTGCTTGAACCCAGTTGAGGGTTCAGTGAGCCAAGGTTGCAGTGAGCCGAGATGGTGTCATTGCACTCCAACCTGGGTGACAGAGGGAGACTCCATCCCCCCAAAATGAAAATAAAATAAAATAGAGAAACTAAGGTACTGAGAAGTTAAATGACTCGCCTAAGATCACACAGTTATGGAATGGCAGAGGAAGAATTTGAACTCAGGCAGATCAGCTCCTATGCCTACACTCTTTACCAATAAACACTGCTAACCTCTTAGAAAGCAAACAGAAAGTTAAGGGAAGTGACATTTATTGAATCCCTGCTACATGTGTGGAAGTGCAATAGGTGCTTTCTCTCATACCATCTCATTTATTGCCCTTTCATGGCACTGAGGCTAATGTCCATTCCCTGTTTTAAGAGGTACTTTCTTGTCTGGCTTTCGGTGACACCACTTGCCCTTCTGTCTTTCCTACTCTGCCAGCCACTTTCTCTCTCATTTCCTCCGTTGGCCCTTTCTTAACTTGTCAACCTCTAAACGTCTGAGCCTTCTGAATTTCCTATTTGCTTCTATGCTTCCTGGTTTAGCTCAAGTAATTGAGTGGCTTTAAAAGGCCAATTATATATATATATATTTATTATTATTATTATTATTATACTTTAAGTTCTAGGGTACATGTGCATAACGTGCAGGTTTGTTACATATGTATACTTGTGCCTTGTTGGTGTGCTGCACCCATCAACTTGTCAGCACCCATCAACTCCTCATTTACATCAGGTGTAACTCCCAATGCAATCCCTTCCCCCTCCCCCCTCCCCATGATAGGCCCCGGTGTGTGATGTTCCCCTTCCCCAGTCCAAGTGATCTCATTGTTCAGTTACCACCTATGAGTGAGAACATGCGGTGTTTGGTTTTCTGTTCTTGCGATAGTTTGCTGAGAATGATGGTTTCCAGCTGCATCCATGTCCCTACAAAGGACACAAACTCATCCTTTTTTATGGCTGCATAGTATTCCATGGTATATATGTGCCACATTTTCTTAATCCAGTCTGTCACTGATGGACATTTGGGTTGATTCCAAGTCTTTGCTATTGTGAATAGTGCCACAATAAACATACGTGTGCATGTGTCTTTATAGCAGCATGATTTATAATCCTTTGGGTATATACCCAGTATGGGATGTCTGGGTCATATGGTACTTCTAGTTCTAGATCCTTGAGGAATCGCCATACTGTTTTCCATAATGGTTGAACTAGTTTACAATCCTACCAACAGTGTAAAAGTGTTCCTGTTTCTCCACATCCTCTCCAGCACCTGTTGTTTCCTGACTTTTTAATGATTGAAAAGGCCAACTATATTTGGATGACTCCATTGTTTTTATTTACAGTTGTCCCCCTTCCTAAATGTATGTTCAACTATCTCCTCGACAGCTTTGGGTGCCCAGTAAGCATCTCAAACTTCGTATTAATTAATTTCTTCCTCAACCTGCTTCTCTCTGTCACTTCCATTTTTATTAAATAGAATCATTATCTATTCCAGTGGATCACACTAAAAATTCAGGAATTATCCTGGAACATGCACATGTTTCTTCTCATACTGTATCGCCGGTAACTTCTGTCAACTGTACATCCAGAACATGTTCCAGTCTACCTTTGTCTCTTCCTGCTACTACCTTCATCATTTGCCTCGGCAACTGTGGTAGTTTCCTAACTCACCTTCCTCTTTCCAGTCTTGCTGTCCTTCAAATATTTCTACACATAGAAACCAAAATAATTATAAACATAGCATGCCACTTGACTGCTTCAAATCCTTTATTATTTTCTAAATAAAATGCAATCTGACCCCTCCTTTATATGGAGTCTAAACCTCACCTTAATTGTTTTCTGTTGAAGGAATGAATCCTGTCATAGTAATGTTTGGTCTTTATAACCATATGCCACTTTTCGCCAAGGTAGGAATAGAGACAAGCGTGTGTGGGACTATTTTCTCCCCTCCCTCAGTAAGTCCTGAAATTAGTTTTTTTGTGGCCTCTACTAAAGGTAAGACATAGTACTATGGTGGGCATTTTTCATGTATTATCTTAATAATTACTTATCATGACAATTTGAGGAAGGTGCTATTGCCCATATTTGATATTTGAGAAACAAGGCTCAAAGAGTTTAAATAACTTTCTCAAAGCCACAGTGCTCCTCAGTGGGAAAGTGTTGGCCTGATACCAGGTCTGTAAATCAAAAACCAGTAGTCAACCACGTTGCTACATCACCTCCTCAAAAAGACAGGACATACCTTTTTCATTCCTCCAAATTATACACACACACCCAGATCTATTCATCTCACCTTTTAAAAAAATATTATTTGAAATTCAGTGGTACGTGTGCAGGTTTGTTATTTAGGTAAACTCATGTCATGGGGGTTTGTTGTACAGGTTATCTCATCACCCAGGTATTGAGCCTAGTACCCATTAGTTATTTTTCCTGATCCTTTCTCTCCTCCCACTTTCCATCCTCTGATAGAGCTCAGTTGTGTTGTTCCCCTCTAGGTGTCCATGAATTCTCATTATTTAGCTCTCACTTATAAATGAGAACATTCAGTATTTGGTTTTCTGTTCCCATATTAGTTTGCTAAGGATAATTGGTCTACAGTACCATCCATGTTCCTGTGAAGGACATGATCTTTTTTTATAGCTGCATAGTATTCCATGATGTGTATGTACCACATTTTCTATTTCCAGTCTATCACTGCTGAGGGGTATTTAGGTTGATTCCATGTCTTTCCTATTGTGAATAGTGCTACAGTGAATATATGCACTCATGTGTCTTTGTGATAGAATAATTTATATTCCCAATAATAGGATTGCTGAGTCAAATGGTATTTCTGGTTTTTAGGTCTTTGAGGAATTGCCACACTGTTTTCCACAATATTTGAACTAATTTACACTCCTACCAGTAGGCATAAGTATTCCTTTTTCTCTGCAATCTCACCAGCATGTATTACTTTTTGACTTTTTAATAATAGCAATTCTGACTAGCATTAGATGGTATCTAATTATGAATTTGATTTCCATTTCTCTAATGATCAGTGATGGTGAGGGGTTTTTTCCCATATATTTGTTGCCACATATATTTCTTCTGTTGGAAAAGAAGAAGAATGTTCTTTGTCTGCTTTTTAATGGGGGTGTTTTTTTGTTTTTGTTTTTCCTTGAAATTTGTGTAAGTTCCTTATAAATGCGGGATATTAGACCTTTGTCAGATACATAATTTGCAAAAATTTTCACCCATTCTGTAGGTTATCTGTCTACTTTGTTGATAGTTTATTTGCTGTGCAGAAGTTCCTTACTTAATTAGATCCCATTTATCAATTTTTGTTTTTGTTACAATTGCTTTTGGCATCTTCATCATAAAATCTTTGCCTGTTTGTATGTCCAGAATGGTTTTACATAAGTTGTCTTCCAGAGTTTTTATAGTTTGGGTTTTAGGCCCAGAAATGAGCCTGCACACCTATAATTATCTTATCTTCAACAAAGGTGATAAAAACAAGCAATGGGGAAAGGACTCCCTATTCAATAGATGGTGCTTGGATGACTGGCTAGCCATATGCAGAAGATTGAAACTGGATCCCTTCCTTATGCCATATACAAAAATCTACTCAAGATGAATTAAAGACTTAAATATTTTTTTCTTCTAGGGAATGTTAACTTCTTTCCCAGGGATGAATATTACATAGACTCTGTGTTTGTAGATGAAATACAAAGACAGCAGTTTTGTTAAAAACCTAGTACTATTCCATTTCTCCTTGGCTTGTCCCAAAACAATTGCCAAAAAATTCTTAACTGTATAATACAAGTCAGAAGGACATATCACATAAATATTTAAAGTGAATTTATTGAATAAATAAACATTTTATTGACAACTTCTTAATTTGAGCTTGTGATAATTTTTAATCAGTCAGGAAATTTGTAATTAAAGTTTTATAGTAAAGATGTAATCATTTACACATGTGGTTATGATCAATACTTCCTATGTAAAGGCAAATAATTTCATATCAAATGGTTTTGATTCACACTGGAAAGAAAGAACACAAAAATATTATGTTAATTAACACAATAATAGACATGTAACATTATATCCAAATTCTACTATAGTGGGCATCAGAGTGATAAGCGTATACAAGAATTCCATCTTGTTCATGCTGAGAAGGAAACATATGATTTCTAGCTTGAACAACTCTTTGAAATTTTCAGAAATGTAGTTTACTATACAACTTTCTGTTTTGACAAGAGTCAGTGCATTGAAATAATACGTTGTTTCAAAATATTTTGCAGAACATTTCCTTTGCATGACCAAGGAAATATATTATTCTGTTTATTCCAAATAAATCATGAATCGAGTTTTTTTTTTTTCTTTCTTGCCTTGTGAAAGTCTTGCAATAGACAGCACTACCAGTAGGAAGTTAAGAAAGGTGGTCCTTAAAGCAATTCACATTAAAAACTCTGTTCAATGTTACTTAGACTTTTATTCTGACACTTCAAATTGATCCCTTCACCTGTGTTTACTCGGGTGCACTTTCAACAATAAGCATTTTTATTTGTTTATTTTTAAAAATAAAGATTGAGATGCTATAGTGAGAATATACAAATATTTAGGCAATCGTGATTTTATGGGAAGAATATCTTTTGCGTGACTTGTGAACTGATCCTGATGAAAATTTTCTGAAAGTGTTTCAAAAATGTCTTGAGCACTAACATCATTGTGATATCTACTATAATGACTATTGTAAAAGATACCAGCTATTTCCATGTCTACATTCTGCTAAAATTATTACTTTTAAAATTATACCCATGCTTGATCATCTTGCTTCATGTCCTAAACATGACAGCCATTATACTTCTGACCTACTTTTCTGCATTACTCAAACGTTTCTTTAATGAGATACAACATAATCAGTAATGATTCCAGTAGTCATTTGCTTTTGGATAATTTCCCCTCCCTTCCTCTGATAAACTCTGAAATAAATTTGAGAACATTGAGTAATGACAGAATTGGATATGGATCAAGCCCAATTAGATGTTTAAAAATTATACTGGTGCCTATCACATAGGATTAATCTTCTTTTCAGAGAGCACACACAACTGAAAATACTCTCAAAATGAAGTTATCTCCTTCATGACCCTGTAAACATGACTTGGTTTTTATGACTTGGAAACAAATATGAACTGGTCTTACCAACATATCTGGAAGAAATGAAATAGAAAATACTATTAAGCATGACTTTCATAACTCAAATTTAGTTATCAGATTGCTTAATAAATTATCTATGAGAACCTGGAGGAAAAGGAGTAAAGAAAAAAATCTTAGTATTCTGTTGGCAATGATGAAAAAAAAAAAGGTCTTAGAGAAATGATGAAGCCAAACTGGGTGTGCCATAGAGAACTGGACACTTTTTATCTTTCCCCAGATGAGTAGAGTTCTTATTTCTACATCTGCATCCTCCTTGTCCTTTGCTCTGCTCTCTATATGATACTTTCCAACTGGTTGGTCATTGGTCTTCACTGTTTACCCCGCCACTGTATTTTACTATGTTCATTACTTATGTTGCTACTTCCAACTTTAAAAAATAATTTCTTCTTATAATTCAATCCTTCTTTTTAGTATTTCATAGAGTTAGTTAGAATTTATCAGTACTTGAATGGATGTCATCTTTTTTCTTCTTCATAGTAAATCATAAAAAAATTATCAACGTTGTGATAATTTATAATTTATATTTTAAATTTTATAATTTATAAATTATAATTTATAACTTAATTTATAAAGACACCCTTTAAATGCTATTTGTCTTTCTCTTGTGATGCTTTTCTTCTGTTTCTCCATTTCTCCTTTGACTCAGGATCTGTTGCTCCTCACCTCCTACATTGATTTCTCTGTTTGCTTTAGTTCAAAACACAGCAGGCATTCACTTATTTTATATAGCCTTTTTCTTAATTACTTCTCTAGATAGCTCCACCCGTTTCTTCTTTCCTTCCCACTGAATTCTGATGAACTTTCCTATTCTATCTGCTCTACTGAGCAAGGGTTCCCATTTCCGAAGAGATAACTTGCGACCTCCATAATGACTGTTTTCCTTCTACTTTTTGTCTTGCCACCACCAGAAAATGTCTTAATTTTACTTCTCACTTGAGAAAACTTTTCATCCTGTCTGCCTTCCTTTTAATAGTTTTTGGGTCTTTGCATCGTACAGATGTTACCATTCAGTTTCTAAAGTTCCCCTTTCATTCTGAGCCCTTGAAACTGACCCAGCTGCATCTGTCTCTACTCATTTTGATTTATTATTGAGAAGTTTGCTCAACTTTATTCTTCTCCAAATTTTGTGCACTGCACTCTCTGTCTTGGTGTTTTCATTTAAAAAATTGCCCCTGTTTTCTATATACCCTGAACTTTTTTCAATTACAAATTATCTGAAGCTTTTTCCAGTCTGTCCTTGGATATCTCTTACCAGGTGTTTTTTTGTTTGTTTGTTTTGTTTTTTTTTTTTTTTTTTTGTGGAGGACTCCCTTGTCATGTTACTACCTCAAATTAATATGCCCCTGCTATGGTATACATTGTGTGGTCCCCTAAAATTCATGTGTTGCAATCCTAACCCTCAAGGTGATGTAATTAGAAAGTGGGGCCTTTGGGAGGTGATTAGGTCATGGGTACGGAGGCCTCATGAATGGGATTAGTGTCTTTACAAAAGAGGTCTCAGAGAGACCTCCCCTCACCCCTCCTTTCTGTCATTTGAGGAAACAGCTAGAAGCCACCATCAATGAGTAAGAAAGTGGGCCATAATCAGATGCTGAATCTTCTGGCACCTCAGTCTTGGAATTCATAGCCCCCAAATCTGTGAGAAATACATTTCTATCGTTTATAGACTACTTAGTTTATGACCTTTAAAAAATAGCAAGCTGAATGGAATAGGACACCTCCTATCCAAATTTCAAACCAATCTCTTGCTGTAATGTCTAGTATGTCACAGTGACTCTGGACTATGTCATAGGGCTGTTCATCTTCATCATCCCTCTAATACTGTGAGATTAAATAGCCTTCTACATTGCTATTCAAAGTGTGGTTCCTTGATTTGCATTATTAACATCACTCTAGTGCTTTTAAAAAATGCACACAGACAAGTTGAACTGCAGACTTTCTGAATTATAATCTGCATTTTAATACGATCTCTAGGTAATATTTTTACACAGTAAAGTGTAAGAGGCACTGGCAAACTACATATATGAAAACTGGAGGATACATGAAAATCACCTCAGTGAGTTCAAGTGTTTTGTGATCTGTGCCCAAATTGTGTTGCCTCAAAGTCTTTCAGTATCTCTTGGAATTCATGTATAGCTGTTTCTCTTGAAATACCTCTACATGAAGTATTGCAGTTTCTATGTTCTTTCTCCTTATTCAAATTTAGCAAATACTCTCCTTCCCAGTATGCATTGTGATCGTGTAGCTGAATCTCTTCCCATGCCTATGGGCAAAGTAAGGCAATTATTTTATTTACCATTTTACTAACAGAAAAACTGAAGAGAAATTATATGATTTTCTTAGAGTCACCTAGATAATCACAAGTACAATAAAAACATGTATACAAGGTCCTTAACCCTTGGTTTAAAATGTGTTTCATTACTGTGCTTTTGTTGGTTGAATGAATGTATAGTCCTTTACCAATTTTTTCATTTATGTTAATTTTTAAATATTAAGACACTCGAATTCTGCATTATTGTCAAAAACTAATTGGAAATATAGTCACATCAGTATCATTTTATCAAGTATACTTTGAGAGAAAGTAATAAAAAATTGAAGATTTATAAATCATATGCAAGAAAGAGTACCATATTTCTTTAAAAATGCATAGAAGTTGGTGAAAAACATTCACAAGAGAAAATTCATTAGCTCAGATATCTTTTGGAGAATATTACTAGAATAATTCAGTGATACATGACATCCTCTTTCAACCTTTATCATCTCTTAATCCAATTTGTCTTGACACTCTGTCCCATAACGGAAACATTAACTTGTTCACTTTCTCTTCAAATCAATGAAAGTGCAATAATTTCCCCCCATTCCTCCATATGTCTTAAATATTTCTAAAATTGAAATTGGAGGGGTGGATTTGGGGAAGAAATGGAAGCACACTGAGGGACATTAAAAACTTTATGAAGGTTCATAAGAATTAAGAACTACTTATTTTCATAGGAGAGTGATAGTCTAATTTGAGAGTCCTAACAACTAGTCTCTTAGTAGCTAGATAAGTTTCATTTTATTTTTTAAAAATCTTTTAAGTTCAGGGTACATGTGTAGGTTTGTTATGTAGGTAAAGTTATGTCATGGAGGTCTATTTTACAGATTATTCCATCACCCAGGCATTAAGCCTAGTGCCCATTAGTTATTTTTCCTGATCCTTTCTCTCCTCCCGCCTCCCACCCTCTGGTAGACCCCAGTGTGTGTTGTTCCCTCCCTGTGTCCATGCATTCTCATTATTTAGCTCCCATATATAAGTGAGAACATGTGGTATTTGGTTTTCTGTTCCTGTGTTAGTTTGCTAAGGATAATTGGCCTCCGGTTCCATCCATGTCCCTGCAAAGGACATGGCCTCATTCTTTTTCACAGCTGCATAGTATTCCATGGTGTATATGTACTACATTTTGTTTATCCAGTCTATCAGTGATGGGTATTTAGGTTGATTCCATGTCTTGGCTCTCTTGAATAGTGCTTCAATGAATATGTGCATGCATGTGTGTCTTTATAATAGAATTATTGATATTCCTTTGGGTATATAAATCCCAGTAATGGGATTGCTGGGTCAAAAGGTATTTCTGTCCTTAGATCTTTAAGGAATTGCCACCCTGTGATCCACAATGGCTGAACTAATTTACACTCCCACCAACAGTGTATAAATGTTCTTTTTTCTCCACAATCTTGTCCACATCGCTATTTTTTTACTTTCTGAGGTTTATAATGTAGTGATTTGCAAAATAAATCTATTAGCTAGTAATTGTGGCATGTAAATGGAAGATGACATCTACATCTGAAAGCAAACTGTGCTACTAATTCATAATTTAAAATATTGTCAAAATATTTCAGTATACTCTTCCATTTGTGTATTGATCTTAAAAACTTTGCATTTTATGATGAAAAATGTGGAGATTAATGTTATGGACAAAATGAAAATCAAGGTGGCAGCATGTGGAATAAATATAGAATTTGGGGCATATGTAGGACTCAAGTTTGGCCTTTATATTTGCTATTTATTGTGTGAACTTAAATTAGTAATAGAGTGACTTACTCTGCTGGATTTCCTTGGGGTTTTTTTTTGTTTGTTTTAAAAGTGAAAGTCCTACATCTAGGAAACTCTTTTTATTTCAGGCAAACCAAGAAGGTTGTCAACCCTAATAAGTGGATTAGACTTTCTAAGCATGAGGTATTTTACCTGAAATTTATATCTATGAGATAAGATTCAAATATATCTCTCCTTCTCTCTATATATGTAGATATATACTCTACTATGCTACCTATAAACATTAATTATCTAGAAGATACACCATGAATGTAATAGATAAATCACAGCTATAGGAGGGGACGATATAACAAACTGGGCAGCAGAATTTGCACTTTGAGCACAAATTCACTAATACAAGTGGCTTCTCTAAAAACTCCTGGAGTAAAATGAAAATTTAAGTGGAAAACAAAATGCAATTTGATTTAGTAACAGTAGAAGGAGTCAAGAATTTGAGATATTTTGCAGTCTGAAAAACAAATTTTCAGTTTTCAAGTGTAGACAGTATTGACAATACTATTTAGCCCACAATTAAAATGAGGGAAAGTGAATGTCATTTTTCACTGAATTTCCACAGAGTTTCATGGTATATGTTCTTTAAACAAAGCAAAAGAAGCATCTCCATGATTATTTTGTGATCTTACTTAGGTTATAACAAGAGGTTTTCAGGAATGTGAAGACTCCTTATTTCTGTGGAAGAACTCCATTTATTCAGTTGTTCTTGCAGTCCTAGAATAAGGGCACACTGAACTCCATGCCAGAAAATGAACCTGACATTATGGGTATATGATTATCATCCCTATCCTGGAGGAATTCATAACTTGAGGGGGAAGTCAGGTGTGTAGTGAGGTGGGTAAAATGCAATCTGATACATGCTAAATAGAATTCTGAATAGTGCTGTGGAGGCAAAAATGAAGAACAGCTATTGCCTAAAGGACTTTTCAGAGCTTGTGACGCTTGAGTGGAGTCTTAAAGGATGAGTTAGGATTCACCAAGCGAACAGAATTAGAAAGGCTTTGCCACAGAAGTAACAGCATATTCAAATGCAAAAGAGCATGAGGAAGGCTTCTCTGTGGGAGAGCAATGCTGGCAGAATGTTGGTTAGAAGATCAGAATGATAGACAGAAATGCATTTGGAGAGACTTTCCTGACATTATTATTTTATAACACTAAGACCTTTAGCCTTTTTCTTGTAGGTGTTAAGGAAACATCAAAATTATTTAAAGAGAAAATTGAGAAGCTTGGATTCTTGTATTTGAAGAAATAACTTTGGCAGAATGTGTTGGAAGGGTTAGTGTTATGAGGAAAACTACAGATAAAAAGCCTGGAGAGAAGTCTACTGTATTATTCAGAAGAAACATAAAAATAGTCAAAGCAAGCTAGTGATCATTGAGAAAAGGAGACGGAGTCTGGCTCTGCCACCCAGGCTGGAGTGCAGTGGCCGGATCTCAGCTCACTGAAAGCTCCGCCTCCCGCGAGTAGCTGGGACTACAGGCGCCCCCCACGTCGCCCGGCTAGTTTTTAGTAGAGACGGGGTTTCACCGTGTTACCCAGGATGGTCTTGATCTCCTGACCTCGTGATCCACCCGTCTCGGCCTCCCAAAGTGCTGGGATTACAGGCTTGAGCCACCGCGCCCGGCCTAGATTGGGCTTTTTTCTATAGGACTCTTCAAATCATTGACTGAAGAGGAATGCTAGGAGGCAGATTCATTTGGGCGACAGGTTGGATTGAGCATTTTAGGTGGAATTTCACTAGCTTGATCAATCTTTGTTGCATCAGGAGAGTCATAAAAGGAATCTGTGCTTGAACCTATGGATGCTTGGGGGCCATTGCAACTTCAAAAGCCTGTAATTTAAAATAATATTATTTTATGCCTTTCTTTGTAATTTGATCATTGTTGGTTTACAGTTTGTTTTATCTGAAATAAGAACAGAAACCCCTGCTCTTTTTTGCTTTCCATTTGCTTGATAGATTTTTCTCTATCCCTTTACTTTAAGCCTGTGGATGTCCTTGCATGTAAGATGGTTCTCTAGAAGATAGCATACAGTGGGGCCTTGCTTCTTTATCCAACTTGCCACTCTGTGCCTTTTAAGTGGAATGCTTAACCTATTTACACTAAAGGTTAACACGAATATGTGTGAATTTGATCCTTTCATTGTGTAGTTAGCTGGTTATTATGTAGACTTGATTGTATATTTTCTTTCTAGTTTCAATCGTCTATGTATTTAAGCGTGTTTTTTTGGTGGCAGGTACCAGCCTTTCATTTCCACATTTAGCATACCCTAGGATGTCTTGTAAGGCAGGTCTAGTGGTAATGAATTCCTTTAGTGTTTCCTTGTCTGAAAAAGATTGTACTTCTCCTTAGCTTATGAAGCTTAGTTTAGCTAGATATAAAATTTTCAGTTGGATTTTTTTTTCTTTAAGGATGCTGAACATAGGCCCCCAATCTCTTCTGACTTGTAGAGTTTCTGCTGAAAAGTCCACTGTTAGCCTGCTGGAGTTCCCTTTGTAGGTGAACTTCTCCTTCTACTTACTTGTCTTTAATTTGTTTTTTTTTTTTTTCACATTGATCTTGGAGACTCGGATGACTAGCTGTCTTGGGGATGGTTCAACTCAAAAAGAAGACTGAACTATTCGTTTACTCTTGGTTCTCTAATTTTTTCAGTTGTGATGTCAGGGTGTTGATTTGAGATCTTTCTAGCTTTTGATATGTGCAGTTAGTGCTATAAATTTCCCCCTTAATACTGCTTAGCTGCATCCCAGAGGTTCTGGTACGTTGTCTCTGTGTTCTCATTAGTTTAAAAGAACTTCTTGATTTCTGCCTTAATTTAATTACTTAACCCAGGAGTCATTCAGGAGCAGATTGTTCAATTTCCATGTAGTTGTGTGGTTTTGTGTGAGGTTCTTAATCTTGAGTTCTAATTTGATTGTGCTGTGGTCTGAGACACTGTTATGATTTCACTTTTTTTGCATTTGCTGAGGACTGTTTTACTTCCAATTATATGATCAATTTTAGAGTAAGTGCCATGTGGTGCCAATAATAATGTATATTCTGTTGTTCTGAGGTGGAGAGTTCTGTAGATATCTATCAGATCCACTTGATCTACAGTTGATTTCAATTCCTGACCATCTTTGTTAAATTTTCTGCCTCGATACAAATGGAAAAAAAAATTGCATGCTTATGGATAGGAAGAATCAATATCATGAAAATGGCCATACTGCCCAAATTAATTTATAGATTCAATGCTATTCCCACCAAGCTACCATCAAATTTCTTTGAATAATTAGAAAACAGTACTTTAAATTTCATATGGAACCAAAAAAGAGTCCATATAGCCAAGATAATCTTAAGCAAAAAGAATAAAGCTGGAGGCATCATGCTACTTGGCTTCAAACTATACTACAAGTCTACAGTAATCAAAACAGCATGGTACTGGTACCAAAACCAATATATAGACTAATGGAACAGAACAGAGACCTCAGAAATAATATCACACATCTACAACAATCTGGTCTTTGACAAACCTGGCGAAAACAATCAATGGGGAAGGGATTCCCTAACTAATAAACGGGGCTGTGAGAACTGGCTAACCATATGCAGAAAACATAAACTAGACCCCTTTCTTACATTTTATAGAAAAATTAACTCAAGATGAATTAAAGACTTAAAAGTAAAACACAAAATCATAAAAACCCTAAAAGAAACCTAGACAATACCATTCTGGCCATAGGCTCAGGCAAAGATTTCATGATGAATATACTGAAAGCAATTGCAACAAAAGCCAAGATTGACAAATGGGATGTAATTAAACTAAAGAGCTTCTGCACAGCCAAAGAAACTATCATTAGAGTGAACAGGCAGCCTACAGAATGGGAGAAAAATTTCGCAATTTTTCTCAAAATTAGACAAAAGTCTAATATCCAGAATCTACAAGGAGCTTAAACAGATTTACAAGGAAAAAACAACCCCACCGAAAAGTGGTTGAAGGACACGAACAGACACTTCTCAAAAGAAGTAGTCCTTCCCTTTTTATGTGGCCAACAAACAACAAACAAGAAAAAAGGCTCATCATCACTGGTCATTAGAGAAATGCAAATCAAAACCATAATGAGATACCATCTCACGCAAGTTAGAATGGTGATCATTCTAAAAAGTCAGGAAACAACAGATGCTGGTGAGGCTGTGGAGAAATAGGAACACTTTTACACTGTTGGTGAGAGTGTAAATTAGTTCAACCATTGTGGAAGACAGTGTGGCAATTCCTCAGGGATCTAGAACCAGAAATACCATTTGACCCCGCAATCCCATTGCTGGGTATACACCCAAAAGATTATAAATCATTTTGCTAGAAAGATACATACACGTGTATATTTATTACAGCTCTATTTACAATAGCAAAGACTTGTGTGTTGGCGGGGGCGTGTAGTCCCAGCTACTCAGGAGGCTGAGGCAGGAGAATGGCATGAACCGAGGGGGCGGAGCTTGCAGTGAGCAGCGATCATGCCACTGCACTCTAGCACCTGGGCGACAGAGCGAGATTCTGTCTCAAAAAAATAAATAAATAAATAAATAAAAGACTTGGTAACAACCCAAATTCCCATCAATGATAGACTAAATAAAGAAAATGTGGGTTGGGTTCAGTGGCTCACATCTGTAATCCTAGCACTTTGGGAGGTTGAGGTGGGTGAGTCATGATGTTAGGAGATCGAGACCATCCTGGCCAACACGGTGAAACCCCGTCTCTACTAAAAATACAAAATTAGTTGGGTATGGTGGTGCATGCCTGTAATCCCAGCTATTTGGGAGGCTGAGGCACGAGAATCACTTGAACCCAGGAGGCAAAGGTTGCAGTGAGCCAAGATCATGCCCTGCAATCCACCCTGGTGACAGAATGAGACTCCGTCTTGAAAAAAAAAAAAAAATGCATCACATATACACCTTGGACACCTTGGAATACTATGCAGCCATAAGAAAGAATGAGTTCATGTCCATGTCGTTTGCAGGGACAGGGATGGAGGTGGAAACCATCATTCTCAGCAAACTAATACAGGAACAGAAAACCAAACACCACATGTTCTCACTCACAAGTGGGAGTTGAACAATGAGAACATATGGACACAGAGAGGGGAACATCATACATGGGGACCTGTTGGAGGGTCGGTGGCAATGGGATGGAGAGCATTAGGACAAATACCTAAGGCATGCAGGGCTTAAACCTAGATGATGGGTTGATAGGTACAGCAAACAATCATGGCACATGTATACCTATGTAAAAAACCTGCATCTTCTGCAAATGTATCCCAGAACTTAAAGTAAAAATGTCTTCATAACAGAAAAAAAATGCCTTGATGTTTCTAATATTGTCAGTGGAATGTTAAGGTCTCCCACTTCTATTGTGTGGGAGTCTAAGTCTTTTTTCAGATCTCAAATAATTTGTTTTATGAATCTGGGTGCTTTTGTATTGGGTGTATATATATTTAGGGTAGTTAGTTCTTGTTTAATTAAATGCTTTACAATTGTGTAATGCCCTTCTTTGTCTTTTTAAATCTTTGTTCGTTTAAAGTCTTTTTTTTGGTCAGAAACTAAGATTGCAGTCCCTGCTTTTATCTGTTTTCCATTTGCTTGGTAAATTTGTCTCCATCCCCTTATTTTGAGTCTTTATGTGTTTTTGCATGTGAGATGGGTCTCTCAAATACAACACACCAATGGGTCCTGACTCTATCCAGCTTTCCATTCTGTGTCTTTTACTTAGGGGTATTTAGTCCATTTACATTTAAGGTTAATAGTGTTATGTGTGAATTTCATCCTGTCATCATGATGCTGGCTGGTTATTTTGCAGATTTATTTATGTAGTTTCTTTATAATGTCATTGGTCTGTGTACTTCAGTGTATTTTTGTTGTGGCTGGTAATAGTTTTTCCTTTCCATATTCAGTGTTTTCTTCAGGAAATTTTGCAAGGCAGGCCTGGTGGTGATGAATTCCCTCAGAATTTGCTTGTCTGAAAAGGATTTCACTTATGAAGATTAGTTTGGCCAGATACAAACTCCTGTGTTGGAAATTCTTTTATTTAAGAATGTTGATTATTGGGCCCCAATCTCTTCTTGCTTGTAGTGTTTTCACTGAGAATTCTGCTGTTAATCTGATGGGCATCCCCTTGTAGGTGACCTGGCCTTTTTCTCTGGCTGCCCTTAACATTTTTTTCCTTCATTTTGACCTTGGAGAATCTGATGATTATGTGTCTTAGAGTTGATCTTCTCATGGAGTATCTTACTGTGGTTCCCTGGATTTTCCAAATTTGAATGTTGGCCTGTCTTGTTAGGTTAGAGATGTTCTCCTGAATGATATCCTGAAGTATGTTTTCCAACTTGGTTTCATTCTCCTCATCTATTTTAGGTACCCCAATCAGTTGTAGGTTTGGTCTTTTAACATAATCCCATAGTTCTTGAAGGTTTTGTTAGTTCCTTTTCATTATTTTTTCTCTAATCTTGTCTGCCTGCCTTATTTCACTAAGATAATCTTCAAGCTTTTATATTCTTTCTTTTGCTTGGTGTATTCAGCTACTGACACTTGTATTTGCATTGTGAACAAACCTGCGCTTTCAGCTCCATCGGGTCATTGATGTTCCTCTCTAAATTGGTTATTCTGGTTAACAGCTCCTGTGATGTTTTATCATGGTTCTTAGTTTCTTTGCATTGGGTTAGAACACACTCCTTTAGCTCAGAAAAGTCCACTATTGCCCACCTCCTGTAGCCTCCTTCTGTCAATTCATCCATCTCAGCCTCAGCCCAGATCTCTTCCCTTGCTGGAGAGGTGTTATAATCATTTGAAGAAGAAGAGGCACTCTCGCTTTTTGAGGTTTCAGTGTTTTTGCATTGATTCTTTCTCGTCTTCTTGGGTTTATCTCCCTTCAACCTTTGAGGCTGTTAACCTTCAGCTGGGATTTTTGTGGGGCTATTTCTGTTGATTTTGTTTTTTTGCTTCCTGTTTTTCTTTTAGCAGTCAGACTCCTCTTCCATAGGGCCACTGCAGTTTTCTGGGGTGGTCCACTCCAGACTTTATTCACCTGGGTCCCTCCTGCACCTGGAGGTATCACCACTGGATGCTGCAGAACAGCAAAGATGGCTGTCTCCTCCTTCCTCTGGGAGCTCCATCATCCCAGAGGGGCACCAACTTGATGCCAGAAGGAATACTCCTGTGTAAGGTGCCTGGAGACCCTTATTGGGAAGTCTCATACAGTCAGGAGAAGTGGGATCAGAGACCCACTTAAATAAGTAGTCTGGCTGTCCCTTGGCAGAGCATGTATGCTGAATTGGGGGGAATCCTCCTCTTTTGGACTGCCCTGAATCTCCAGAGCCAGCAGGAAGAAAAGACTAAGACTGCTGATTCCCAGATACCCTGGCTGCCCCTTCCCCTTAGGGGCTTATCCCAAGGAGATGAGAGTTCTGTCCTTAAACTCCTGGCTGGAGATGCTGAAATTCCTGCAGGGAGACCCTGCCCAGTGAGAGGGGATAGGTTGGGGTCCCACTTAAAGAGGCAGTCTGGACATGATCTGTCGTAGTCACTGTGCTGCACTGTGTGGAATTCCTCCCAGACCAAACCACCCAGTTTAGCTGGCACTAGCATGGGAAAATGGCTGAATGGAGCCACAGTGATGGTGACTTTCCCTCCCAGCATAAACTCAGTTGTCTTAAACAGTCTACAGCCTGCTGCACTGGCCAGTGGGGATTCCAAGCCAGTGGGTCTTAGCTTGAGGGCTTCTGTTGGAGTGGGGCCAACTGAATGAGGCAGCTTGGCTCCCTGTCTTCAGTCCCCCATCCTACAGGAGTGGATGGATCTACAGTCTCACTGGAGTTCCTGGAGCTAAAGTCTACAAAAATCCCTGCATTCTCAGTGCCTGCCAGATTTGCCACTGACCTCAGTGGCTGCTGTGAGTCTGCACAGCTCTGTGCTTGGGACCCAAGGCCCTGGTAATGAGGGCTTACAGGGGGATCTCCTGATCCACAGGTTGTGAAGATCTGTGGGAATCATGGCTTCCCCGTCACTCACTGCCTCCCTTGGCTGGGGGAGGGAGCTTTTTTTTATCTCCTGCAGCTCCCAGGTGGGGTGTCACTCCAGCCTGCTTTTCCTCACTCTCCTTGGGTCGTGCCAACCACCTAGTCAGTCTCAATGAGAGAACTTGGGTACCTTAGTTGAAAATGCAGAAGTCACTCAGCATTTTCATTCTTCTCAGTGGGAGCTGCAGACCAGAGCTGTTTCTACTCAGCCATCTTGACCTTTCCCCCAAGAGAAAAGTTTATAGTGGTAAACACCGACATCAAAAAGTTAGAAAATATTCAGATTAGTGACCTATCATCATACCTCAAGGAACTTCAAAAACAAGAGCAAACCAATGTCAAAGGTAGCAGAAGAAAATAAATATCCAAATCAGATCTGAACTTAATGAAACGGAGATAAGAAAAACCATACAGAAGTTCAGTGAAACCAAAAGTTGGTTCTTTGAAAGAAAAAAAAGATTGATAGACCATTAGCTATACTAACAAAGAAAAGAGGGGGAAGATCCAAATAAACACAATCAGAAATGACAAAAGACATACTCACTGACCCCGAAGAAATAGAAAAAAACACTCAGAGACTATTACCAACACCTCCATGCCCACAAACTAGAAAACTTAAATGAAATAGATAGATTCTTGGAAATATTTCACCTCTTGAGATTGAACCAGGAAGAAATTGAATACAAGAACAGATGAATAATGAGCTCTGATATTGAATCAGTAATTTAAAAATCTACTAATTAAAAATAAAAACAAACAAACAAAAAACACAAACCCTGGACCAGATGGATTCACAGACATTTTACCAGATGTATAAAGAAGATCCAAAAAATTGAGAAGGAGGGCTTCCTCTCTAACTCATTCTATGAAGCCAGCATCATTGTGATACCAAAACCTAGCACAGAAACAATGAGGAAAAAAAAGCTTCAGACCAATATTCCTGATTAACATAGAGGCAAAAATTCTCAATAAAATACTAGCAAATCAAATCAAGCAGTTCATCAAAAAACCAATCCACCGTGATTAAGTAGGCTTCATTCCTTGGGTGCAAGGTTAGTTCAGTGTATACAAATCAATAAATGTAACTCATTCCATAAACAGACTTAAAAACAAAAACTATATGATAATCTCAATAGATACAAAAAATGCTTTTGATAATATTTAACATTCCTGCACGTTAAAAACCCTCAACAAACTAGCCATTGTAGTAAGAGCTATCTATGACAAACCCACAGCCAGCACCATAGTTAATGGTCAAAAGGTGAAAACATTCTTCTTGAGAACCAGAACATGACAAGGAAGTCCACTCTCACCATACTTATTCAGCATAGTACTGGAAGCACTAGCCAGAGTATCAGGCAAGAGAAGAAAATAAAAGACACTCAAATAGGAAGAGACGAAGTAAAACTATTTGTCTTCACAGATGGTATGATACTATACCAAAAAATAACCCATAATTTCTACCCAAAGGTTCTTAGATCTAATAAACAACTTTAGCTAAGTTTCAGGATACAAAATCAATGTACAAAAATCAGTAGCATTTCTAACACAAATAACATCCAAGTTGAGAGTCAAATCAAGAATGCAATCCCATTCACAAAACCCACAAACGAAAATATTTATGGATACAGCTAACTAAGGAGGTGAAAGACCTCTACAATGAGAATTACGAAACACTACTGCAAGAAATTAGAGACAACACAAACAAAGGGAAAAACATTCCATGCTTATGGGTAGCAAGAACCAGTATTGTTAAAATGACCATACTGCCCAAAGCAATTTACAGATTCAATGCTATTTCTATTAAACTACCAATGACATTTTTCACAGAATTAGAAAAAAATACATAGAACTTATTTGGAACCAAAGAAGAGCCCAAATAGCCAAAGCAATGCTAAGCAAAAAGATCAAAACTGGAGGCATCACAGTGCCCAACTTCAAACTATACTACAGGACTACAGTAACAGACACATAGATCAATGGAGCACATTAGAGAATCTAGAAATACAGCTGTTGATCTTTGACAAATAAAACCATCTGATCTTCAACAATGCTTACAAAAGGAAGCAACAGGGAAAGGAAATCCAATTCGATAATTGGTGCTGGGATAGCTGGCTAGCCATTTGTAGAAGATTGAAACTGGACCCCTACATTTTGCCATATACAAAAATCAACTCAAGATGGATAAAAGAGTTAAATGTGAAACCTAAAACTGTAAACTATAAAGACCCTAGAAGAAAACCCAGGAAATACCATTCTGGACATAGGAACTGGCAAAGATTTCATAATGAAGATGCCAAAAGCGATTGCAAACAAAACCAAAATTGACAAGTGGGGCCTAATTAAACTAAAGAGCTATGCATAGCCAAACAAACTATCAAAGGAGCAAAACAGACAGCCTACAAAATGTTAGAAAATATTTGAAAACTATGCATCTGACAAAAGTCTAATATCTAGAATCTTAAGGAACTTAAACAGATTAACAAAAAATGAACAACTCCATTAAGAAATGGGCAAGGGACATGAACAACCACTTCTCAAAAGATGACATACATATGGCCAATAGCATATGAAAAAATATTAAACATCACTAATCATTAGGGAAATGGAAATCAAAACCACAATGAGATATACCATCTCTCACCAGTCAGAATGGCTATTATTAAAAAGTCAAAAAATAATAGACACTGGTGAGGTGGCATAAGAAAGGGAAAATCTATACGCTGCTGGTAGGAATGCAAACTAGTTTAGCTGCTGTGGAATGCAGTCTGGAGATTTCTCAAAGGACTTCAAATAGAACTACCATTCAACCCAGCAATTCTCTTACTGGGTATATACTCAAAGGAATATAAATCATTCTACCATAAAGACACATTCGCAAGTATCTTCACTGAAGCACTATTCACAATAGCAAAGACATGGAATCGACCTAGATGCCCATTAATGGTGGACTGGATAAAGAAAACGTGGTATATATACACCATGGAATATGATCCGGGTATTAAAAAATGAGATTGTGACCTTTGCAGCAACATGGATGGAGCTGGAAGCCATAATTCAAAGTGAATTAACACAGGAACAGAAAACCCAATAGTGCATGTTCTTACTTATAAGGGGTAGCTAAACACTGAGTACACAGGGATACAAAGAAGGGAACAATAGAAACTGGGGCCTCTTTGAGTGTGGAGGGTGGAAAGAGGGTTAGGATTTAACAACTACCTATTGGGTATTATGCTCACTAGCTTGGTGACAAAATAGTATGTACATCAAACCCCTATGACATGCAGTTTATCCGTGTAACAAACCTGTACATGTACCCTTTTAACCTAAAATAAAAGCTGGAAAGAAAAAAAAAAATAGAAAAAGTAATAATACCGCTTTCGGAAAGAGAAAAACGGGTGATCTCAGAGCCTGTGTTCTACTTGAATTCCCAGAGGAAAGCAGCTGATCCAGTAAGAATAGGATTTAGGTTGTCAAGGTGAGCCCCGGGTACAGAAATCTTATGGTGACAGAGTACACTGAAGTGGAATGTGTATTTGAAAGTTCAAACAGGCTGCTTTTAACTTGGAGGTAGGGCCACTCGTTCACAGAACATCTAATGTTTTCCAGGACCCCAAGCAATATTCAACATTTATCTTGGGTTAAATCTAGAATCTTTGTGATTCAATAAATGGACTGTCTCTTAGAGAATTGGGTCAGCAAACAGTACTATGGAAACTGGAATGCATCAAGGGAAAAGTGTGCCTTTGGGTGCTGGCAAAGCATGAAGAACCTAGATGAAATATTTAAGTACACAAAAGTAGAGCAATGAACTATACAGCAAATTAGCAGATAAAAGTGTTGTAAGTGGAAAGGATTTACCAGAATTCCCTTTAAACGTGGGCTGCAGAGCCATCTTAACATGTCTTAAATAGTTGTAGGATGTAAATACCTATTATAAGAAAAGAAAAGCTGGCATGGTTAGATCGGTTTCAAGGGAAGTTAATGAAGTAGACAAGAAACAACTGGTATCAGGAACTCTCAATCAGTGAAGCTGAAAGAATGAGGTTGCATGGAAAAGAAAGAAAAGTGCCATCTATTTGATCCATGAAGTAAACATTTTTCTTGTTAAATACTCTTGGATTTAAGAAATGTAAACACTTGCTCATTGTAACAAATGAAACGAAGAGGAAGAAAACAAGTTAAAAAAAATCTCTCCAGCTGACTCCCAGCGTCCTCCACTCCAGTACGCCTGAGAATAACAGATTCGTGTCTTTTGCAAATCATTATACAGATAAATGGGGCTGTGTGGCAATGTTTTTTTACAGAACCAATATACTACCATGATTTTTTTTTTTTTTTGCAATTTTATAGTCTCACTTTGTAATGTGACAACCCTTCCGATGAATAGACAAAAAAAATTCTATTAATAATGGACCCTCAGATTGTTCCCAGTGCTTGCCATTATAAGCAATGGTGCAAAGAAACAAAAATCTTTTATGTGTATTTTTATATATAATGCTGTCATTTCAGTACAGTCAAATAAAAGACTTATGGAACTTTAATTATCCTAGATAATGCCACATTATTTGAAGGTAAGTTTTAGTTACACATTCTCCCATGACCAATGTGGTTAAAAAAAGTTTCCTCATGTAACTAGATCTGAATATTATAGGTATTTTATAAAAATTTCCAAATACGATTAATAAAATATGTTTCTGTTGTGTTAACTTGCTTTTCCCTGAGTTTTGTGACTTCAGAGTGTGGGTGACAGCTGTTAAATAAATGTTTCTATCCATTTTGTTGTTTCTCTTGTGAATTGCTGATTCATCTTTTTGGCCACTGTTTATGAACTTTTTTCTTTTTTAGTTGTTTTTCATCATTTATAGAATGCCTTTATATATTCTGAAACTTAGGTCATCTCTCAACTTATTTAGACTTCGTTTTATAGTTCATTTCATATAGGCAGTTTACCTGTGTTACCAATTTTGTCACTAGATATTTGTAATTTTTTTTGCAGTTAGTATATTTTCTTTTTAATTTAGCAGTAGAGTACACCTAAAGAAGTGTTAGACAATGTAAATATACACCTCAATGAATTAGCACCAAGTATACACCCAAGTAGCCACTTTTAGGTTAGAAAATTTACCATTGCCAGCACTGTAAAAAGGCGCCCGCTACCAAAAACCCATGCCAACTCCAACTGCTACCTCTCCATCCTTCCCCAAAGTAGCCACTTTCCTAACTTCAAACTCTCTCTATATATTTGCTTTTTATGTATTTTTTTCTTTTATTAAACAACATATAGAATGAATAATATAATGTTTATTATTTTGTATTTAGCTGCCTGGGACAACATTATGTGTTTTAAATTCATGTATTGCATGAATCTAGTTAGTTGCTTTGAGTTGGACTTCCAGTACTATTATGGATAGAAGTGGGGAAAGCAGACATTCTTCCTTGTCTGTGATTTTAAAGGAAAACTTCTCAAACTTTCATCATGTTTGCTGTGGGTTTTTACATATAATTTTTAATATATTGAGGTAGTTTTGTTATATTCCTATTTTGTTTCACGTTTTTATCAGGGGAGGGTGCTACATTTTGTTAATTTTTTTTTGCATCAAATGAGATGATAGTTTGTCAGGTTCAAATCAGCCTAGCTGTGCTAATTCTGACCCACAGGGCCATAGGTTTTATAATGACTCCATGGCCAATTAAATGCTTTTGAATTCACAGTTCATTATGAGGCTGTCAGAAGTCAACAAACATGCAAATTATGTTCAACACACATAGGTGGTAATAAGAGAGGGGGAGAACCAATCACAGGGAGTAGCTTGAGGATGCAGGGATGCAAGTGCTCAGCAGAACTTCCAGCAGCTGCTGCCCATAGAAAAGAGGCTTCAGAATTCTACCCCCACCAAGAGCTTCTGCAGGTGTCTAGGCCATGGTCAGTTTATGTGAAGTTTTTATGGCCCTCTGCAGGAATTTCCATAGCCATGATCTCAGTTGCCTTGCTTTCTTGTCAAGCCTTGGGGGTGTCTGTCCACAGCAGATGTTATCTTAGAACCTCAGTCTACCATACATGTGCATATCACTTAGAGGGGTCAGTAATTTCACTTTAGACTGAGTCACTTATCATAAGTGACTCAATTTTGAGAAATTTAGGATCACAAAATATTATATATCAGATGATCATGTGGTTTATTTTCCTTCATTCCGCTGATGTGTATTACATTGACTGATTTTTATATGTTGAACCATCCTTGCACTAAAAAAAAAAAAAAAAAAAACCTTTAGTTATGGTTTATAATCATTTTAATATACTGCTGAGTTTTATTTGCTAGCATTTTGTTGAGAATTTTTGCATCAGTGTTCATAAGGGATATTGTTCTACAGTTTTACTTTCTTGTATTGTCTTTAACTTGGCATCAAGGGCCATACTGGCCTCATGAATGAGTTAGGAAGTGTCCTCTCTTCTTCAGTTTTTGATTACATTTTGAACAGAATTGATGTTAGTTGTTTTCTTTGAATGTTTGGTGGAATTCATACCAGTGAGGCCATCAGGTCCAGGACTTTTCTTTGTCAGGATTTTTTTAAAATTACTGATTCAATCTTCTTCTTAGTCATAGGACTGTTCAGATTTTGATTTCTTCATGATTTGGTCTTGGTAGGTAGTGTGTTTCTAGGAAGTTGTTTATTTTATCTAGGTTATCCAATTTGTTGGCATATAACTGTTCATAGTACTCTCTTATAATCTCTTATATTTCTGAGTTTAGCATTTTTTTTCTTGGTTAATCTAGTTAAAGCTTAGCCAATTTTTGTTGACTCTTTTGAAGAGCTGACTTTTAGCTTTATTCATTTTATCCAATGTTTTTCTATTCTCCATTTTATTTATTTCTACTGTAATCTTTATTATTTCTCTCCTTCTGCTAGCTTTGGGTTTAGTTTCTCCTTTTTTTTAGTACCTTAAGTTGTCAACTTAGTTTGTCCATTTGAGATCTTTCTTGATTATTGGTTTTCTGTTTTGTCACCCAGGCTGGAGTGTAGTGGAATGGTCTCAGCGCACTGCAACCTCCACCTCCCAGGCTCAAGCAATCCTTTCTATGCCAGCCTCCTAAATAGCTGGGACTACAGGCATGGTCACACCACCACGCCTGGCTAGTTGTTTTGTATTTTTGGGAGAGACAGGATTTTGCCATGTTGTCCAGGTTGGTCTCAAACTCCTGAGCTCAAGTGATCCACCTGCCTCTTTTTTTTTAGTGTAAATGTTTATTTACATTAAAATGTGCATTTTAGGACTGCTTTTGCTATATCTCATAAATTTTGGTATTTTTTTTCATTTTATGAAATTAGACACATCTCTTTTAAAATTAATTTTAAACAATTGACACTTTGCAATTATATTTACTTATGGGGTACAATTTTATGTTTCAATACATATATATGTTGTATAATGATCCATTCAGGTTAATGTACCCATCACCTCATGCACGTATTATTTCTTTGTGGTAGGAACATTCAAAAACCTCTCTTCTAGCTATTTTGTAATAAACAATATTTTACTGCTACCCATATTTCCTAATTTCTTTTATGATTTCTTCTTTGATACATTGGTTATTTAAGAGTGCATTGTTCAATTTCTGTGAATTTGTTAATCTTCCAGTTTCTTTGTGTTATTTATTTCTAACTATCTTGTTGTATTTGGAGAAGATACTTTGTATGATATCTATCTTTCTAAGCCTATTGAGATGTAATTTGTGACCTAATATATGCTCTGTCCTGGAAAATTACTCTGTGCAATTGAGAATAATGTGTATTCTGTTGTTCTTAATTAGGATATTCTATATATATCTGTGAGATCTAGTTGGTTTATTGTGTTGTACAAGTCCTCTATTTTCTTACTTGTTTTTTGTTTGGTCGTTTTATCCATTATTGAGAGTGAGGCACTGAAGTTTCCAATTATTACTGTAGAACTATTTCCTTCTTTCAATTCTGTCAATTTTTGCTTTATATATTTTACAGTCTCTTATTAGTGTGTTAATGTTTATAATTGTCTTCTTACTGTCTTAAATCTTTTATTAATTTATAATGTCCTTTTTATCTCTTATAATCCTTTTTTATTTAAAGTCTGTTTTGTCTGATGTTAGTCTAGCCACACTTGCTCTCTTCTGGTTACTATTTGCACAGATTTTTTTCCCCATACTTTCATTATCAACCTATTTATGTCTTTGGAAGTTAAACAAAATTAATTGCAGTTTACCAAGCAAGCCTTCCCTTGGACATTGCAAGCCTTCAATAGACTCTAGAGTTCCAAAATAATTATATCAGACAGATTCTGCCAGTGTAATTGTTGTCTAGGTGAGGAGGCTGAATTATTGTGCTTCCTACTTCGCCATCTTCCCAGATTCCTCAAGTCTAATTGTGGTTTTAATGGGAATTTTTTGGTTTACTTATGAGGTTGAGTACCTTTTCATATCTATTTAGTTTGTATGTTAGGTGAGTTTCTTTCTTTCTTTTTTCCTTTTTGCCATTTAGATACCTTCTTTTTTGAAGGGCCTGCTCAAGTTCGTTTGCACTTTTGTCCATTCAATTGTGTTTTCTTACTGATTTCTAGAATTCTTTGTATACGCTAAAAACAACTCCTTTATTGATTACATATATTTGAAGTCCATTCTCTCACCCCATGGCTTGCTTTTCTATTTTCTGTCTCTTGATGAAAATTAATTCTTAATTTTATGTAGACAATTTTATCAATTCTTTTAAAAAATAATTACTACATGTTTTGTGTTCTCTTTGAAGAATCTTTTCTTATTCTAAACTGATGAATTTTCTCCTACAGTACCTTTGAGAAACTTTATTAATTTACTTTCACTTTTAAATCTTCAAACCATCTAGAATTGGTAGTATGGTATTTGTTAGGGATCAA